>NC_000068.7:15415000-16015000 GCF_000001635.26 Mus musculus
AGTATTTTCCCTTTATTATCCTTGGAAGGGCTGGATTAGTGAAAAGATATTGTGTGAATTTTGTTTTGGTTTCTCCATCTATGGTAATTGAGATTTTTGCTGGGTATAATAGCCTAGGCTGGCATTTGTTGCATCCATGTTCTCTATAGAACCTTCTGCACCTGAGATTCTCTCTTCCATCTCTTGTATTCTGTTGCTGATGCTCACCTGGATAGTTTTGTTCAGTTTCATCACCTGCATGGTTGTGTTTTCCTGTAGTTCTTTAAGGGGTTTTTGTGTTTCCTTTTTAAGGTCTTCTACCTGTTTAGCAGTGTTCTCCTGTATTTCTTTAAGTGAGTTTTTAATGCTCTTGTTAAAATCTTCTACCACCATCATGAGATATGATTTTAAATCTGAGTTTTCCTTTTCGGGTATGTTGGGGTATTCAGGACTTGCTGTGGTGGGCATACTGGGTTCTGATGATGTCCAGTCTTCTTGGTTTCTTTTAGTAAGATTCTTATGTTTGCCTTTCCCATCTTGTAATCTCTGGTGTTAATGTTCTAGCTGTCTCTGGCTGGAGCTTGATCTTCCTGTGATTCTGTTAGCCTCTGTCAGCACTCCTGGGAGTTCAACTCTTACCTGAGTCCCAGTGGTCAGAGCACTCTCTGCAGCAAGCTCTCCTCTTGCAGGGCAGGTGTCCAGAAGTCTGGTGCTCTGATCCACCTCCTCAGTCCTGGGGCCAGAGCCCTCCTTGTAGGCTGACTCTCCTCAGGCACAGATGGTGACCGGGGGTCTGGATCTCAGCTCTGCCTCCTAGTTGATTATGAAGGCCCAAAGGGACCCTGTCCAAGAAGCTCTGTTGGTTCTGTAGCCCAGGTGCTCTCCAGTGATCACAAGTTCCTGGGTATGCTAGGGGTCCTGTGGCATGGAGAGTCCTCTGGGACCCTTGGCTCCCTTGGTTGGGTTCACGTGGAAGATGGCAGGGCTGGCCCCTATGGGAATGGGTCCCAGCCTCTGGTCAGGCTGGGTTCCTTTGTTTCTGTTCCTGCTGGCACAAGACTCTTTGGGATTCTTTGGAGCTGATGTTGTGTTCCACTCACCCGTGATACAGAGGTGATACCAAGGTCCTGTGGTGTGGTGAGTACTCTGGGTCCCTTGGTGGCCTCTGCCGGGTTCAGGCAGATCACTGAAAATATTTTCTAAAGAGTCATAATGTGAACCTTCCTAACGTTAGGAAAAAGAAATGCCAACCCAGAGAGTGGAGGTATTTTTACATACCATACAGACAAAATTATAAAATATAATATAAATAATAAAATTATAATAAAAATAGCAAAAATAAAAAACAAAGTATGTTGAAACCGGCAAGAGAGAAAAACCAAGTCACATATGAATGTACGCCTATCAGAATAATAGTAGATTTTCATCAGAAACTTTAAAATGTAGTAAGGGATTAAAAAGTATATTTTAATTTATGGAAGACTAATGCCAACCTAGTCTCTTATACATAGCAAAGGTATCAGAATATTAATGTGCTCAATCCTTCCTCTTGAAAGGCACAGACTAGTAAATTGAATAAGAATCAGAAAACCATAAGCTTGTTGTTGCCAAGAAATTCTGATTGCTCTAAAAGACAGACACTGCTTTCAGGTGAAAGGATAGAAAAAGGTATTTCAAGTAAAAGTGCCTTATAAAAAAACCAAGGATCACTATTCTAATAGATAAGAAAATAGACTTTAATTTAAAAACTAATGAGAAACTCCCACAGTGACAATATCTCTAATCCACACATCCTGGAAATGGGGACAAGTGCACTCATATCTTGTAGTGATTACACTTTTGGATGTAGTGGTGATGGTCTCTGTGAATGACTATGGTCCTCTGTATCTTCATTTTAGTCATGATGCCACAAAAGATCTCATCTCTGATGGAGACATTACCAATGAAGGGGAATTTCTTGTGATCCTTGTTTTTTTCGAAGTGTCCACACTTCCTTCTTCTTGAGTTTCATTTTTTTTTAAATCATGCCAGTAGCCAAACTAACCAAAAGAGAGAAGAGCTAAATTGATAAATTTAGGAATGAAAAGGGAGTTGGGCTGGCTAGTCTTCTGTCAATTTGATAACAAAATGAGTTATCATAAAATAGAGAATCTCAATTGAGAAAATGCTTCCATAATATCTCACTGTAAGGCATTTTCTTTATTTTTTTTCAACAAAACATTTTTATTGATTCCCTGGGAGTTTCACATCGTGCACTCAGGTCACATTCTTCCATGTCTACTTCATTATTATGACCTCCCCCAACAAATTGCTTTAAAAAGTTCAACTGTGTTATCTATATATTCAATGGAGTACGGTCAAGCTCTCCCTGGCCATCCCCTTGAACACAAGTGAGTACTTCTCCCCCCACACCTCCACCAGAAGCCATCAATTGTGGAAAGGTACTCTTCAGTACACATACCATACTTTTTAAAAGTTCTCTTCAGTAGCTTCCTTTCTAGGTTGTTACTTTTGGCACCAGGGAGTTAGGGAGTGGGGCTGGAGTTGTAACAGAAGCATTGTGTCTCCTTCTCAACTGTGTGTCTGAAGTCATCATATCATAGCACAAGTATCCTCCTTGCTCTTCACAGTCAATGTGAGGGTGCCTCCATAGATTCTGGCCACAGCACAGACCACAAACAGAGCTCCCTGCTGCTGTAGATCATGGAGCCAGACAAGTTCTTCAGAGGCTGTCCAGGCCATGGAAACCACTATGGCCTCAGGTGGCAGCTACTCACACTAATATAGGGTGGCCCCTGGTGGCAGTATGGCCCACTTATATCTGCATGGCTTCAGAAAGCATCACAGATCATGGACAAGCACAAGATCTTAGATAGTAACTAGGGACATGGACATCACACAGACCCCCCCAGCTACAGTAGGACCACAGACCCATCATTGCCCTCAGCAGCAGAATAGGCCCAGACATTTCCAGGGCCTTAATAGACAGTGTGGACCACTCTCATCATTATGTCTACCAGCAGATGCACAACCCACCGAACTCAACATGGCTTCAGTCTGCAGAAGAGAATATGGACATCTGCATGGCCCCTGGTGGTAACATGTGCCAGAGATCAACACAGTCAGGCAGGGCTTGGCCTCACTGGATTTTTTCTACCCTCAAGGTGTAAGACATTTTCTTAATTTGTGATTGATCTTGGAAGGCTCAGCCCATTGTAGATGATGCCATTCCTGGGCAGGTCATCCTGGGTTCTATAAGAAAGCAGGCTGAGCAAGCCAGTAAGCAACATTCTTCCATCCTCTCTGCATCAGCTCCTGCCTCCAGATTTCTGCCCTGCCTAAGTTCCCGTCCTCATTTTCTTTGGTGATAAACTGCAATGTGTAAGTGTAAGCTGAATAAACTTCTTCCTTCCCAAATTGTTGCTCATGGTGTTTCATTACAGCAATAGAAACAATAACTAAGGTAGGAGTCATTATGACACATACAAAATTTCCTGATCTTTTTCAATAGTGCCAATCCCTGGAGGTCAAGCATTTACATCTAGAAGCTTATATCGACTATTATCATTCAAACCACTGTATTATACACACTGGTCCTCATAAGCTTGCTATCATAATTCAAAATACATTCAGTCCAAGTTCAAAAATCCCCATATTTTATTAGAGTCTCACTATTGTTTAAAACTCCAAAGTTCAAAGTCTCTTCCAAGTCTCATGACAATCTCTTTAATGTCAAGCCCTGTGAAATCAAAATGAAAAAGATCACATACTTCCAATATACAATGGCACAGAATATACTTTACAATTGCAGAAGGGGAGAAAGGGAACACTGTGAGGAAATAATGAACCAAAGCAAGAACAAAAACCAGCAGGGCAACTCCAAGTTCTGCATTTTCATGTCTGATGACAAAGCATTTTTCAGATCTCTAACTCCTTTCAGTTTTATTCAATGAAATACACATTGAATATTGTGCTTCCTTGGGCTGTTTCCACATCCTGCTCTCCTTGACAGATATCCCATGACTCTGGCATCTCCAGCATCTTGGAGTCTCTAGTGAAATCTAATGGCCCCTCTGGGCCTCCATGCCGGGACACTCCTGACATATGCTTGGCCTTAGTGGCTTTCTTTAGCTTTAGAGATTATTCCACAATCTTTTTCTTTTACCATTGACTCCAAAAAACATGGATTAAGTGGCCAAGTTCTGCTGTTAGTTGGAGCTGGAACGTGACCCTCCCCCACCCCCTTTTAATTACATTTGCACACGATTTCTACTGTTGGCTTCCTTCACTCACTGTTCAGCTTTCTTTTGTTGGCCTCTTTAACTGATTAGGCTTTTTCAAAAATTCCTTTTTATAATTTGGAAACTTAGCTGGGCAAGACCTTGGTCTGATGTCTCCTCTCCAATTGTTCCATTTAGCATCAGGCTTTTCTATAAACTTTTTATTTCTTTGCGCACTGGACTTAGTTCTAATACACTTTCTGATACTGTTTTTCTCCTCAAACTGTACAGTTTTTTCCTTACTCAGCTTACATTTTTTCATTATATATATGCATAGAGTGAGCATTAATATCTACATGACAGATTTAATACTAGGCTGTCTTGAAATTTCCTCTGCCAACACCATTAGCCCAAAACTTTTCAATTTAGCTTCAGGCAGATTTTTTTTTGGACAAGGACAGAAAGCAGCCATATTCTTCCCTACAATATCACAATAATGGTCTCTAGACCACTTATTAATATTCTTCTCCTATGAAACTTCTTGAGGCAGGCCATCATAATCTACATTGCATTCAACACCATGGTGTTTCATGATCCTACTTGTAGGGTCAAATAAAGCTTAAAGTTTTTAACAATTTTTCTAGACCAAAGTCCCAACGTTTACATTCTTCCAACAAGCAATTTTGGCAAGCATGTCACAGCAATATTCCACTCCCTGGTATCAACTTCTGTCATATTCAACATTTTATTACTATGACCAAGGCAACTCTTATTATAAAATGCATTTGATTTGGGCTTTTTTATAGTTTGAAGGTTCAGTCAGATATCATTATGGTTGGATGCTTGGTGGCACACAGACAGACATGATTTTGGAGAAGTAGCTGAGAACTATAATCTGATACACACACACACACACACACACACACAGAGAGAGAGAGAGAGAGAGAGAGAGAGAGAGAGAGAGAGACAGACAGACAGACAGACAGACAGACAGACACAGAGAGAATATCTCTGGTCTTTGTATGAATTTCAAAACCTCTACCTCTAGTGACATACTTCCTCTACCAAGGCTATATCTTCAAATCCTTTCAAATAGTTCTATTCCCTCGTGACCAAACCTTCAAATCTATGAGCCTATGTGACTATTCTCATTAAAATAATCACAATATATAATTCAATTCATGTTATAAATTACACAATTTATAACAAGGATATTCAAGGGTAGGCATCACATACTAATCTTTATAGATAAAGAAAAGGCTTTTGACAAATCTGACATTTTCATAAGAAATCTGAAAGACATGTAACAGAAGATATGTATCTCAACATAGTAAATACTAGATACAACAAAGCTCTCGCCAGCAATATATCAACTGGGGGAAAGTATAAAATTATTTTAAATAAAGTGAAGCCCAAGGCAAAGGTGTTTCCTGCCTCCTAATCTTATTCAATATAATGTTAGAGGTTTTTGTTTGTTTGTTTGTTTTGTTTTTTTTTGTTTTTGCTAGATTAATAGGACAAAAGAGCAAATAAAATAATACTATTTGGAAACAAAGTTAAAGTACCATTACTGAAAGATATGGTTCTATACATAAGAGACTCTTAAGGCTACCAGACTCTTTTAACCACCTTTAGAATTGATAAACAGGCCCAAGGTCCAACAAGTGGCAAGATATAAAATTAACATAAAATAGTTAGTGTTTCCAATATACCAATGACAATGGACTGGAAAAGAAATCAGAGAAACAATTCCATTGACAGTAGCCTCAAAATTAACTTGTCTCAAACTTAGGTAAGGAAATGAAAGACTTCTATTATGAAAACTATAAGAAACTGGAAAACAAAGGTAAGGAAGACCTAAAAAGATGCAAAAAACTCCCATGCTTATGGATCAGAAGGATTAATATTTACAAGTGACCAGCCTATCAAAAGAAGTCTGTCAATTTATGCATTACCAATTGAAAGCCATTATTCATAGAAATAGTAGGGAAAAGGGACCCTTAATTTGATACAGTGGGGGGAAAGACCCTAGATTGCCAAAACAATCCTGAACAAAAAATTCTACTAGAGGTATCACCAAACCTGGTTTTAAGTTAGACTATAGAGCAATATTAGAAAAGCAGCATAGAAAACAAACATATAGATTAATGGAATAGGAGATCCGGATACAAACACATACAGCTATCCCTACCTGTTGTTTTGTTTTGTTTTGTTTTGTTTTGTTTTGTTTTGTTTTGTTTTGTTTTGTTTTGTTTTGTTTTGTTTTGTTTTGTTTTGTTTGTTTTTGTTTTGTTTCATTTTTGTTTTTGTTTTGGACAGCGAATAAAAAACAATCTTCAAAAAATGGTGCTAATCAAATTGGATGCTAGCACATGTAGAAGAATGGAACTATCTCACTCTGCAAGATAGCCCACATTCCACAGAAGGCCCCTTGCTCAGGAGTAGATGGGCAACATAACTGGACTTGAGGTAAAGAAGATGAGAACTTGAATTTGGTTGGTAGGGGTTGACGTTGAATCTGGTAGGAATTGGATGAGGTGTTGAATATTATAAAAATGCTTTGTATGAAATTCTCAAAGTATTTATAAAATTTCAGTAAAAACATTAAATTTTATCTTATCTAGAATGTCCTGTGGCTTACAATAGCAAGGACAATTCTACTCATCTCAATCTATGTTGTAGTTATTGAAAGTGGTTTGAAGATAATTCCTTGAAGAGGATGTGTCCTGCCTTGCTGTGAATTATCAATCAGATACCATCTCCACTTTTTGTTAACAGTGTATATCATTCCCCATCATTTTTTAAAAGGGATTTATTCTTTAGAATATATTTAAGTTTACAGTAATCATGAATAAAGGTTAGAGTTTTTTCCTTATATTTCCAATTTCCTACAGGTATGGCTGACCCTACTGTCAGCATGCCATATTTGAGTAATGAATTCTTTTGTTACTTGATGAACCTCCATGGAAAAACCATAAGTGATGCATATAAAGGCTCTCTGTTGGTCTTGAATATTTTATTTGTCGGGATAAATACATAAGTATGTATTAGCCATTGCTATAATGGGCAGAGGAGTTTTAATTTGCCTAAAATATCTAAGCTCTTTCTATTTTTTATTTCTTCTCTACTAACACTTGAAAGTTTGGCAACTTCAGTCAAAACTTCAGTAGCTATTCACATACAGGTTTTTATGTGAGCATATCTGCTCATTTACTGTTGTTCAATACCAAAGGGAATACTTGCTGAACCATGGAATTGTATTTAGTTTTGTAACTGCCAAATTGTTTTCCAAAATAGTTGTATAATTTTTCAATTCCACTAATAATGTAGGAACTGCTGCTGTTCCACATTCTTTTCCACATCCTTGTCCTTGGTATTTGAAGTTGTCCACCCTCATTGTCATTTTAATTAGCATATCTCAGGTGCATATGAGATAAAATTTTTTCACAGGGTTTGTACTCTTTACATATCTTTATTGATGAGATATCTTTTATCCTTCTGGTCCAGTTTTTAAGCTGCTTATTGAGCAGTAAGATTCTTTGTTCATTCTAATAATAGTAATTTCAAAGATATGATTCAAGTACTTTTCCCTCATCATCAGTGGCTTATCTTCTCATTCTACTGACCGTCCTGTCTATTACACACACTTTGCTGATTTTAAAGAAATCCTGCTTGGTCATTAACTCATGAACTGTGTTTTCAGTGTATTATTTAAAGAATCATTACCAGACCCAATGTCATCTATATCCTTTCCTGTGCTGTCTTCTATTCAACATTTGCATACCTCGTGTTTAGGTCTATAGTTCAGCTTTCGTGAAGTTCTGTGAAGTGTATGTGTCTAGATTCATTTATTTGCAAGTGGCTGTCCAGCTGTTCCAGCATGGTTACTTGAAAAAAAAAAGTCCTTCTAGAGACTGTGAACTTGTTTAGTTGTTAAAAATAAGTTGACTATGCTAGTAATGTGGCTGAGTGGTAAAATGGCTGCCCTGTATGTGAGTGCATGGACTCAGCCCATTGTACTGAAAAACAAGACCAGTTGACTCTATTGCTATGTATCTGTTTCTAGGGTTTTTATTCTTTCTCACTGGCTTTATATAGCAAGCATATAACTCATACTTTTTATGATTACCCTTGAGTTTAAAAAATATGTTTATAATTAAAGTTTATTCTTAAATAAATGTGCAATTTCATGGTGATGAATAAGTATGAGTCTTTCATTAATAACAAATGATCCTAATTTTTGTTTCCCATCCTTGTATGCTTTTTACTACATTTATCTACAATAATATGTATACATATAACCACATAACTTACTTATATATTAATCAGATCATTTGTGTAATGTGGAATTATATTCATATACCCTTTGAATTTATAAAAATTCAAATGAATATTTCAGTGTGTTGCTATTTTGAATAATTTTGTTCTAACTCAATAAAAATATGAAAAATAAAATTTATATTTTACCAGAACATATTCCTTCTTTGCTTTTTCCTTTTTATGTATATATGAGTTAATGAACTGTATCTCTTTTTTTTGTCTTAAAGAACATCTAAGAAAAAAGAGAAAAGGGAAGAGAAACAGAGGACACTAACATGGTAAAGATAAGGCAGATTCAAAGTGACAGATTAACATAAAAATCGAATGTGATGAATGTAAAAAAACACTTCAAATTATTTACTATCCAAAACGTATATGAAAAAACCCAGTGTGCTTAATTAGTGAAATCTCTGCCACTGGTAATTAATTTAGGAATCATGGGTAGTATATGGAAACTAAACAAAGATGTAACTACTAGTTTAGATACACATTGTATTATAGCACCGTTTAAAACATATTATGTTGGATAAACTGAAAAGGAATTCAGTTTGTTAAGGTTCAAAAGAATAAATTCTAATATTTCCTGTACTGTTAGACCAAATAAACTTACATTCAGATTTTTTAAAGAAAAATAAATGTGTGTCTAGTAATTCAGGCAACACCAGTTTATGGGCAACAGGCTACCTTAAGTTTTGCTTGTCTAGAATGTCCTAAGTTCTAGTTAAGATTATAAAGATAGTTTCACAGTTCAATATTGGTGAGCTTTCTTGTTTCTTTGTTTGTTTGGTTTAAATGTTTCAGATAGCCCTTTTTGTTTGCATATGGTTTTGAGGAAGTTAACTGTAATTCTGCTCTATAGTTCAGTTCCCTCTCCAACTCCTGCCTCATTTCAACATTTATTTATGGAACACTAACTAGAACCAAAATAAAAACAGTGTTCTAGGTTTTCTCTTTAAAAAACTAAGTGCAACATTCAACCATCTAAAAGTGATATTTTGATGAATTCTCTGAGGCCAATTCTCATGTCCAAAGTTATATTTGACTGATCTGGTTGGTTAGATATTCCTGCAGTAGAAGATTTTGGTGGGGGAGTAGGGTGGGGAAGTTGTCCATCCTTTAAGGAATGAGCTTTCATGCTATGTTTGCATGGAGCACCGGACTTTTACGACTGTGTCAAATATCTGGGAAAAACAGGAATGGTTTACTTTCCTCAGTTTCAGAGGGTTCTATCTTTGGGTCACTTGGTTGAATTGCTGAGGTCCTGAGGCATGCACAGCATCATGGTTTAAGAACTGGCAGAGCAATGCAACTCACTTGATTGACAGGAAGCAGAAAAAGATGAGGCATATGGAAATGGGGCTAATATTAAGAATGAAGGAATATGCTGTAATATCCATTTCTTCCAACTGGACTTCACCTCCTAAACTTTTACCACCTTCTGTGCTTTAGAAAAGAATATATTCAGTTACAATCTTTTTTATTTTTTTTTCTAATGCTACTGTCATTGCTTTTTGTTTGCTTGCTTGCTTCTTCTTCTTCTTCTTCTTCTTCTTCTTCTTCTTCTTCTTCTTCTTCTTCTTCTTCTTCTTCTTCTTCTTCTTCTTTTTGAGACAGGGTCTCTCAAGTCTTGTCTGTCTTGGGACTTTCTGTGTAGCTGAAGCCAGCCTTATATTTAGAGAGATCCACCTGTTTTGCCTCCAGAGTGCTGGAATTAAAGACATGTACCACCATGGCTGGCTCTTAGTTAGGTTTCTATTATTGTGATAAAACACCATGACTAAAAGCAATATGGAGAGGAAGGAGGTTATTTTAGCTTATATTTTATAGTCTATTGTGATGGCCCAATGTGAACAGCCACCAAAGAATTTTTATATTTAAATACTTTGTCCATAGTTGGAGGAACTGTTGAGGAAATATTGGGAGAGTTGTCTTTATTGGAGGGGGTGTATCAGTGGGTGTGGGCTCTGAAGTTTCAAAGGCCCATGCCATTCCCAGTTAGTTAGCTCTCTATGCCTACTGGTTGTATCTCAATGTGTCTTATCTCCAACACTATTCCCACTTATCTGCCACACTCTCTGAAAATTCTAAGCCTCCAATAAACTCTTTCTTCTGTAGGTTATTTTGGCAATGATATCTCACCACAGAAATAGAAAAGCAACTAAGACATCTATTATGGAAGGAAGTCAGGGCAGGAACTCAAGGCAAGAACCTAGAAACAGAAAATGGAAGATAAGCCATGCTTCCTGCCCTTCTCCCCATAACTTGTTCAATTGTTTTCTTAAACACCTTAGGAACACCTGTCCATGGATAGCAGTACCTACAATAGACTGGGCCTGAATCATCAATCAAGAAAATTCCCTATAGGCTTGCCCAAAGGCCACCTTATTGTTGTCAATAGCCCTAGGGCTAATTATATTTGATGTTAAATCTGTTCTCCAGTGAGGGGTTGTGAACAAGGAGTGAGTCAGCACTCAGGTGATTTTCTGTAAACCTGCTTCTCACCTTAATTTGTAAAATAAAGGAGAGCTGATGATTGGGCATATAAAAGGGAAGGGGGAGTGGAAGGTGGGAGAGAGAAAATGGAAGAGGGAGAGAATGCTGAGGAGGAGAAAGAAGAAGAAAAGCATAGCAGAAGCACATGGCCTTGAGAAACCACAAGTTCTAAGGGGTCTCATAAGGTGTGGAAGATGGTAGTGTAGTGGTAGATCTGCCCAATCTAGGTGCACAGCATGTAATCATATTAACTGTGTCGTGTTTTCATTGCTGGAGTATATTTGGGAGGCGATTTACCGCAACACCTTAGGGATGCATCTTCTCAGATGAGGCTCTTTCCTTGCATGACTCAAGCGTGTGTCAAGGTGACAAAAAGCTCACAAATACAACTACTATTCAAAAATGTGTCAGATTGTCATTTTTATCAACTAAAATATATAGAGAGAGTATATGGTCTGGTTCAAGGAGAATATGGCATTTAAAATTACCTACTACCCTTGTTAACATTACTAGATAAAGGAGATATGTAGTTTTAGTGATTTCTCTAGTGTGACTAACTATAAACCCTTATTTAAATTAGATTTTCCCTTCCTTTCTGCCATCATTTGCAACTTCTAGATTTTTTAAAAGGACTTATTTGTTCAGTTTTATTTATGTGTATATATGTGTTTCTGTGTGAGTTTAGATGAACCATATACATCCAGATACTTGAGGAGGCCACAAGATATTGGAGCCTCTGAAACTGGAGTTACAGGAGAGTGTACAGTGCCTAACATCCGTCCTGGGAACTGAACTGGGTCCTCTGCACGAGCAATCAACACTCTCACCTACTGAACTATCTTGCAGTCTTCAGACATTTTATTCACATGTATTAACTATCCATGGCTAGGAATTTTGCTTATATTTCAGCATCTGCATATAGTATAGTTTTATCACTTTCACCCATCTTCTACTCTTTCCTAATTATTAACAAATTACTAAAAGTTAAATGACTGCATTGATGCCTAACAAATCATACCAGTTACCATGCTGTTGACTTTGACTTTCCCATTGACTGGTACTATGATGCCACTGTCAACACATGGTAGATGTATTTTGAGAAGATTTTGGGTGTGGTAGAGGTTTGACAGCCCTATGAGTCCTTTAGTGACTTAAAAAAAAATAAGGTAACTTAAAAGTAAGGTAATTAAAAATAGGTGAAGTACAAATACATTTAGATTAATTGTTTATAAGGAGTGAAACTAAAATGAATGGCCACTACTAGAGGAGGGGAATAAAATTTCAATGATAAACCATTCTCAAGAATACCATTTAGCATCAAATTGCATGTATGTCTGTGCCTCTTAGATACACTGAAAAATATGTCCGATGGGAAAACATCATATGTTTATCTCTGAAACTTCCATATCTGATACATGATATGATACATGATAGATCTGAGTACATGCTTACTAAATTTATAAGTCAAGGGAAGTGATTGTGGATAACATTGAAATGTAACCTTGTTGAGTTTTATAATCTTATGTGGGTCACATGTAATTAAATGCTGTTTGTGATAGTGTTATCAGTTTTATGGAGTCTAGAAGTACCTGGAAAATGGACTTCTGGATATTTAAGTGGAGGGTATTAGGATTGTATTTTTGGCTGTGAGAAGACATAACTTAACTGCACGTGACCGTTAAGGAGTCCATTTCCTAGGAGTCAGGAATTGTGTCAGTGGAGAGACAGAAATGATTACAGGCAAACATCCCTTCAGTGCTCTCTGTTTCTTGACTGAGATGCAGTCAATAGCTGCTTCAGGCTATGGCTGCTGTAACTTCTCTACCATGATAAACTCTATCCTAGAACTGAATGCTCAAACCAACCCTTTATCTTAAGTTGCCTTGGCAAAGTTTGTTATCACAGGAACAGGAAAAAGGCTAAGGTGGTGTGAGAAACTAAAACATTGAAGTCAAGTTAATTTATTTTTGGAAGAACTGATCCTTAAACATCTAAATTTGAAACTATTATTTTATTTCTAGTAAGGGGTCACTGGCGTCTTTTCACATCCCAACTAAATAACTCAAACTGAGCACACTATATCATCCTCAGTTTTTAGCACTGAGTTTACCAATTTATCTGGAAAGTTGCCATAATTTTAAATTCAGCTTATCTCACTTTATATTCTTCTTTCTATGAATAAATACTATGGCAAAAAAGTAATAAAGGAGAAATAATTTCTTCATATTTTCCCATCATGACCAGCAAACATTCATTGTTGTTATTCTTGTACACAAGCAATTCCAGACACTGAAGTTGAGTATAGAAAAAAAATCTCTCACTGGAAAGTTAACCTTGTCACATGATTAAATAAAATAGAAGATATTTGCATGGGTTAAATTTTGGTAGACTTTATCAAAAAATTTGAAAATATTCCCACTGAATTAGGGACAAAGAAAATGACATAAGATTTTTAAACATCCTGGTGAGTTATTTGAAGACATAGGGTTTAAGAATGTATAGCTGGGCAGTGGTTGTGCATGCCTTTAGTTCCAGCACTGGGGAGGCAGAGGCAGGTGGATTTCTGAGTTTGAGGCCAGCCTGGTCTACAGAGTGAGTTCCAGGACAGCCAGGGCTATTCAGAGAAACCCTATCTCGAAAACAAAACAAAACAAAACAAAACAAAACAAAAACAAAATCAAAACAACAACAACAACAAAAAACAAAGAATGTACAATTGCACCTAGACAATTAAGATAACAATAGAATTGTAGGAGAATGTTCAGTGGAAGATGGAAAAATATGCACAGTGTTATTTTTTTTTTTGAAATAAGAGTGGCTTTTGCTGATTCTCAGTGGCTACAATGTTGAATTATTACTCAGTTTTAAAAACCATAGGTATGTCCTGCTGAGATATGGCTCCATCACCCAGCGGCCTAGCTGATGACTTGATTTCAAGTAGAGAGTTGAATTCCACTAACAAATGGAATGCTAACAGATGCTCTTGGCTTCTTGTGGTAAGAGTCAAATTACTACTATGGACAGTAGGAAATTCTCTTCAAACATGTCCGTCTATGCTGGCATTTCTATTGAATTAGATATTGACAAGGTGACCAATTCAATACTTAAAATATTACATCAAGAATCACATCCATGGTTCACTAATCCCTCATTTGCAGCTCATTTAGTGTCTATCTAGAAATCCATTTGGTGCCTCCATTACACAGTGAATGATTCCCCAATTTAAACCATATTCATTCATATTTTACTGAGTTTTGTTTTGTTCCAAAAGAAATATTTTTTAGAATAAGACTTACTGATCACTGCTAATTAAAAATTTACAAAATTTCCATTTAATCCTTTTGGAGTTTACATTTGCTGAGGGAATTGGGGATTTTGTAATTTGGCAATATTCTTGAGAAAACATGATTTCAATCACTATAGAGAGGGCTAATATTAAAGTCTGCTTTTGAAACAAAAGTTGGGGTTCTTAGGGCTCTGTGTGGCTAACCTAAAAGGCTAATGAACTGAGATCATGGTCTGTTTTCATAAATAATTATATTTGGCTGGGAGCCTTATTAATATGATGACTTGAATCCTAAGATTCATATATTAAAGATTTGAATCCCAGTGTGATACTATTTAGAGATGGAAATTCTGGATGATAATTAGATTTGGGTAAGCTCACGAAGGTGGATCTCTCAGGACATAGGATTTAAGCAGAAACAGCAGAAAGCTTGTTTCTTTTCCGTTTTCTGGTCATGTGAGGATACAGCAAGAAGGTAGCCACAGTTTATGTGGTTCAGCTCTTAGTACACAATTACACTTTGGAACTGGTTCCTAAAATGCTGCTTTCTTTCTTTTTTAATTTATTTTTTTAATTAGGTATTTTCTTCATTTACATTTCAAATGCTATCCCAAAAGTTCCCACTCCCCCCCCACTCGCTCCCCCCCACTACAACTTCTTGGACCTGGCATTCCCCCATACTGAGGCATATAAAGTTTGCAAGACCAAGGGTCCTCTCTTCTCAATGATGGCCTACTAGGCCATCTTCTGCTACATATGCAGCTAGAGACATGAGCTCTGGGGATACTTGTTAGTTCATATTGTTGCTCCACCTATGAGGTTGCAGACCCCTTTAGCTCCTTGGGTACTTTCTCTAGCTCCTCCATTGGGGGCCCTGTGTTCTATCCAATAGCTGACTGTGAGCATCCACTTCTGTGTTTGCCAGGCCCTGGCATAGTCTCACAAGAGACAGCTATATCTGGGTCCTTTCAGCAAAATCTTGCTAGTGTATGCAATGGTGTCAGCGTTTGGAGGCTGATTCTTTTCTTTTTTTTTTTTAAATAATTTTTTGTTATTAGACGCGTTCTCACGACCGGCCAGGAAAGACGCAACAGACCAGAATCTTCTGCGGCAAAACTTTATTGCTTACATCTTCAGGAGCCAGAGTGCAAGAAGCAAGAGAGAGAGAGAACGAAACCCCGTCCCTATTAAGGAGAATTCTCCTTCGCCTAGGACGTGTCACTCCCTGATTGGCTGCAGCCCATCGGCCGAGTTGACGTCACGAGGAAGGCAGAGCACATGGAGTGAAGAACCACCCTCGGCACATGCGCAGATTATTTGTTTACCACTTAGAACACAGCTGTCAGCGCCATCTTGTAACGGCGAATGTGGGCGCGGCTCCCAACATCTCCCCCTTTCCTTTTAATAAGAGCAAATAGGCCACCCATATTAATGAGAGTGGAGATAGAGGTCAAATCCCCAGTGTGTAGGTAAAGGAGCCATGTACAGGATTAGCTCTTAGGCTCACAGGCTTTTACCCAGAGCAACCCTGACCTGCTCCCGTGTCGTTTTGCCTGGGGGAAGGGAACTAGGACACTGAACCTTCATGAAAGATGACATGTCTCCCTAGAATAGGCTCATATATGCCGCAGAGCCTTTCCATTGCAGTGCTTAGCCGTGCAACTCTCTCGGGCTGCTGAAGCACACTCACTCTATCCCGTGCAATGAGTCTAGCCTCGTGAGATGTAAGAGCTGAGTGGCCAGCGACCTATTGCCTAAGCATAGATAACCATATATCAGGGGGAGCTCCATGTTCTAGTCCTGCAAGCGCCTGGGCAATAACCACCTTGTCTCTCCTAGTTTGGGCCTTAAGCTTACAGACCAATCAAAGAAGCAACACTAATCCACAGCAAAGTGTATCTCCAAATAATATTAATCCCACCCAATTTTTTAAAGAAGGAAAATGTTGAGGAGATCCAATTGGGTAATCCTTTGGTCAGCGACAGGTCCAAGCGCGTGGAGTTGACCTGAAGTCTCAATTCCCGAAGGATCTGTTCAAATTCAGCCATCCAATTCTGTAACATATACTGAAAAAGACTTTTTGACAAATTAGCTGCCCTAGTAAATTTAACATACTGAATGGAAATAACACACAATCCCGGAAACTTTTGTTCACATCCCAGCTGAGTTATTTGTCATAATACATCTAGTTGTATCTGGACAAGATCTATGAGTTGATTAACCAGCATGAGACCTCCCTGTATCTTGACATTAGCTGAGGCCTGTTCATCTATGACTGTAGTCACTGAGGCTGACAAAGTGTTAATGGTGTCAGTCGTCTGGACCTGTCCAGACAGAGCCAAGGCTGTCTGAATCAAGGCCAAACCCAGTTCCCAGTTAGTGGTAAGGCGGAAAGTACAGGGAGACCCCTCTGTACTGGGCCAAATAAGTTCATTTGCTCATTAATGGCTCTGAGGTCATGGAGCAGTCTCCACTTTCCTGACCTTTTCTTAATTACAAAAATTGGAGTATTCCAAGGTGAGGTAGAGGGTTCAATATGGCCTAATTTTAATTGTTCCTCTACCAGTTGAATCACAGCTTCTAGTTTTTCAGAGGATAGGTGCCATTGAGGAACCCACACTGGGTCCCCTGTTTTCCATGGTATGGGCCGTGCTGCCCCAATGGCCGCTAAGGAAAAACCCAGACCCTGTCTGTCTTGGTTTCCATTAGGTAAGATAGGCTCTATCCTTCCCTGTTCTTGATGTCCTAACCCTTTTCCTTCTTTATAACCCATCTTTGCCATGATATTTTTTGCTTTAGTTGAATACCCTCCCGATGGGGCGTTTTCATTGGACAAAATAAGGCCCAAATGCTGCATAATATCCCTTCCCCAGAGGTTAACCGGGAGTGGGAGCACATAAGGTATGAATTTCCCTTGCTGTCCTTCAGAGGATTCCCACGTCAAGGCAACGGAGCTTATAGTGGGACATGATTGATATCCTAGGCCCTGTAATGAATGAGATGACTCTGTGGTGGGCCATGCTTTGGGCCACCAATGTGTAGAGATTATACTTTTATCTGCTCCGGTATCAAGGATGCCTTCAAACTCTTTTCCGTTGATCTTAAGGCGGAGCTTAGGTCTATCATTTAAAGATACAACCAAATAGGCAGAATCATTTCCTGAGGAGCCCATTTTCTTTATCTCAGGTCCTGCAGATTTCTCCCTGGTATTATCAGGGAGGAGCAGCAGCTGAGCTATCCTATCTCCTTTACTAATAGAAAAAACGCCCTTAGGGCTTGAGCACAGGACCTGTATTTCAGGGGAATGTTGACAATCCATAACTCCAGGGTGGACTACTAAGCCCTGCAAGGTGAGTGAACCCCGGCCGAGAATAAGGCCCATGGTTCCCGGGGGCAAGGATGGTATAGGCTCCACCGGCACCGGCTGAATACTCATTTGAGGCATTAGTAGGAAGTCGGAGGCGGCACGCAGGTCCACCCTTGTGGGTCTTCCTGGGTCGCCTCTCTGACTGCTTCCTGGGTCCTGACAAACCGGTTCCCATATCTTTGAGGGCCCTGAGACCGAGGGCCCGATGACCCGTTTTTTGGCACATAAGCTGATTGACTATCAGGTGGGGGAAGAATTCTGCCCTTTATATCCCTCACAGAGCGACACTGGTCAGCTCTATGATAACCCTTGCCACACTTAGAGCAAAGAGTGAGAGTCCCTCCCTGTTTATCTGGAGCTCTGCAATCTTTCTTAAAATGCCCAGGCTTTCCGCAATTAAAACATGTCCTCTGATCATTTCTGCTCACGGAGCGGTTCTGAGATTGAAGGATGGCGGCCGCTAAGCCTGCATTGGTGAGAGGTCCCCCAAGCTCTCGACAGACCCTGAGCCAGTCTTGTAAGCCTTTGTTCTTTCTTGGGGCTATGGCCGCTCGGCACTCCTTTGTGGCTTGCTCATAGATTAGCTGTTCTATCAGAGGCGCAGCTTGCTCTGACTCTCCAAAAATACGCTCTGCTGCCTCTGTCATTCTGGCCACAAAATCTGAGAAGGATTCCTGAGGTCCCTGGATTATCTTTGTTAACTGCCCAGTGGTTTCACCTGCTCGAGAGAGCGCCTTCCAGGCCCTAATAGCCGTGGAAGAAATCTGGGCATAAGCTCCCCAATGGTAGTTTGTCTGATCAGCAGAATAAGCTCCCTGACCCGTTAACAAGTCAAAAGTCCAATCTCTCTGCTCTGGAGTCAAAGCAGCTGCGTTTGCTCGGGCCTGCGCTTGTGCAGTTTCATGCCAAAGAGCTCTCCATTCCATATATTTGCCCATACTAGGGAGAGCGGCTTTTACAACCGTTTGCCAGTCAGCAGGAGTTAGTGCCATGCCGGCGAGCCTGTCTAACTGCACCAAGGTAAAATTAGCATTGGTTCCGTATTTACGGACCGACTCGGCAAGCTCTTTAATTTGTAAGTATTCTACCGGAGCGTGGACACGCCCACCCTCGGCTCCTTCAAAGACCGGAAATGCCTGTTGTATTTTCCTTTGTTCCTCTCTGGGAATGAATGAGTCTGCGCACTGCCTCTCTGCGCAGGGCTGACGCACTACGCAGGGCGGGGACTCCGCATAGGGCGGACCTTGAAGCCGACTGCCCTGAGGCCAATCAGCAAACTGGCCTTCGCCAGCCGCTTTTGGCTTCCTTAACTGATTAGCTAGCACTTTACCTGGCTGGTACCCTTTTTTCTCATAATGAGCTGCTTCTTCCTCCCAGTCTGTTTCTTCAGAGGAGAATTCTTCATCTGCTTCAGAGCTACTAAGAGCTGGCTCCCCGAGCCCATCCAGCGATGAGCACAGGCTCCTTTTCCTAGAGACCTCCGCTAATTGATCTTTCTTCTTTTCCCTTTTTCCTCTTTTTCTTCTAATCTCTCTCCAGGTATTCCTACCTAACCTTAACTTTTCCTCGGGTTCAAGACCCTTGGAAAGGCCTGTATACTTATTTTGTGTACCATATTTTCTCTTTGCTCCTACTCTCTCTCCCCGCTTTACTTCTGATAGCTTGTCCTGAATTTCATCTAGAATCCGCCCTGCCTTAACCACTTGATAACATGTGAAAAGGAACAAAAGGGCTTCTAACACTAGAAAAAATTCAAGGCCAAACATATTCCACTTTACTTCTGATAGACTGTCTTGAATTTCCTTAGAAAGTTCAAGATCAGACTTACCTCGTAAAGCTGTACTCACTGGTACTCTCGTTCCCCAGCTGAAAAGTTCTGAATTCATACAGTTGAATCCTTCTTAACAGTCTGCTTTACGGGAACCTTTATTACCGCGACCCGCAGTTCTGGTTCTGGAATGAGGGATCTTCCTTGCGCCAGTCCCGAGTTTTTTCTCGTCCCGGAATTCGGCACCAATTGTTATTAGACGCGTTCTCACGACCGGCCAGGAAAGACGCAACAGACCAGAATCTTCTGCGGCAAAACTTTATTGCTTACATCTTCAGGAGCCAGAGTGCAAGAAGCAAGAGAGAGAGAGAACGAAACCCCGTCCCTATTAAGGAGAATTCTCCTTCGCCTAGGACGTGTCACTCCCTGATTGGCTGCAGCCCATCGGCCGAGTTGACGTCACGAGGAAGGCAGAGCACATGGAGTGAAGAACCACCCTCGGCACATGCGCAGATTATTTGTTTACCACTTAGAACACAGCTGTCAGCGCCATCTTGTAACGGCGAATGTGGGCGCGGCTCCCAACAATTTTTATTAGGTATTTTCCTCATTTACATTTCCAATGCTACCCCCAAAGTCCCCCATACCCTCCACCCCACTCCCCTACCCACCCACTCCCACTTTTTGGCCCTGGCGTTCCCCTGTCCTGGGGCATATAAAGTTTGCATGTCCAATGGGCCTCTCTTTCCAGTGATGGCCGACTAGGCCATCTTTTGATACATATGCAGCTAGAGTCAAGAGCTCCGGGGTACTGGTTAGTTCATAATGTTGATCCACCTATAGGGTTGCAGACCCCTTTAGCTCCTTGGGTACTTTCTCTAGCTCCTCCATTGGGGGCCCTGTGATCCATCCAATAGCTGACTATGATCATCCACTTCTGTGTTTGCTAGGCCCCAGCATAGTCTCACAAGAGACAGCTATATCTGGGTCCTTTCAGCAAAATCTTGCTAGTGTATGCAATAGTGTCAGCGTTTGGAGGCTGATTATGGGATGGATCCCTGGAAATGGCAGTCTCTAGATGGTGCATCCTTTTGTCTCAGCTCCAAACTTTGTCTCTGTAACTCCTTCCAGCGGTGTTTTGTTCCCAGTTCTAAGAAGGGGCAAAGTGTCCACACTTTGGTCTTCGTTCTTCTTGATTCTTAATAGTTTCCAGTGCCTTTTTCTTTTTTTCCTTCTATCCCCAAAGCTATTTATGTAGTATCATCATCTAATATGACAACTGAAGGGTTAAGCTAAGTACCAGTCTTTTTTTAATTTCAGCTCCATATATAGCTCAAGTTGAAAAGAATCTCACATAAGAATCTTATTTTTAATAGTTAATTTATTTTTGTTTATGTGTGCACATACGCATGAGGATGTGTATGTCCATGGAGGCAGATAAGGCATCACATCTCATGGAACTGGTGTTATGGTGGTTGTGAGTCACCCACTCCATATGCTGGGAATGCTGGTTCTCTGTAAGAGCATCAAGTATCTTTAATTTCTGAGCTGTTGATCCATCTCTTCAGATCCAGATATGAAAACTTAAAGACTACCTTACAACTAGTCAAATGATTGAGCCTAACCAATGAAATAAAATCTGTTAATTTTTAATTATAATTACCTATTACAATCAGTCAGCTCTTTAAAAATTATATCTATCTATCTATCTACATATCTCACATATACACATATATGCATGTAAATATACATATACAAATTATATCCACCAATGCATACCTACACACACACACTATAATTTGTGACCATGGGTGACTTTAGTATTGTGTACCTTGGCCCCACTTTTCCAGGTCTGTCTTTATATCATCCATCTCTGATCCTCTTCTTTATACCATTTTGTCCCTTATTTCTGTCAACTTTTAGTACATGTGTAGGAATTATCAACTTTGGCATGTTTTTTTTGACACTGGGAGCCATGTGTATGGGTACCTATAGAAGTGTGGTGGAGTTGTCCTCTCACTGGTTAGATGTATGTTTTTTTTTGTTGTTGTTGTTTAGATAACCCTTGTCAATCTATGAGCAAATGTGGAGCATTATCAGAGTCTCCCTTTTTATTAACGATTGACCTATTCCTGGAGCCTGTTGCTTAGAAACACATTCCATATATTCTAGAGGTTTTAGTCTCTGGCCTATGAACTTTCTGTCTGCTGCTGTGTCAATGGGGAGAGTCTGTAGGAATTGGAGAAGAAAAGGGCAAGTTCTGAGGTTGATAGTAATCAGGAGAAAATGTTTTGTTATGTGGACTTTATGACACTCTTTTGTATATAGAAAATAAATTTCTTGATTTAGTGACCTCTCTGCTTTCTTTTTATTAACATCAAATGTATCATCTTATTTGATTTCACTTGCATCGAGGTATGTTAAGATGCTAGAGGGTCTGTGTTTTATGCAACAGATAAGGGCAGTCAGGTACAGACTAAATATATCCTTGGCAATATAAATAAGCAACATTAATAACAACAAGAGCAAACGGCAACAGCATTGCAGTGTCCTGACATAAATGCAATTTCCCAAAGCTGTAGCCAAAGGCAGGTGCTTTTCTGAAAGGAGAAATATGTAGATTAAGATTTTTGGAAATTATAGTTGTGCTATTGGGAGGTGTGATTTCAACAATGGTTCTAAATCTGAAGTGTCTAGTCCTGCCCTGATTACAAGCTTCAGACTTTCCTCATCTCTGCTTATTTTATCTCTTCATCACATTTTTAAAACATATTTTTCCTCTTGCTGTTGCTTTTCCTTCTTGTTTTCTTGCTTTCCCTAATCACCATTCTGTACCTTTAGCTCTGTGATTTATCTTTTCTGGAAGCCAGGTGGAAACTCCCATTTCTTTCTTTCCCTTGCACTTTTTCTCCATGGTGTGTTCAGAACACACATGGAATTCATTGATGAGATGTTGAGAGTGATTTTTTTTTTCCTAGAGGCAACAGTGCCTTACTCCATTTTGGGACTTCTTAGCATCTACTAAGTCTTCATGTGGACATGAATTTGTGCTTGCTCATGCTCAAAGATGAGAAGAAAAGGAGCACCAATTAGGGTGTATGCCCTTCCACAATAGCAACATAAATGAAAAAAAATGAAGAGAAACAGAGACGACAATCATAAAACAACAGAAAGTGCTCACAAATATGTCTTCATTATTACCATGTTATGCAGAAAAAATCATTGTCAAAAGACATTTAGAATGGAACAGCAAAGTCTATCACTTTTACTTTGTCAAAAAGAATAACAATTTTTACTTGCTTCGTCTATTCATTGATTCAGTAAGCAGTGAATTGTCTATTCTATGAAAGTCATTTTGATTGCTATCTAGGATGTTAAGCTAAGTGACAGAGACAGCTTTTGTATTTATAAGTGTGTGGTATACTGGGATATAAAGAGAATGAAGAACAACAGGAAGATAGAGTTCTTCAGATTGTGTTATGGGATTATAGCTTGAATGCCTCACCACAAGGGCTCATACATTGAAGGCTTATTCACCCATGAAATACTGTTGGTAGATTGGCGGACTTCTAAATTATGACTTAGTTTTCAGTCAGTAGGGTCATTAGTTTGTACCCTGGAAAAGCTTACTGACTCTGATTCTTTCTCTCTTTGTTCCTTCCTGGCCAACTGTTTCAAAGGAACAGATTTCTTTTGGACATTTTCCTGTCATGATGTCCTTCATTGTCCCATGTCCAAGTCTAAAGCAACAGGGCCAAGTGATTGTGGGCTGAAAGCACAGAAAATGTAAACTGCTTATTTCTTCTTTTAAAGGTAATTGTCTCAGGGTTCCTAAGAATGAAGCAAAGCTGACTGACAGATCATAAATAAACTAAATGAAATATGGTGGTAACACAAACAAGAGAGAGGTAGGAATTTTGAGGGCAAGTTGCTGAAACAAAAACATTAATACTTAGGCATGCTTTATGTAGGGAACACAGGAATTTCCACCCTCTAGTTCCGATTTAGCGTTCCTCTTGGAGAGCTTCCTTTTCTCCCTGACAAGTTTCTCAGGATGACATGCATCTTAATATGTATATGGTTTTAAAAAGATTTATTAGTTTTGTTTATGTGTATGAGTATTTTGCCTATACATGTACATGTATGTGTATATGAGTACCACATTCATGAAATTCCTGTGAAGGCTGGAAGAGGGTCAGAGTCCCTGGAACTGAAGTGGCCGTCAACATATGGATCCTGGAAACTGAAGCCAGTTCCTGTATAAAAGCCAAAGGGGCTCTTAATTTCTGAACTATCTTTCTAGCCCCATGCCTTCAGATTTTGCAGCTAGTGTGACTTTTTTTTTTTATGGGTTCAGTTTGCTGGAAAAAAACTGGACAGATTTTTGGTCTATGTGGTAATATGTGAATTTTTGTTTGCATGTAAGTCAACTAAAATATGTTTTGCCAAGAAAAAGTATATACGTTTCAAGGAAGTAAGAAGTGGCAATAGCTAGAAAAATGAAAAAAAAAAAAAGATCTTACTACATGTTCTATTGAAAAATATGCAAAAAATGTTCATTTGAAGGAAAATACCTCAGTTATATTAATTACATTCACAATTATAATAAAAATCAGAGAAGTAAATAAAAAATGTGACATTAGCAGTCTAAATATTTACTCACAATTCACAGTCAAATATTTAGACACAGAACTTGACAAACTAGTTTTATCATTTGTATGGAAAATAAAAGGGTCAAGAGAGGTTTAAAAAAAGAAAGTACAGACAAAGAAAAAGGATGAAGACTTAAGGTCCCTGTTGTGTCAGGATAGAGAAAGGCACATTGGATAATGAAGAGAATGATTATAAGGTTAAAAATAGACCACAATATGCAGCAGTTGGTGTTTGATAGAGGAGCCAGTGCAAATCCACAGTAAACAAGAGATGATTCCATCACAGGACTCAGAGCTGGGGAAGCCGGTGAAAACAGAACTGGACTCTTATATTGACACTATGCTGAAATTCAGTCTCCAGTGAATTGAAAATATAAATATCGATACAGGAAACCCACCCAACCAGTGGCTGGAGCGAACTCAGTGGATGGCCCCATGGTCCCTAGAGGACTCTCCATGTGGCAGGCACCCTAGCACACCAGGATTTTAGGATCATTGAGGAGAGTCTATGAGAGGGCTCTGAACCTGGGACTCAGGTGAGAGCATCACCTTGTATCCTGGGTCTCTCAGAGACCAGTACACACAGGACAGCACGCAGGCCCCAGAAGTAACAGAGCTTCTTGGACAGGGTCCCTTTGGGCATTTATCCTCAGCCAGGAAACATAGCTGAGACCCAGACCTCTGGGCACCTTCTCTGCCAGAGGAGAGTCAGCCTCCAGAGAAGGCTCTGACCCTCGGACTCAGGTGAGTGTGTCATCTTCTATCCTGGGTCTCTCAGAGACCAGTCCACTCAGGAGAGCAAATGAGCCACAGAAACAACAGGGCTTCTTAGACAGGGTCCTTTCAGACCTTCATCTTCAGCCAAGAGGTGGATGTGAGCCCCAGACCTCTGTGCATCTTCCCTGCAAGAGGAGAGCTTGCCTGAAGAGAGTGCTCTGACCACTGGGACTCAGGGGAATGTTGGACTCCCTCCAGAGTGCTGACAGAGGCTAACAGAATCACAGGTGGAACAAGCTCCAGCCAGAGACAGCTAGAACATCTAACACCAGAGATTACCAGACAGTGAAAGGCAAATATAAGAATATTACTAACAGAAACCAAGACCACTCAGCATCATCAGAACCCAGTATTTCCACCACACTGAGTCCTGGATACCCCAGCAAACCCACAAAGCAAGATTCAGATTTAAATTATATCTCATGATGCTGGTAGAGGATTTTAAGAAGGACATTAAAAACTCACTTAAAGAAATACAGGAGAACACTGCTAAACAGGTAGAAGGCCTTAAAGAGGAAGCACAAAAATCCCCTAAAGAATTACAGGAAAACCAAACCAAACAGCTGATGGAATTGAACAAAGCCATCTAAGATCTAAAAATGGAAGTAGAAACAATGAAGAAAACCCAAAGGGAGATAATTATGGAGATAGAAATCCTAGGAAAAAAAATCAGGAACCATAGATGTGAGCATCAGCAACATAATTCAAGAGATGGAAGAGATATTCTGAGGTGCAGAAGATTCCATAGAAAACATGGACACAACAGTCAAAGAAAATGCAAAATGCAAAAAGATCCTAACTCAAAACATCAAGGAAATCCAGGACAAAATGAGAAGACCAAACCTTAGGATAATAGGTATTGACGAGAATGAAGATTATCAACTTAAAGGGCCAGCAAATATCTTCAACAAAATTATAGAAGAAAACTTCTCTAACCTAAAGAAAGAGATGCCCATGAACATACAAGAAGCCTACAGAACTCCAAACAGACTGGACCAGAAAAGAAATTCCTCCCTACACATAATAATCAGAACAACAAATGCACTAAATAAAGATAGAATGTTAAAATCAGTAAGGGAAAAAGGTCAAGGAACATATAAAGGCAGACCTATTAGAATTACACCTGACTTCTCACCAGAGACTATGAAAGCCAGAAGATCCTAGACAGGTATTATACAAAACTTAAGAGAACACAAATGCGAGCCCAGGCTACTATACCCAGCAAAACTCTCAATTACCATAAATGGAGAAACCAAAGTAGTCTATGACAAAACCAAATTCACACGATATCTAAAATCCAGTCCTTCAAAGGATAATAAAGGGAAAATTCCAACACAAGGAGGGAAATTGCACCCTAGAAAAAGCAAGAAAGTAATCCTTCAACAAACCTAAAATAAGATAGCCACAGGAACAGAATCCAAACTCTAACAACAAAAATAACAGGAAGCAATATTTACTTTTCCTTAATATCTCTTAATATCAATGGACTTAATGTCCCAATAAAAAGACATAGACTAACAGACTGGCTACATAAACAGGACCCAATATTTTGCTGTGTACAGGAAACCCCTCAGTGACAGAGACAGACATTAGTTTAGAGTAAAATGCTGGAAAGCAATTTTGCAAGCAAACTGTCTGAAGAAACAAGTTGGAGTATCCATTCTAATACCGAATAAAGTCGAATTCCGACCCGAAGTTATCAAAAAAGACAAGGAGGGACACTTCATAATCATCAAAGGTAAAATCTTCCAAGAGGAACTCTCAATTCTTAATATCTGTACTCCAAATGCAAGGGTAGACACATTCATTAAAGAAACGATAGTAAAGCTCAAAACACATATTGCACCTCACACAATAATAGTGGAAGACTTCAACACCCCATTCTCATCAATGGACAGATAATGAAAACAGAAACTAAACAGAGACACAGTGAAACTAACAGAAGTTATGAAACAAATGGATTTAACAGATATTAACAGAACATTTTGTCCTAAAACAAAAGGATATACTTTCTTCTCAGCACCTCATGGTACCACCTCCAAAACTGACCAAATAATGTGTCACAAAACAGGCCTCAACAGATATAAAAATACTGAAATGTATCCTATCAGATCATCATGGACTAAGGCTGATCTTCAATAAGAACATAAATAATAGACAGCCAACATTCACGTGGAATCTGAACAATGCTCTTCTCAATGAATCCTTGGCCAAGGAAGGAATAAAGAAAGAAATGAAAAACTTTTTAGAGTGTAATGAAAATGAAGCCACAACATACCTAAACTTATGGTACACAATGACAGCATTCCTAAGAGGAAAACACATAGCTCTGAGTGCCACCAAAAAGAAATTAGAGAGAGCATTCACTAGCAGCATGACAGCACACCTGACAGCTCTAGAACAAAAAAAAAAAAAAAGCAAATTCACCCAAGAGGAATAGACAGCAGGAAAAAAATCAAATGCAGGGCTGAAATCAAACAAGTAGAAACAAAGAGAACTATACAAAGAATCAACCAAACCGGGAGCTGGTTCTTTGAGAACATCAACAAGATAGATAAACCCTTAGCCAGACTAACTAGAAGGCACAGGGACATTATCCTAATTAACAAAATCAGAGATGAAAAAGGAGACATAACAACAGAGCCTGAGGAAATCCAAAACATCATGAGATCCTACTACAAAAGGCTATACTCAACCAAACTGGAAAACCTGGATGAAATGGACAATTTCCTAGACAGATACCAGGTACCAAAGTTAAATCAAGGTCAGATTAAATATCTAAACAGTCCCATATCCCCTAAAGAAATGAAAGCAGTCATTAGTAGTTTTCCAACCAAAAAAAGCCCAGGACCAGATGGGTTTAATGCAGAGTTATATCAGGCCTTCAAAGAAGACCTAATTCCATCTCTCCTCAAACTATTCCACAAAATAGAAACAGAAGGTACTCTACCCAGTTCTTTCTATGGAGTCACAATTACTCTGACACCTAAACAACATAAAGACTTATCAAAGAAAGAGAACTTCAGACCAATTTCCCTTATGAATATCTATGCAAATATACTCAATAACATTCTTTCACTCTGAATCCAAGAACACATCAAAATGATCATCCATCATGATCAAGTAGGCTTCATCCCAGGGATGCAGGGATGGTTTAAGATGCAGAAATCCATCAACATAGTTCACTATATAAACAAACTCAAATACAAAAATCACATGATCATCTCATTAGATGCTGAGTAAGCACTTGACAAATCCAACATCCATTCATGATAAAAGGCTTGGGAAGATCAGGAATTCAAGACCCATACCTAAACATAATAAAAGTAATATACAGCAAACCAGTAGCCAACATCAAACTAAATGGAGAGAAATTTGAAGCAATCCCACTAAAACCAGAGACCAGATAAGGCTGCCTACTTTCTCCTTACCTATTCATTATAGTACTTGAAGTCCTAGCCAGAGCAATTAGACAACAAAAGGAGATCAACAGGATACAAATTGGAAAGGAAGTAGTAAAAAATAACACTATTTGCAGATGATATGATAGTATATATAAGTGACCCTAAAAATTCCATCAGAGAACTCCTAAACCCGATAAAAAGCTTCAGTGCTGTAGCTGAATATAAAATTAACTCAAACAAATCAATGGCCTTTCTCTACACAAAGGATAAACAGGCTGAGAAAGAAATTAGGGAACCAACAACCTTCACAATAGTCACAAATAATATAAAATACCTTGGTGTGACTCTACCTAAGGAAGTGAAAGATCTGTGTGATAAGAACTCCAAGTCACTGAAGAAAGAAATCGAAGATCTCAGTAGGTGGAAAGATCTCCCATGCTCATGGATTGGCAGGATCAATATAGTAAAAATGGCTCTCTTGCTGAAAGCAATGTATAGATTCAATGCAATCCCATCAAAATTTCAAGTCAATTCTTCAGCGAGTTGGAAAGGCCAATTTGTAAATTCATCTGGGATAACAAAAATCCTAGGATAACAAAAACTACTCTCAACAATAATAGAACCTCTGGTGGAATCACCTGCCTGACATCAAGGTGTGCTACAGCACAATTGTGATTAAAAACTGCATGGTACTGGTACAGCGACAGACAGGTAGATCAATGGAATAGAGTTGAAGACTCAGAAATGATCCCATACACCTATGGCCACTTGATCTTTGACAAAGGAGCTAAAACCATCCAGTGGAATAAAGACTGGTTTTTCAACACATGGTGCTGGCACAACTGGAGGACATGTGGAAGAATGCGAATTGATCCATTCTTATCTCCTTGTACAAAGCTCAAGTCTAAGTGAGTCAAGGAACTCCACATAAAACCAGAGACTGTGAAACATATAGAGGAGAAAGTGAGGAAGATCCTGGAAGATATTGGCACAGGGGGGAAATTCCTGAATAGAATACCAATAACTTGTGCTGTAAGTTCAAGAATCGACAAATGGGACCTCATAAAATTGCAAGCTTCTGTAAGGGAAAAGAAACTGTCAATAAGACAAAAAGACCTCCAACAGATTGGGAAAGGATCTTTACCAATCCTAAATCAGATAGGGGACTAATGTCCAATTAGAAGCTGCACTCCAGAAAATCTAATAACCCCATTAAAAAGTAGGGTACAGAGCTAAACAAACAATTCTCAACTGAGGAATACTTGAATGGCTGAGAAGCACCTGAAAAAAATGTTCAACATCCTTAATCATCAGGGAAATGCAAATCAAAACACCCTGAGATTCCACCTCACACCAGTCAGAATGGCTAAGATAAAAAAATTCAGGTGGCAGCAGATGCTGGCAAAGATGTGGTGAAAGAGAAACATTCCTCCATTGCTTGTGGGACAGCAAGCTGGCACAACCACTCTGGAAATCAGTCAGCGGTTCCTTAGATAATTGGACATAGTACTTGTACTGGCTAATTTTGTGTCAACTTGACACAGCTGGAGTTACCACAGAGAAAGGAGCTTCAGTTGAGGAAATGCCTCAATGAGATCCACCTGTAAGGCATTTTCTCAATTAGTGATCAAGGGGGAAAGGCCCCTTGTGGGTGGGACCATCTCTGGGCTGGTAGTCTTGGTTCAATAAGAGAGCAGGCTGAGCAAGCCAGGAGAAGCAAGCCAATAAAGAACATCCCTCCATGGCCTCTGCATCAGCTCCTGCTTTCTGACCTGCTCGAGTTCCAGTCCTGACTTCCTTTGGTGATGAACAGCAATATGGAAGTGTAAGCCGAATAAACCCTTTCCTCCCCAACTTGCTTCTTGGTCATGATGTTTGTGCAGGAATAGAAACCCTGACTAAGACAGTACTTTTGGAGGATCCAGCAATACCTCTCCTGGGAATATATCCAGAAGATGCTCCAACTGGTAATAAGGACACATGCTCCACTATGTTCATAGCAGCCTTATTTATAATAGCCATAAGCTGGAAAGAACCCAGATGTCCCTCAACAGAGGAATGGATTCAGAAAATGTACATTTATACAATGGAGTACTACTCAGCTATTACAAACAATGAATTTATGAAATTCTCAGGCAAATGGATGCATCTAGAGGATATTATCCTGAATGAAATATCATAATTTTAAAATAACCCACATGATATGCCCTTACTGATAAGTGGATATTAGCCCAGAAATTTAGAATACCGAAGATACAATTTGTAAAAACACATGAAACTCAAGAAGAAGGAAGACCACAGTGTGAATACTTTGTTCCTTCTTAGTATGGGGAGCAAAATACTCATGGAAGGAGTTACAGAGACAAAGTTTGGAGCTGAGATGGAAGGAAGGACCATCCAGAGACTGCCCCACCCGGGGATCCATCCCATATACAACCCCTGAAACCCAGACAATATTTTATATGCCAGAAAGATTCTGCTGACAGGACCCTAATATAGTTCTCTCTTGTGAGGCTCTGCCAGTGCCTGGCAAATACAGAAATGTATGCTCACAGTCAACAATTAAATAGCACACAGGGCCCTTAATGAAGTAGCTAGAGAAAGCACCCAAGGAGCTGCAAACCTATAGAAGGAACAAGTATATGAACTAACCAGTACTCCCAGTGCTCTTGTCTCTTGCTACATAGGTAGCAAAAGATGGCCTAGTTAGCCATCATTGGGAGGAGAGGCCCTTGGTCTTCTTAAGATTATATGCCTCATTACAGGGTAATGCCAGGACCAGGCAGCCGGAGTGGGTGGGTTGGGGAGCAGAGCAGGGAGGAGGGTATAGGAGACTTTCAGGATAGCATTTGAAATGTAAATGAAGAAAATATCTAGTAAAAAGAAGATATAACTATTTTAAAGTTTTTAAGCACTTAGAAGACATGTCTTGATGCATTAGAATTTGAAATGATTTCATTAGAATAAATTGTGTAACGTGACGTCAAAAGTATGGACACATTTATTACATACACTTCTTTTTACCAAAGAAGTGGTTAGCTGGGACAGCCTGAAACTTTGTTACACACCAGAACATATAGTATCTATCATAGCAAGTGAGTCAAGTCTTGACTTTTACGGGTATGTGTCTGTGTGTGTCTATGTGTTGTTTTCTTGCTTTTGTTTCTCTGCTTCTTTATTTTTATTTTTAGATAGAGAGAGAGGGAAGGAGAGAGAGATTGAGAGAAAATGTGAGCAAGAGGATGAACATGGAGAGAGAGAGAGAGAGAGAGAGAGAGAGAGAGAGAGAGAGAGAGAGATGAAGTTTTTGGATTGCAAAACCCTAACATTAAGCTGTATATACTGAGAAGCAGTGATGACGTAAACATCTGGAGGAAGGTATTCACAAAATGTTCCTGATGGAAAACAATCACTAGGACACACATGGAAGTGCAACCAAAGGCTACAGGAAATCTTCCCAGTGGAGCACCCACGCTAAGCTTAGTGCAGAGAGGGCAGATGTGGAATTTCAGAGGAGGGAGGGCTACACTGTGTGCATGCTGATACACCTGTGAACTAAGACATTCCATTAAAGGTAACCTGAGAGTTAAAAAAAGTTATAAACTTCACAGTGAAGGGACCATTCTAGCAAAGAGTTGCCATAAGTAATAATCAGAGAATGGACACTCTGCAAATTGGAAATAGAAAATAATCTGGTTATACAGCTCAGCAAAGAGAACTATGTTAGCAGCCATTCACTCCTTGTTTAGATCTCACCACCACTAACACACATGCTCTCTCTCTCTCTCTCTCTCTCTCACACACACACACACACACACACACTCACACACAGAGACACACACACTCATACACACAAACACACTCACATACAGAAACACACACACTCACACATACACATATACACACACACACTCATATGTACCCACTCACACACACAAACACACACACAGACACTCATACACACTCACACACAGAGGGATACACATACATACACACAGAGAGATACAGACACATACATATAACCCAAAAATATATGTGGCAAGTCTTAAATTATTCAAGCAATAAAAACATAATTGAAGCATTTAATTAAAAACCAAGAAGAAAAAATGTAGCTCTCCTTGTTCACGAAAGTTGACAATCAATAGAATGACAGAAAGACTGTTGGTATAGAAAAATTGTGGATTGAGGCATACAGTTGAGAAATTCAGAATAGATCACAGAGATAGAAGTGAAAAATATTAGATTTTTTTAAATAATCCAGTTGCTATACCAGCATGGTCAAGTGTAACACATTAGAAGCCCAGGAAGAGAAAGTGGAGACAAAATTCAAAGAGATAATCAATAGAAAATATTTTTTTTTAAAGAAGTGACAAGGATCAGAATTGAAGTTACTCACTGAATATCTCTTTCATGAGATAAATGAAACAGACCCCACATAACCACAATATGAACACAGAGAACATGTGGCACAGGGGAAGATTTTAATACAACCATAGAGAAAAGCAATTACTGAAAATGTCTGACAGTTGTGCCGGTAGCAGACTTTTATCCCAGAGCCTCTCCAAATGAAGACTATATTTAGAAGTTGTAACCTAAAATTCAAAACCCTGCTAGCCTTTCATTTACAATCGAAGTTTAAGAAAAAGGTATGCATCTTGGGCTGGTTTCATTTTTATCTCAAATCACTGCTGAGAGGGCTACTAGACAATTCTTGTGGATAATCAGGGTCTCACAGCTAGGAGTGAGAAAGGTATTCAAAAAGCAAGTCAGCAAGGAGCTAGTGGACGTATGAGGAATTCTATATAACCACTAACTATGACAGTCAGCAATAACAGGGGTCTCACAGCAACAATAATTAAAAATGGCCACTTCTAAGACTGAGTATTTTAAAATATGTTTTAAAAAAGGCATATATAATGTGTAAAAGTACAGTGCATTTCTATGCTCTCCTTTGCTCTGAATAATAACATAGAGACCCAGTATATTACTTCAAGGTACTATAACTGGGCAGGTAGGTACTTAGCTATTCTAAGTGACTATGCTGGCCTTAGACTACTTCCCAGCCTAACTCCAGCTACATGGTGTTACCTGCCATCTTAGATCATTGTGACATCTTTCTTTGCTCATGTCCCAGTGGCAACTCTCTTTCATTCCACCTGAGACACTCTCTTACTCTCAGGGCTCAGAAGTTCTACCTTTTCTCCTGCCCAGTTATAGGCTATTCAGCTATTTATTTAGCCAACCAGGAAGTGATGGACAATGTTTTACAAAATATTATATCATACCAACATCTGGACTACAACTAGATCTCTGGGTACAGACATCAGCATATGATGTGTGCACAAAACACTCCCCAACAAATGCCCAATAAATATCAAAATGTGGGTGGATGAAATGGTTTGGTGAGCAACAATGCTTGCTGTTCAAGAATGGAAGGCATGGTTTCAGATTTTTTTGCACCCATGGCAAACGTTGGGAGTGACCATTTTATAACTGTTAGTTACTCAGATTCTGGGTGTGAGGTAGCTGAGACAGGCAGATCTTTGAAGCTTGCTGACTCCATTCTAGTTGAAATATGATCTTCAAATGCACAGGTTCATACACACACACATACACACACACACACACACACACACACACACACACACACACAAACACAGACACAAAATATGGTTGTTTCCTATCCAGTCTAGACAGGATGATAACAAATGACTGGAAAGTACTTTTTAGTACAATATGATGTGAAATAGTAAAATAATTTAAACTATTAAAAAATATACATACCATCAATGGTTATAAAAAAATGTAAGAAGTTATAAGCAAAAAATTTGCAGAATTAAAAAGTGATCATACATAGAGACATTCTACAGATTTAAAACATAATAAAATCCTGAGTAGGTTACTTCTAAAATTATTTATAAAATTAAAAACAGAAAATATCAATTATAATTTTTCAAAGAGAAAGAAATATGTAGTTTCATATCATTCTGGTGAAGCTTTAATTTATATATAAAATCTGCTTTTAAATCATGCACTTAAAATAATATGTATAAAATAATATGTATAAATTACTCCAAACAAGGCTTAAAGCCTTCTCAACAGTGGAGTTGCTGTCTAATTTTAAAGAAGGAAAGCTTCTTGATTTGCATTTGCTAATTTGATGGGTATTAGTTCTGGGAAGGGCAGTTTCCAGCTAGCATCAGAACTCAAGTTGAGGTTGGGAGGACATGTGTTCTTTGAATGTCCTGGGAGCCAGTAGAAGCCAGCCCTAGTAGACCAGTGCCTGTGGTCTGCTGTAGTTTTCATTTGAAATGTTCATCAAAAGCCCAAATGCTAAAGGCTTGTTCACCAGCCAGAGTGTTACTGGGATATGTTGGATCCTTTAAAAAGTAGAGCCCATGGGAAGGAAGTTAGGTCATTGGGAGCATCCTCTAGAAGACGACTTGGGGCCCTTCCAATAGTGATCCAACACATGAGCATGCTATGATTGATGGTTTCATTACAGGTCAACAGCAACACAGCTAAATAATTATGGATGGAAACATGGGTTTAACATCTGCTTTCCTGATAAGCTAATTTTTCTCAGGTGTTATTGTCACAGTGCTAGGGTAAACTTGAGGCTGAGAGACGAATGACTTCTTTAGATTTGTTGTCTTTCTAGTTCTATACCTATGAATTCATACGAGCTTGTGGAGTGAATACTACAGATTAACATACTGTCTTCCTTCCTTTCCTTCCCTTCCCTTCCCTTCCCTTCCCTTCCCTTCCCTTCCCTTCCCTTCCCTTCCCTTCCCTTCCCTTCCCTTCCTTCTTCCTTCTTCCTCCTCCTCCCCTTTCTTGTTTGTTTTTGAGACAAGTTTCTCTTGTAGCCTTGGCTATCCTGGAACTCACTATAGACCAGGCTGCCCTTGAACTCACAAAGATCCAACTGACTCTGCTTCCCAAGTACTGAGATTAAAAGCATGAGCCACCACCACCTGGCTTAAATACATTCTTATTTCAAATACTTGGCTTTCTTTTTCTATATTAGTAAAGTCTAAAGGAATAATTACACAGCAATTCCCAAGACTGCGTTGTCAGCAGTAACAAGGACAATTAGTTTCCTCACAGAGGGAAATCATATAACAGAAAACTCTAGTTTGATAACAGCCAAGGGCAACTTCGATAAGAAACACCTACAAAGGAACAACTGTAAAGCCAATATCAGCCTTGCTTTCGATTCTTTGATCTTTAACACCATCAGCTAAAGTCTTATCTTGGAATTGATCTTCCCTGTGATTACAGTTTGTGCTGGTGATTATTAGGCCAAAGTACAGACTCCAGAAACAGAGAACCAGCACACATTTGAACATCGATATGTGGCTGTCTTCCCTATAGTTTCAAGTGGCAAGGGACAACAGGCTGACAAGCACATGTAAGAGGGAGAAAGAAAGGCAGGGGAAAGCTATGTATGACACAGCCAGGAGCTACAAAGAAAATTCTGTAACAAATGTCAGCAGTGTTTCAGCCTAAGGATTCTTTCTTCACATCTCACAGATGTTAATATTTCAGAGTTGAGTCTATACTATTCCAAAAGTAATAATTTCAATCCTCTCTGTATAAGTAGTTTGATAAATGAGAAAGGCTGATCATCTGTATTTCTGGCTTATTTTTACTGAAGGCTTAAAGTGAAAAATATTTTCTCATTTTCCCTGTATACTCAAGAAAGCCAGGTAGTTAGAAAAGAATTATTCCAGGTACTAAAGTGATGTTTTTTGTCATAATCTAAAGCTTTTAATAGATTAATGACACTTTCTAGTCTTAGTTTAGGAAAAACCAATCTCTTTAAAATAGGGATAATTGAAATAATTCAAAGCTGTGCCTAGGCACATATATTAATTTTAGGTATTTTCTTAACTTGTCTTTCACTTGGACTGAGAAAGAAACAACAAGATAGAAGCTTGTCTGCTAGTACATTTTCAAGTGTAGACTGGACTATGACCTGTAAATGGAAGCTCAGAATACCATTCCAGTGCTTTAGGCACCAGAAGCTGTTTATAAAGGATCAAATATTCACCTAATTGATGTAGAGTTTTCAGCTTGAAAATTAATTGGAGAAATATCAAATCAGATTGCTTCCAAAGATTAGAATATGATACAATGCAACCCACTGATCTATGGTTTTAAGTATTTCCCTAAATTCTCCAAAATAGAGTTGAGATATAAAACAATTAAAAATGCACATTTTTTTCAAATCTCAAAAAATAAAAAAACCCTACACACAAACACACACAAATCCATTAAATGGAAAGAATATAAAAGTTTTGAGAAGTAGTTTAGAATAAGTAAATTGTTAGTTTACATTGTGTAGAGAAGGTAAACATATTCTACAATGTTAAAGATGGATTTGAAAAGAAAGGAGATATGTTCTTCCCCCACCATTTCTTCTAGTTCCATTGCTATCTACTCTTCTTACTCTTCCTGTTCGTCTTCTATCTCTTCTTCTCCATTTCCTCTCCTTTCTTCCCTTCTGCTTTTCCTCCTCTCCATCTCTTCGTTTGTCTCCTCCTCCCTACCTAGTCTTTTAATCCTTTTCTCCCTCTTCATGATTGTTTGGGTTGGAGCCATCCCATGTTGCCCAGGCTGATGTACATCTCATTGTCCTCTTCTGCCTCTAAGTGCTGGGATAGTAACCATATGCTAATTGTTTAGCACCCTGATTTATGTGTGATCCAAAAGCACTGTCAATGCTTTGTAGGCGTTGCCAGATGTACAGTTTTGGGAAACATGGATTGTCCAGGACATATGTTTCCAAGTGAGGTGGCACACAAGGTAACGTTCTCTTCTTTTTTAAAAAAAATTGGATATTTTCTTTATTTACATTTCAAATGTTTCCCCCTTCCCAGGTCTCCCCTTTGGAAACCCCATATTCTATACCGCCTCTCCCGGCCTCTATGAGGGTATTCCCCTACCCACCCATCCACTCCTGTCTTCCTACACTGGCATTCCCCTACACTGGAGCATCAAACACCCTCAGGCCCAAGGACATCTCCTCATACTGAGGCCAACAAGGCCACCCTCTGCCACATATGTGGGCAGAGCCATGGCTCCCTCCATGTGTACTCTTTGGTTGGCGGTCCAGTCCCCAGGAGCTTCAGGGGTCTGGTCCATTGACACTGTTGCTCCTTTCTTGGGGCTGCAAACCCCCTCAGCTCCTTTAGTCCCTTTTCCAACTACACCTTCAGGGACCCCTCGCTCAGTCAAACTGTTAGCTGCAAGCATCCACCTCTGTAGTTGTCAGGCTCTGGTAGAGCCTCTCAGGAGAAAGACAGATCAGGCTTCTGTCAGCAAGCACTTGCTGCCATCCACAACATTGTCCGAGTTTGGTGACTGTATATGGGATGGCTAATGTCCACTTATTAGTGAGTACATACCCTGTGTGTTCTTTTGTGACTAAACTACCTCACTCAGGATTATATTCTCAAGTGACCCGTCCAGCAGGTCCAGTTATTCGAGGATCTCGAGGGGACCTCCTCCTAATAACCAAATGGGGGGTAGAGAGAGACGAGGGTCTTGTATGAATAACGACACGGAAACCGTTCTGAAGTTGTATCAAGACCCCAATGTATTGAGAAAGGTCCAAGGTTTAAATGCACAAGCAAAGGGGGAAGTACAGATACTTATCAGTGGGAGGGGTAGGGCAATACAAGCAAAAGGGGAAGTAATTATCAGTGGGAGGGGTAGGGCAATGCAAGCAAAAGGAGAAGTACTTATGGGAAGGGGGGCAATAGAAATTCTTTCTTTTGACAGCTACACGGGGAAGCAGGAACTTGGTGGTATCAGGGTGTGGTCAGGACACCAGTGATGACCTAGGGCTGGAACATCCCGTAGTTCTCGGAATCCATGTGTCGGTGGCCCGCCTTTGACCCTCTTTTCTTCTCGGGGGGAGAGGCCCAATTCAGAGATCAGGACAATAGCGTTGCCTTAATGGCTCTCAACACTCAAGTTTCATCCATTTGCCAAAGAATTTCATGAATTCATTTTTTTTCAAGTTTTTATTAGATATTTTCTTCATTTATATTTAAAATGCTATCCCAAAAGCCCCCCATACCCTCCCCCCTGCCCTGCTCCCCTACCCACCTACTCCTACTTCTTGGTCCTGGTTTTCCCCTTTACTGGAGCATATAAAGTTTGCAAGACCAAGGGGCCTCTCTTCCCAATGATGGCTGAGTAGGCCATCTTCTGCTACATATGGAGCTAGAGATACAAGCTCTGGGGGTACTGCTTAGTTCATATTGTTGTCCCACCTATAGGGTTGCAGACCCCTTCAGCTCCTTGGATACTTTCTCTAGATCCTCCATTAAGGGCTCTGTTTTCCATTCAATAGATGACAGTGAGCATCCACTTCTGTATTTGCCAGGCACTGGCATAGCCTCACATGAGACAGCTAGATCAGGGTCCTTAGCTGAATAGTATTCCATTGTGTAAAGGTAACACATTTTCTGTATCCATTCCTCTATTGAGGGACATCTGGGTTGTTTCCAGCTTCTGGTTATTATAAATATGTCTGCTATGAAGAGAATGCAGCATGTGTCCTTATTATATATTGGAGCACCTTCTGGGCATATGCCCAGGAGTGTTCTAGATGGGTCTTTAGGTAGTATTATGTCCTTTAAACATCCTTGTATGAAGCTGCTGTGGTGTTAATAAACAATTGTAGGATAGAATTTTAAAAGTATTTTGGAAAGAATGTCTTAAGAACCTGATGAGACATCTACTCCTTATTTCAAACAGCAATTAAATTGGTTATTGAACAATACTGATATCGGGTCTATTGCATGCCAAACTTCTTAGACAAAATTGATAATCATTATCCAAAAGACAAGTTGTTAAATTTTTCTTCTATGAATGCTTTTGTATTTCCTGTAAATTTATGTATGCATCCCATAAAGAATGCATCTACTATATTTATAAACAGCCCTTCTATGGGAGAGAAGTATATGTAATTGGATCACATGTTTATTCTAGTGAGTTTTCCTCTACTTCAGGACAAATAATCAAACTATGTGCTGTAGCCACTGTTTTTAAAGTGTTGAAAAATCAAGCTTTAATTTGCATACTGATATCCCATATACATATATAATATATACATATATATATATATATCAGGGCTTACAATTGCTTGAAATTTTTCTTTTTTTTAATATACTGCTAATTCTCAAATTTTGCCATTATTTATGTAAAATACAACTCAAGTTAAGGAAACATACTGTTCCTTTAAAGGACTGTCTTTGGACATTTAAGAGCTCATCCTGGATTGCCTGGACAAGATGCCTGAAGGCAATGCCACAGCAGATTTGTATACCAGGCAGATTATAGGCATTACATAGGAACAATTGGCCATACAATCTCATCCTTTACATCATTGAAATAGTAATGGCTTGAGACAATAATTTGGTATTTTTAGAAAATGTGCACATCAAATTGTAAAGACTTGTTCTCAATGTCCTCAGTTTTTACCTGTACCATGTTGTGGATAGCTTGGGAGCTAATTATATTTGCTGTCAATTCTATTCTCCTGTGAGGGGTTGTGAACAAGGAATGAGTCAGTACTCAGGTGATTTCCTATAAACCTGCTTCCCACCTTAATTTGTAAATTGGGCAGAGAGAGGGAAGGTGGAGCAGGAAGAAAGAAAAGAAGGAGGTGTGTGTGAGGGAGAGAGAGAGAGAGAGAGAGAGAGAGAGAGAGAGAGAGAGAGAGAGCGAGCAGAGGAAGAGGAGGAAGAGGAAGAGGAAGAGGAAGAAGAAAAGCAGAGCAGAAGCACATGTCCTGGAGTAACTGCAAGTTTTGAGGGCTCTCCTAGATGTGGAAGATGGTAGTGTAGCAGTAGATATGCCCAATCTAGGAACACAGAATGTATTCATATTATTTGTGCTGTGTTTTTATTGCCGGGGCATAATTAGGTTGGAAAGATTTACAGCAACAGTACCACATAATGGTGTTAATTCTCAAGGACTTATAATCAGTTATTGCAAATGGCCACTCATAGTTCTGATTTTAGAAAAGCAAAATATGCATATGTGACTATTGATACCTTTTCAGGCTTTCTAGTTGCAACTGCTTTAACAGGAGAAGCAACTAAAAATGTAATTAGTCATTACCTGCATTCTTTTTCTGTGCTTGGTGTTCCAAATCATATTAAAACAGATAATGGAACTTATTCTTACAGTCAAGCAATTGAGATGTTTTGTCAATAATTTAATGTTACCCATATTACTGGGGTTCCTTATAATTCTCAAGGACAAAGTATTGTGGAACTTTAAAACAACAATTTCTTAAAAACTAAAAAGGGGAAATTATATCCTCATACACATTATTTAAATCATCCTTTTTATTTTTAAAATTTTAAAATTTGGATGCCAAGGAACTCTTTGTTGAGTGTCTATAGCATCCTACAACTAGGCATACACATACCTAGGTGAAGTGGAAGAAGCCACTTATTGTCATATGGCATGATCCTGATCAGGTATTTAATATGGGGGCGAGATTCTGTCTGTGTTCTTTCATGAAAAGAAGATGGAGCCCTATGGCTGCCTAAAAGATTGGTCTGTCAAGGGGACACAGATCATGAGCCTTCTAGTAAGTATGATTCCAATTATGAAGATGGCTCAAAATCTCTATCAGCCAGCTAAGTTAACTTGGAACATAGTCTCCACTCTTACCAGAGAAGTAACAGTTTTCTGTTAGTTCTCAAATCCACCTCCCACATACCCAGTGGACAGACTCTGTGTCTGATCATTGGTACTTTGCAGCTGAATTGAGTACCTGGGACATCTCCACAGGCAACCTTAATCCTGTTGTTTTTCACTTTTGATTTTGTATCTTAAGCAAATTGGTTGCCTTCATACAGGTTCACCTTCAGCAAAGCTCAGTTATTCACTATGGCAATTATTCATCACTATGAAGAAATGCGTTGAGTACATTTTAATATGTCCTTCAGGGCTTTGGGCTAAATGGGAAAAGGGTATGCGAATGAAGGCTGGTGGTGAGAGATGGGCAACTGGGGTTCTGGAGCTCCTATCAACCTAAGACAGAGGCAGCATCAAAAGGCCATGTTTGTTCACAACAAACACTAAAAGGCTGTGTTTGTTCACAACAAACACAAACAAGTGACATGTGTCCTCAAAAATGGGTAAGAAGAAGTATAGACCTAGACCCAAGACAGGCACAGTCCCCAGACACTTATTTCCCAGATGGAATCATGGAGCATAAATAAATTTTGTGCTTCCCGCCCAATTTATCTTTAAAAAAATTTTAAAAAGGGGGAAATGTGCCCTTCCCCCAGCCTTGAGTTGGCTAAACAAGTCTCTTGACATCAGGCTGGAGCCTGGTGCCTGGTCTTGCTACATTTACATCTTCCTGCCTGAGCCTTGAGGAGCTGACTACCCATTAAGCTTATTTTGCAACTCAATCCAGCTGAAACAAAGGGATGGACTTTTGTGTTTTCCTATATAAATGCAGAGCTGAAAATTAAATTTTGAGCCATGATCAGAAATTTTTGTCTTGGCTCATTATTTCTTTCACCCACCTGTCTTATTCCATCCCTAGCTTTCTTTCCAGGTGTACCCAGTTCTTTATGGCTGCTGGATGGCTACACTTGCCCTTGCCTTTTGCTATCTGGATATCTCTGGTGTTAGCTGGTCTTGCTGTCTTGGACTGTGGCTTGTCCCTCCTGTAATCCTGTGTCAGTATTCCTGGGAGACCAGTTCTCTCCCAGAGGAATGTGTGGGTATGGAGAGCTGTGCACAGGTTCAGCTGGAAGGCAATCTGTTTTCTTGTTTCAGTGTTCCTTAGCAATTGCGATTGTGAGTTGTATTGCATACCATGGTTTGTAGTGGTTGTTTTTGGTTGCTTGATTTGTTTTTCATTTCTGTCCAATTTACTATGGCTTACTCACTAGAAGAAACTGTACATTAGATACTTTTCCTTTGGGCATGATTTATAATGTGTTTGGTGATATGTTCAATGCTAGTCAATCAACTCTAGATATATAAGCACATTTATAGGGAAGCAGCAAGGACTTGAAAGTATCTAACACAAAGACAAGAATAAGGGTGCCTATGAGTTAATTGAAGGAAGTTGTAATTAGACACGTACATGAATTTGTTGCTGTGTCTCAGACATCTTCAATCTTTTCTAATTAGTGACTTTGTAGTACTGAACTATAGAGAATGATGAGACTTAACCACACATACATTGTGATGTGAAAGAAAGCTTGGTGTAGTTAGATGATGTATCTGCAATATTTTCAAGTGGTTGTTTCCGGGTGTTTTGTCATGAAAATCAGTCAGAATTAAGGAATGTAAAAACCAGTTGCAGGAGGCTAGCTAAGTCTTTTGTTCTTAAATAAGTGATTTGAAAGAAAGTGATAGCCAAGAAGCCAAAATCTTATTTTAATAACAACAATACATGGAAGTCATCTATATGGGAGACTGTGTGGATCTTAAAGTTGAAAAGACCATTGGCATCTACCTTGTTAAGGGATCTGAGAACAAAATATGGGTACCACTTGCCCTTCCCAAGTTATTACAGATTAGAAATAAAATAATATATTTATTTTTTGAAAATTGATCATATGATTATTTTGCTTCTTTATAATCTTATAAGAACTTTATTTTGCCATAAAATTTAAGTTAATATTTGCAATTATGGGGCCACAGATACAGTAGATTACAGTAGAATTCTTGTCTAGCACACACAAAACCCTGAATTAACTCTTGTTCATCACCCAAGATTAGCATGCTCAGGTAAACACACAGATTCCTAAACCAACCCAAGAGACACAAAATGATAACAACAAACCAACCAACATAAAAAAAAAAATGACAAATATTCATAGTAATTTGAATGATTTATTCAAGATAGCACTAAAATAGAAAGTACTTTGAAACTGTGAGAGAATGCCTGACTGTCTATATCAAAGGTACTCTAGTTGTTTTCAGGAAAGTAAACTCATCTTGCTATTCTTTATCCATGTAGAGCTCCAGTTGAGACGAGGGCCCTCCAAAGTACTGTTTTCTCCTAGCCAGGGCAATTGGCTTTCTGATAGATTTGAGCTCACAGGGAGACAAGCGTATGTGGCCAAGGACTATTGGAAAAAGGAAACATATCTTATTCGTCCTATTAACTTTCTGTCACCAAGAATGAGGCATGCCTAGCTTTGAGCACAACTTCTGAAAAAATCTGATAATGATGCCAACAGAGCTGAATAAAGAAGAAATGAGCCCTGTGTGGCTTCCCATCTGGTTAGGCTTCTCAGAGGGGAGGGTAAGGAATAACTTTCTTATGTTTTGTAAAATTACAATTTAAGGTACAAGTTTTACTCTTACATCTAGGGATGCTCTGAAATATAGATGCTCTACCATTTAGAGTTCTGAGGTTTAGAATAGATGAGAGTACTCAGGATCAAATCTTGCCTCTCACTTCCTAATCAAGATGTGAAAGCAAGAGGCATATTCTTCTATTATTAGATTTTTATTGCTTCAAACAATTTAAAATTTAAATATATTTTGATTATATTCCTTTCCTTCCCAAAGTTCTCCCAGATTCTCTCCCCTGTACTACCCACCCAACATTTTTCTCAACAAATAAGAACCAATTACATTAGCTGGACAGTGGTGGCACACATCTTTGATTCCAGCACTTGGAAGGCAGGCAGATTTCTGAGTTCGAGGCCAGCCTGGTCTACAGAGTGAGTTTCAGGACACCCAGGACTACATAGAGAAACCCTGCCTCAAAACAAAACAAAACAAAACAAAACAAAGCAAAGCAAAGCAAAGCAAAGCAAAACAAAACAAAACACAAAAAACAAAACCAATTTTATTGACAAAACCTAATAAACTAAGAAAACAAAATATCCCAAACTGTAACCAAATCAAAGTACACAAAAACTATGTAGAGTCAATTATATATTGGTCAACTACTCCTGAACATAAGGCCCACCATAGCGTTGTTTATAGTAAAATACTCCTAGAGGTGTGTCCTTGAGAAAGGGTGTCATATAACTTGCCTAGCTAATAATTATTTTTGAAGAAGGAATACACTAGGATGTCCTCCTCTATAATAGTTTGCTACTCAAATATATTTGTGGTTACCTAATTTTTTACTGAAAACTGAAAACACTTAAAATAAGATACCATGAATTATTTTGATAACAAATATACAATAGTTTCATTTTTCACCATGCTTTAATCTCAGTTTCTATTTTCTGGGAAACATTATATTTTTTGAGTATAATAACTCGATTGACTTAGCGGTAAAATGTGGGGAAATACAAATGATCATCTCCATATTACACACGTGTAACAACAGGAAGGTCAAGATATAATTGGTCTCAGCTTCTAAGATGCTCGATATAATAACTAAAGTTTATAGACTATAACCGATTTTATGCATATCTTTGCCAAATTAGTTCTGCCTTTTAAGCTTTAGTACCTGTTAGGAGAATGTAATTCAGCATTAGCTAATACTCCTTTTAGGGAATATACTACCTAGTTGACCTGCCAATCAAAATAATCAGTAGATCTAGCTTTTGCCTGATAAAGTCCACAGAGAGCAATATGGCTTCAGGAAACATTTTATAAACTTGACCTTTATTGTCACAAAGCATGTGACATTGATGTGGCTTTGATTTTGGAATTCTTGTTATGCCAAGGCTTCAGGAAGGGCTGCCCTTAGCTATATTACATTTCTACACAAAATTTATTTTCAAAAACATCTTTGTAATAAATTCAGCAAAATACAAACATTTTAAAATTCACTTAGTGAGAATGTGGGTAAGTTAAGCAATGAGTGTCAGGGGGACAAATCTTAAAATATCAGTCTATCATAAAATCCACCAGCTTTTAGAAATATGTTGCCAGGAAGGTCTGGGATGCAAAAATGAATATTAGTTAGATTACACCAGCTGTATTTTACAATGACCTTGAAAACGATCTATTAATTTACCAAAGATGATGTTTGAGGAATGATAAAACTGTGAACCATAGTGTTTATAATTCTTTACAAACAGTAATCAATAATTTGATTGTTTTTTAACCAGTGTAACAAAATATATCATTTCTACAGGCATGCATATTCTCAGAAAAAGGAAATTGAGAGAGAACATTGATAAGTGAACTGATTTAATTTTATTGTTTATTTGGATGTATGTGAGCATGACATGTACATGATGAGAACACAAGTTTTGGGAGTTGGTTCTCTTCTTTCATCCTGTGGGTCCTGCTGATTAAACTCAGGTTGTCACGCTTGGTGGCAGGCACCTTCACTTGCTGAGCCAATTTGCTGTAAATAAATAAATAAATAAATAAATAAATAAATAAATAATAGCAGCAATAATAGTAGTGATAATATAATTTTTATTTCATATTCTGAGAGACAAGATCATTTGGGTTCAGACTCCATCTTAGAGAGCCTGACCTAAAGTTGAACTCAAATTAACTAATAAGCCAGTATTTAGCACCATTTTCCAGGTTACCACTCAACAATACCTGCGTCTAGCACCAGTTTCCATGTTATAAGCCTGCTCCTGACACTTCACTTTTTTTTTTTTTTAGGTATTTATTTCATTTACATTTCCAGTGCTATCCCAAAAGTGCCCCACATGCTCCCCCACCCACTCCCCCACCCACCCACTCCCACTTCTTGGCCCTGGTGTTCCCCTGTACTGAGTCATATAAAGTTTGCATGACCAATGGGCCTCTCTTTCCACTGATGGCCGACTAGGCCATCTTCTGATACATATGCTTTCTAACAACTACCAATTAAGAAAACAGCAGATGTTAAGTTTATGGATTGGATCCCAGTACCAGCCAATTATATTTAAGAACACAATGATCACCCCAGTCAGTTGTGTGCCAGGCTAGATACCCTGTCCTTTCCTTTGTAAGTGCTTGCCCAAAACTAGGCTCAGGGCTCCTCTGGCTTTCTGGCCCTGTTGTCTCAGGGCTGGGAGGGGCCCATAGTGGAGCTTGTAATAAAGAGACCCTAATGACATTGCATTGGAATTGTCTCCTTGATGATCTTTTTGGGTTCACAAATGCTTCCTTACAAAACAATACATGTATATGTGTTTGTGAGTGCATGCTTATGTGGGTGAATAGTTGTGTGATTGCGTGAAGGCCAGAGATGAAGTTTGTTTTTGAGTGTTATTCTCATTAACTGTCTCATTGTTTTGAGCTAGGATGTCTCCTACAATCTTGTTGAAGATCTAATTTGTACCACTAGCCTAGCTTTCTCCTCCTTCCTGAATGTCTATAATTAGAAGATTGGTATTTTCATGGTGTCCCACAGCTCTTGCATGTTCCCTTCTGTGTTTTTATCTTTATTCATAGTCTTTGCTTGTGTGATTTAATTGCTCTGCTTTAACACTTGCCTCTGATAATCTTTCTTCTACTTGGTCCATTATACCTGTGAAGGTTTCTTTACTGGGTTATTGTGTTTTGAATTCCATCTTCATTTCAGTTTGATTTCTTTTCCATATTTCTATCTCTTTATTGAATGTTGTTTTCAAATCATGGGTTGCCTTCATTGCATTACTTAGCCTTCTGTTTGTGTTTATTTAGATGCCACTCAGAAATTTGCTCTCTTTAAGTTTACTGAACTGTGTATGTCTTTTTTTTTTATTCTTTGAATTCTTAATTTTTGTTTTCAAATCATGTATGTTTAGTATAAATAGAAAGAAAGTGAATTCTTATTCACCATAGGATTTCAAAAGCATATTAACTGCTGAAAACATGATTTACAATAACCTATGCAAACCATATAACACTGTTCCCTTTCTTAATTAAAAAAATGTTTAAAATTTTAAATGTTTTACAGCATAGCCAACTATAAATATAGAATGATATCTTAGATATATATTCTTATAGATATGGTCATTTTACTTTTATCTATTATTTCAATGACTTTATGAGCAATCACTAAATACCTTTCCTCTGTCCTTATATTGACTGTGACTGGATTGCCATTATATTAAAGTTGCTTAATAGTTTTTGTATCTAAGAATATATATTTTAATTGTTTTCTTTGGTTTGGATTTTTCACTATTCTTTTATTGAAAATAAACAATATACTCTGATTATGGTTTGCTCTTCCAGTGTTTTACCACCTCTCCCCTATCCAGACCCACATCCTTTCTATCACTAGTTTGAAAACACACAGACATCTAAGGAATAATAATAAAATTAAATAAATATAAAATGGAATCAAGTAGGAATAGTATAAAACAAGCAGAAAGAAAAAAGAGCAAAGAAAATATAAGAAACACATATGGATTCAGAGACCCACATGTTCACACACAGGAATCCCATAAAAACACAGTTAAGTTTGGGTGTTCTTTAAATATTTGCACCCTGAGATTTGTTTAGGTTATTCTCATTTGAGAACTTTTTTTTTTTTGGCCTGGAACTCCTCAAGAAGACTGGGTGTTCTAGTGAATCTTGGGGTCTCCTGCCTCTATATACTTAGTTTTAGGACTGTAAGTGTTCACAGCCATTCCTGGTCTTTTTCTTATTATCACTGTTATCAAAACCATTGTTATTTTTAGTAGTGGATATTAAAAATAGGACCTTGGTCATACAAGGCAAGGATTTCTCTGGCATGGAGCTACATTTGCAGCCCAGGTTCTCACTTTAGAAACAAGGAACCAAGTGCTCTTGAAATAAATCACATGGTCTGGAAAGATAGAGAGCCATTCTTGAAGATATCCAACTTGAATATCTGGTTCACACTCCTTACCCGAAACACACAAGTGCACTCACAGAAATACATTGACATTCATGCATAGATGCACAAGAGTGGGCTGAGGATAAAACTCAGTGATCAAGCACTTGCCCAACACGTGTAAGTCTGTGGATTCTCCCAGAGAAACTGCAACAGGAGCATGAGGAGGGGAGAAGGATGCACACAGGGCTTAGAACCTTAAAAACATATTAAGAACTTAACATGTTTGATTTACTTTTAAAAGTTACAATGTATTTTTTATACATCAGATAGATGTGCATAATTTCAAAGTTAAGTTGCATTACACTGCTTATAACTTTGCAAAACAATTTTACTTAAACTGATAATAGTGTTGATATGATGATTATAGTAATATGAAAATGTTTTACTAGATTAATTGCATCATGTTCTATTATAATGTTTGCTTTGGACAACCATTTGTGTATGGAAAAGTACTCTTAGTAAAATTGTACACTTTAGGGTCCTTTCAGGTTTTAAATTCTCCAGAGAATATAGCAGCTGGAAAACAGCTTTCAACCTCATTAGACCAGGGGATTTTTTGATGCAGACTGCTGCTTTCCAGGTCTGGCCCCTGCTTATCATTTATGATATCATAGTTTTGTGATCTTTCGTGTGGAATCACATTTCCTGAATCCCATATTTTCCTTGTTTTATTCAGCTGCTTTCCATAAAGAACATCATGAATTTACTCTGTGGGAAAGGTTGCTTTTAAAGCACATTTTAATCTTGTTTCTCTAAAATGGATACTATCTGACTTCAGATGCTGTGCATTTAATATTGTGCAGAATTGAAGATTAAAACATTATTGTCAGTTCATCAGTTTGAAGCATAGATAGAATTGTTTTTTGTGTGTTAATGTTGAGGTTAAAAGGTCACATGTTTAGTCTCCAGCCTTTTGTAAGAATATTGCTTATCTCTGAATACTTCAGACACATTTTTATATTCCTGATATGAAAATTTACAGCATTGTATTGGCATGATTTTATTTATTTATTTTTAATGTATTTATTTTAATTCACTTTACATCCTAATCACAGCCCCCTTTCTTCTCTGTTCCCAGTAACACCCTTACAATTTCTCTTTCTGTTGCCCCATCCCCTTCTCAGAGAAGGGAAGCCCCCTTGGGTATCACCACTCTGCAGGCATCTAGTCCCAGCAAGTGTAGGTATATTCTCTTCCACTGTGGCCAAGCCAGGTGGTTCAAGTATGGGAGAAGGGGATCCAATGACAGGGAACAGAGACTGGGACAGCTCCCACCCCACTTGTTAGGGGAACCACACGAATACCAAACTTCACATTTGCTGCAAATATATAGGGGGTTCTAGATCCAGCCCCTGATGTTCCTTGCTTGGTGGCCCAGTCTCCGTGAGCCCTAATGGTTTCAGGCCACTTGACTCTCTATTTTGAGGGATACATATTTGTTCTTTTATTCTGAAAAAAAAAAGAGGAATAAGTTTTATATTGTTTGACAGGAACTTATTTTATTTTTCCTCTGTGATTTCTTTAATCATTCATTAAAATACTTCAAGACATTGCCTATATCTTCCATTGAGTTCCAAATTATCCTGTAAATTTTAAAGTACTGCATTCCATTTAAATTCTTCATATATTATTCTTCATTTTATAATTCTTCATTCTATTATTTCATGCTGCAATTTACTTCCCAATTTGTCTAAACAAGCACATGATATTTTTAAAAGTTTTTAAAATTACTTATTGGGGGGTTTTCTTTTCTGTTCATTGAATGCTTGCTTTAAATATTTGCCCAATATTATGGAGATGAAACTTGAAGACATCACCTCAAGTAGAAAGACAGGGCATCAAGTGGAGCAATGGGGTCGCCATTCCATAGTCAAAGTGTCTGACCCAGAATTGTCCCTCTCTAAAAGAACTGCAGGGACAAAAATGGAGAAGAGATTGAGGGAAAGGAGGTCCAGTGACTGGCCTAACTTAGGATCCATCTCAATGGAAGGCTTCACGGCCTAAGAGTATGCTATGGTGTGTTTACAGACAGGAGGCTAGCATCACTGCAGCAGCTGAAAGAGTCAGATGCAGATACTTCCACCAAACCAAGGGTCTAAAGTCAGGGAATCCTGAGGTTGAATTAGGAAAAGCCTGGAAGAAGCTGAGGAGGAGGGTGACCCCATAGAAGACACTGAGCCACAACCAGAGAGCATAAACCAGCTGATATGAGGCCTCTAACACATATACGGCAGAGGACTGCCGGGCTGGCCCCAGTGAAAGAAGAAGCACCTAAGCCTCAATGACTGAGGCCCCAGGGAGCAGAGGGGTCTGGTGGGATGGGGGAGTGGGGACAGGGAGGAGGAATGGCATGAGGAACAGGAGGGTAGACCAGGAGGGGGATAATGACTAGACTGTAAAGACAAGATATAATAATAATGATAATAATAATAATAATAATAATAATAAACATTTAGCATCATTAATTTCTTCGTTTTTAAGCCATGAAGACCCTATCAATCTGAATGCATATTAGGAATGAAGGCATGGTTGATAAACAGATACCTAAATAATTGATCTCTAGGCATTTTATAGAAACATCTACCTAGTAGTACTGACATGGTCAGTGTTCTGTACTACCTTGGTTGAGTTATAGTCTCCTACTAACTGACTTGGTCAACAATGATTTAGCCATTTTGTAACTATGACATAGGTCTATAGTCCATTGAACTCAAATAAGGGAATATCCTAAGATATCTACAGCATTTGCTGCTTCAATATAAATATTTAAGAGGTGAAATGAAGAGAGTGGGAGGCAAGTCCAATTTATGGTTAATAACTCCATCTGGATCTCTGACTGCTTGCCTTATAAATTTTAGGTTTCATACTTAGATTATAAGTCAAGGCCAGTTTTAGTTGTTGTTTTTTTTTTTTAATTTTTTATCAGGTATTTTCTTCATTTACATTTCAAATGCTATCCCAAAAGTCCCCCATACCCTACCCCCCCACTCTCCTATCCACCCACTCCCACTTCTTGGCCCTGGCATTCCCCTCTACTGAGGCATATAAAGTTTGCACGACCAATGGGCCTCTCTTTCCACTGAAGGCCGACTAGGCCATCTTCTGCTACATATGCAGCTAGAGACACGAGCTCTGGGGGGTACTGGTTAGTTCATATTGTTGCAGACCCCCTTAGCTCCTTGAGTACTTTCTCTAGCTCCCCCATTGGGGGCCCTGTGTTCCATCCAATAGCTGACTGTGAGCATCCACTTCTGTGTTTGCCAGGCACTGGCATCGCCTCACAAGAGACAGCGATATCTGGGTCCTTTCAGCAAAATCTTGCTGGCGTATGCGATGGTGTCTGCATTTGGAGGCTGATTACGGGATGGATCCCTGGGTGTGGCAGTCTCTAGATGGTCCATCCTTTCGTCTCAGCTCCAAACTGTGTCTCTATAGCTCCTTCCATGGGTGTTTTGTTCCCCAATTCTAAGGAGGGGCAAAGTGACCACACTTTGGTCTTCGTTCTTCTTGAGTTTCATGTGTTTTGCAACTTGTAACTTGGGTATTCTAAGTTTTCTTTCTAATAGCCAGAATCTGGAAAGAATCCAGATGTCCCTCAACAGATGAATGGGTACAGAAAATGTGGTATATTTACACAATGGAGCACTACTCTACTCTGCTGTTAAAAAGAATGAATTTATGAAATTCCTAGGCAAATGGATAGACCTGGAGGGTATCATCCTGAATGAGGTAACCCAATTACAAAAGAACTCACATGATATATACTCACTGATAAGTGGATATTAACCCAGAAACTTAGAATACCCAGTTTTAGTTTTTAAAGAAGCCATAATCTGATTTATCACCCGATTCTCTCAAGACACTTGCCCTGAATATCCTGACTGAGGAAGAAACAACAAACGTATACAGAAAAGCTGGGATTGGGTGGATGGTGTACTCTAATAAAGACCCACCAACAGCCCAAAACTCAGTGCATTTATTATATACAGCTGAACAAGAGGAATGGTTTATTATATTCAGCTGAGCAAGTAACTGGGTTAGTTAATCTAGGTAGGGGACCTATGTCCGGGAGTAAGCAATGTCTTCAGCAACATCTTAGTGTTTTGTTGTGAAGAGTAACCCATTTGCAACAGCTTAGTTTCCTGTGAGGATTTTTGGTCTTTTTGTCTAACAATTCAATTAGATATAGCTCCGTGTCACTACTGGTGTTTCATTTCGTGACAAGAAATGGCCAATCCCTCCAGTCAATTACTCTATACATATTCTCTGTGGTTCTATGGGTTATAGTTTGGTTATTATTTTCTTAACAGCTAATATCCACATACAAGCAAATTACCACATTTGTCTTTTTGGGTATGAGGTATACCACACTCAACATTTTTCTTTTTCTAATTTTATCCATTTACCTACAAATTACATGATGTCATTCTTATTAGCAGCTGCGAAATACAATATTGCATGGATGTGCCACTCTCTATCCATTCTTCTGTTGAGTGACAGCTAGGTTGCTTCCAGTTTCTGCTGTTAGAGAAGCAATGAACATGGTTGAGCATGTGTCCTTGTGGTAGAATGAAGTGTCCTTTGGCTACGTGCCAAAGAGTGGCATATCTGAGTCTTGACATAGATTCCTTTCTTCCTTAGGAACTGCCACATTGATTGTTATAGTGGCTATACAAGCATTCATTTCCATCAGCAATGAATGAGTGTTCACCATATCACACATCCTTGCCAATATGAACAGTCAGTTGTTTCATTGATCATAGCAATTCTGAAGGGTGCAAGATGAAGTCTCAAAGTGCATTTGATAATCATTTTCCTGATGCCTAAGGATGGTGAACATTTTAGCCATTTGTGATTTTTCTATTGAGAATTCTTTGTTTAGATCTGTATCTCAGTTTTAATTAGTCTGCTTTTTGCTAATTTCTTGAGTTTTTAAAATACATTTTGGATACTAGCCTTATATTTGATGTACAGATGGTTTTTGGTTGCCATGCTATAGGCTTCCACTTTGTCTGAATGATGGTGTTCTTCATCATGCAGAAACTTCCAAGTTACATGAGGTCCCCTTTACTAATTGTTGACTTTAGTTACTGTGCTAATAGCGCTCTGTTCATAATGGTTTTGTGTGTGTGCTAATAAACTTATGGTTATTCTTCACTTTCCCTTCTGTTTGGTTCAGTGTACCTGGTTTCATGCTGAGGTTTTTAATCCACTTGTAGTAGCATTTTTGTACAGGGTGATAAGTATGGATATTTTGGATTCTTTTACACGCAGCCACCCAGTTTGAGCAACAGCATTTGTTAAAGATATTGTCTTTTTTCTACAAGTGTATTTCTGGCTTCTTTATCAAAACTCAGGTGTCCATAGGTGTGTGGATTTATGTCTTGGTATTCAATTTGATTCCAGTGTTCAGTGAGTCTGTGTTTGTGCTAGTATCATGTGGTTTTTATTACTATAGCTCTATAGTACAACTTGAAATTGGGGATAGTAGGGATAGTGATACCTCCCTCAGTTCTTTTATTATTTGGGGTTATTTTTCTAGTGTTAGTGTGTGTTTGTGTGTTTGTATGTGTTTCCATATGAAACTGAGAATGGTCACTGTGTTAAATATTGATGACGATAACATTCAATCTTTAGATTGCTTTTGGTGGGATGGGCATTTGTATGGTATGTATGAATTTTCTTTTTTGAAATGTTTTTATATTCATGCTATGATTCATTATATGGATTATGGTGCAAGGTAGAGATGATTAACACCCCAGTTAGCTCTAAGAGTCTCGTTGTTCCTCTTTATTAGAAGAGGAGTCATTTTGTGTTCCCTGCAAACAGATCTCCAAATCCTAAATCTACAGTGTTCTCAAGAGTAATTTCTGTCTCTCAAATCCCTTGCCAAGTACTTTTAGACTGAGTTCATAATTCTTAGGCTTATAATAAGCTAGCCAAGGGAATAGTAATGGAGCATTTTCTTTATGTGTTTTCACAGTTCTGTTGGTCCCATTTTTCATTTTTATATTAAAATGATACATACTGCTCAGAGGCTTTTAGTTCAAGGTAAGGTAGGAATCTAGAAAGAAGTAGTGCCATTTTCTTGTTTTATAAAACAAAAGACTAAAAAAGAAGAGGTTTCAATGAATAAAGTTAGAGTTTATAATTATGCAGTAAAGTATTTCTAATTTAAACATTTTTCTAGTTTGTAAAGTAAAGGTTGTTTTTTTTTTTTTTATCAGATGGTAGAATTTTACACAAAAAGTGTTTTGATCTTAACTCTTCTTTTACCTTTGCTTTTCCTCCTCAGCTAAATGGTGAATAAACATTCATTCTCTTGTATACAAAACAAAGAATGTTTTATTGCTAATTGCCTCATTTATTTTATACTAAGAAATTAAGACACCAAGAGGGGAGTCACATTTAAACAGTTACACTTATATTTGAAAAGCAACTATTTTGGATTTCCCAGTCTTTTCTTTATATCTCAGTTTTCCCAGTAAAACTTTCCAGAAAAATTCCACCATTTAAAATCCACAGTAGAAACTGACTTCCTTCATTTGCATTCGGGCCAGCATGCCAAGTAAACTTATTTTAGAAAGCAGCAAAACTTGTTCTCACTGAAATGCTCCTTATTTGTTAGGGCAAACATAGTACCCTGATTTGCATTTAGAACTTGATTGCTATCTTTTGTTAACGTTTGATTGCTTCAGAGGTGAACTTTCTACTCCTTGGTAGAATGATATAAAAGTGAAGAGTTTTTAGAATGAGTCAGTTATCTAGGTAGATAGCTGAATATTAAGTTTTCAATAAAGAATTCAGATTTGATTTTAGTTAGAAAGGACTGAGAATTCACATGTGAACAGTACTCAGAATTCTGTCATAAAAGCAAACTCTAAAATTGTAGGACTGTGCAGTAAATCCTATTTTTTTCATGTGTGTTTCATTTACTGTTGTTGCATAGTAACCACCTTCATACCAAAAGACTTTAAAATCAAGCATTTTATCCCATCTCATGCATTGTATAGTTGAGAATGACATGCAGAGTTGAGTTATGCAATTCTTCTGTACTATATGCTAGCTGCTAAGCCTATAGCACTCAACTGATTGACCAAATTGTCTAAAAATCTCCAAGTTGGCTTTATTTTCACTTTGGGACCGTAACTGCTGTTGCTAACAAGATGGGTTCACTGGGCCTGTCAGGATGTTGCCATAACCTCTCTGGCAGAGTTTCAGAGTATTCCAAGTTACTACATGGTAGCAGACTTCCCTAAATAAAGCTCTCAAGAGAACCAAGCAGCAGTTATGTTACTTGGTAAATTCCTGGGAAGACTTCATACCCCAGTGTAGGGGAATACTAGGGCTGGGAGGCAGGAGTGGTTTGGTGAGCACCCTCATTGAAAAAAGGGGAGGGAGGGTGAGATAGGGTATTTCTAGAGGGGAAACCAGGAAAGAGTATAACACTTGAAATGTAAATAAATAAAATATCCAATAAAAAATACCTATAAAAAAAGAAGTAATAGGCATCCCGGTGTCACTGTCTCTGGGCTTCAATTGACCCAACCAAGTTCATGTATAAATAAGAAACTCATCAAAAAATATTGTTGATTTTTTAGTCATGGGAAATATTTCTGTGACTGGATTTGGAAAACTTAAGCTGTCACAATGCGCTAAGGGATTATTGGTTTTACTTAGCTTGATAGCTTTGTGACTTTGACTAAATTAATCTTTTATCCTTTATTTGATTATCTGCAAAATAACAGTCATCTTTAGAGGTGGAATGAGAAGTAAAATAGAAGCATTTACAGAACTGCTAAGTTTCAAACACTCAAATGAATGGTTAACATTATTTATTCGTGTATGCCTAAAAATGTTTACTGAAGGGAACAACTATAATTTGGGCAGTATAAAAAGAGCACCCTCTTATTGTTAGGAAAGTTAGGAATTACTGCTATTTTAGATATATGTTTCTTCAATACCACTACTTCAAGAAATGCTAACTTTATTAATGCTGATTGCCTCATGTTTTTACAAATGTTAAAATGTATTATACAAGAATTATATATTAATTCCTATCATATCCTAGTAGTGCATGCACTGTTATTATTCTTGCCTCACATAGAAAAAACAGAGGCAATGGAGTTGCCTAATGTCACTCAGCTAAAATTTTGTGAGAGCAAGCAGAGACTTGATTTGAGTTTGGTTTCAGAATGCATATTGTATCTCCCTAATTTCTATCCTTTATTATTAAGATACATAATAGCATAATAATTTTCTGAAGACTAGTAGAAATATTGATCATATAAGTCACTTGACTTATGCATAAAGATGTTCCAAAATTTGTAAGTTTTCCTAATTATTAAATTAATTTTGTTCCTCACATAGTTTATAATCAGCACAGACTCAAATCCTTTGTGTAAAAAAAATCTGGTATAATTTTAAAGGACTTTGTCTATACAAAATATATTTATTTGATATATTATTAGGAATTATTATCGTAGTTTAGATTTTTGATCTTCCTCATATTTCTGGGTTATGATGTAAAAGCTTCCCAGTGATTAAAAAGGGGGATACACTCTAAGAAGGAAGAAGTTGTAGGTATTCTTCATTAATAAAACATAACAATTTATTTTAAATTTTTAGTAGTTTTAATATAATTATATTATGAAACATATTTAGGAAATTGGTAATACTTAAGAAAAATCATTGTAGTTGTAATGGAGCCTAACTCTTTTGTCTACATTCTGTTTTATTCCTATTGATGTTACAGGTTGTTTTATGGTGATATTCATTCACTTTATTCCATTGGCATTGTTACACTACCAAGAAAATCATCTTCCAATTTATGTTTTCAATGCTAAGTCTAGTTTCTAAGTTGTTAGCAGGCATTTACTGTGAGAAAACTATGTTGTGCAAAGAACATTGGGAAGTGAACGACTACAAACATTTCTCCTGGAGATGTCTTGAGGCTCTCAAGCATGATGCGCCTGAAGATTTATGCTTGGGCTGCTGTAGTGTTTCCTGCATGAATACAAACACGTGTTAAGTGGGTGCTTGCTAGCACCTCCTTCATGAGCCCCATAAGTATAAGCAATAACGATCTGATCCTTGGGGGCAAAGAGGCTCCTGGATTCTATTGGTTTCAGATTTGAAAGCTTGGCATGACTCCAAGCAATGTGTTCTGTTCACATTTTGTCCAGATTCACAGGTGTTTCTGGAAGAATTGATCAATAAATAATGAAGCTACCATTCTATCAATATAATTTGTCTACCTCTATTCCTGATGAACTCTGAAAACAACTTTCTACAGGCACTATTGACATTTGTAAGTCTGTACACATTTAATTTGGAGAGAATATACACCCATAAAACTACCTGTACTTCATATTCCATGAACATATCCAGCATCTCCAAAATTTTTCATCCCCCTTTTACACAGAACAAGATTATTTTGGTGCCAAGTAAGCATGTAAATAAATCTTAGTGAAAATTGGATTACTATTAACTATTAACAATAGACAATAGATCTGTATGATATATTTAGTTCGATGCCAGTCTGGTCTACAAAGTGAGTTCCAGGACATCCAGGGCTACACAGAGAAACCCTGTCCGAAAAACCAAATAAATAAATAAATAAACAAACAAACAAACAAACAAACAAATTTATGTTCTATAATTGAAAACTTATCTCTTTAGTCATTTCCCTTCCCCAAATCCTAAATCCTGTTAACTAACACCTCTCTCTATGTTTCTAGCACACCGAGAGTTTTAAATTCTTCCTACTAATATGGCCATGGCAGTTCTGTCTCTTGAAATAAATTGGAATGAGCATTTTGTCATTATCTTCCTTTTTTTGTTCTGTGTAGCAGCATTCACAATATTTAGCATTATAGAGATAGCCTCAGTTTGTTGATGGGCAAATAGGTAAATAAAAGTGTATCAGTTAAAAACATTGACATAAAATTTCAGAAAGAATAAAATTCTAATTTTGCCAGTTATGACAAATACATAAGCCTAGAGGACATCATAGTAACATTTGACATTGATGGATAGTTTCACTAACATAGAATCCTATCCCATCAGTTACTGTGTTTCAGCTGTTGAAAGATATTACTCTGTTTTCTTCTTAGTTTCATTATCTGACATTTTTAGGACATTTCATTTGGATGTGTCTTTTGTTGGACAGTAACAACATTTGGTAGGGCATATGACATCATCTAATATTTTCATTTATTTATGTGCCTTCCCTTCACTATTCCTGTGATGTCATGCTTGCTTACATTATTTGTTCTGGACAGTAAAATTCAGGAGAAATATCTTCATGGAACTTATATGCAACTTTAAGACTAGTTGTGAGATTTCCTTTTTTTTTTTTTTTTTTTTTTTTTTTTTTTTTTTTTTTTTTGCTTTAAGGATACTCCTAGAATGAGGTAAATGCAGAAAAGACCCAAAATAAGAATTTGGGCATACATGTTTTGTTTCCAATGTGAACTTGACCAAATCTGAATGATGCTAGTTTCCTCTTCTTTTACTGGGAGGATATGTTCTAGACCTATGCAGTTTTATTTTTTCATAATTTTTTTGTTTTTAAAAGTAGACAAATATTTTGGATTAAAATGAGAGAATGTCCTTCTGAATGGACTTAGTTCTATGTAAAAACTACCATTTCTAATAGGCTTACACAAATAGGACATGAAAAAGTGAATACTGTCCTTGGTCTTGGTCTATTATAGAGCCTCAGAGTATGTCTTTCCACTCTGTCTTTGATAGTGGCAACATGACTCTTACTTCCCTTGTCAACACGAAGAAGTAGAACAATCTTTCTATAAGCTTTGCAGAAGAGTGGAAACACTTCGTTCTTACATTTTCCAATAAGATTTTTCTTGTGTTGTATGGCAGAAATTGAGTTGATCACTTATCCCTACTCCACTAACTCCAACCAATCATTTTAGAGCCCATACATAAAGAACCTCTCGGTAGGGGTAGTTAATTTACTCCCAAGACATATGGGAAAATGAATTTTCTCAAAAAATAGAAGTCAGTATTTGCATGAATTTGCAAAATTATAATGCCAATTATATATGAACATGACTTATTTTCATTATTTGAGACAGGGTTATTTGAGGGTATCTCTTTGTAGTCTTGCTGTCCTGGAACTCACTCTATAGACAAGATTGACCAGTATGCATTTGATAAAATCAGAAGAAATTTAGTCAAAGATTTTTATGATCTGAGTAACACATAACTCATTCCATACCACTGAATCTAGCCAACAGATTTATGACATATCATCTAACATATTCACATACGGCAGATGTACAGGATTTCTAGAATTTTGGCATTCTTTAATTCATCTATCCACCTACCCATTCACCCACCCATCCACCCATCCATCCACTCATTCAAAATGTTTCTATCTATAACCTTAGTATGTATCTCTCCGTGTGTCTGAGGATATTTATCTATCACCTATCTATCAATCATCTATCTATCATCTATCATCTATCTATCTATCTATCTATCTATCATCATTTCCTATCTGCTTATCTCTGTAACAATCTATCATCTATCTATCCATCATCACTCATCTATCAAGGTTGAGAAGAGACAGGAGTAAACTAGGAAAGGAAATGGAAGAGATAAAATATTAACGAGTTAAACAGTTGAAATATGTTGGGCTTTTTAATACAAAAGAATAAACATATATCTTTAAGTGTATCATGGCTCATCCCTATATGCTATATATTAGCTTCCTGGAAAGGTTATTTATTTTAACACAAAATCTCAGTATAGATATTTTTTCATACTTCTTCTAGATGACCTGAGAAGTATTATTCTTCAATATAAAAAATATAAAAATATTAAAAATATAAATTCTGGCTTGTTTCATTACTGTTTTCTGTTAACTACTAACCAGGTGTTGTAGCAGTCCAACCATGACACTGAGAACATTGATTTTTTTTTCTTCCTTATTTTTTTAAAATTCTTAGACAGTGATGATCTAAAGATTTTTGCTGAGACACTATTTCATTTTGAATAATTTATAATCAATGTGGTTTTTGTGGTTGTGTTAGATGGCTGATCATTTATTTATTACTTGTTGGAGTGTTTCATATTTCAAAATAGAATTTTAATGTGCACTAAATCAATTAGAGTACATTTGACAATCATTGCAGATTAACTGTATGTGGACACTTCACTTTTTATTTTGATGAATGTGCATTTAAAAAGACCATACAGAGAACTACAGGGAATCTTATTAAGATAAAGAAAATGTGGTAACAAAATTTTCCCATTTTGATATATGAAGTAGGCTCTTTAATACATTCTATAATTTCAGAATTTTTTATCTGATAAGAGAAGAGCTGATATACAATTTAGTGGTTTTCTCATAAAACCACACATACAGTATTTAAAGTTGGCCACAGTTAACTTTTCTATCATAAAGTCATAAACACCTTCTTTGGTGTGTTGTTTTCTTCTTCTCTAACCTTAGTCATTCACAGTAATTTGTTAGGGAAGATGCCCAGGGGAAATTAACACAGGGAAAACTCAACCACAGAGTTCTGCAGTGAAAAGACAGGCATAGCAGTTAAAGTTCATAGCTAAAAATGAAGTCTTCAAGTGATGTAGTGTATATTATTCACTATAAGTAGGAACCAAAGGAAGCATTTGTCTACAACATGGGTATTGGGTGGTTCTCCATTGCCTCAAATTCTGAGAGTTTATCCCCCCAGGGATATGGAGGGGGCAGAAAATATATACTGAATATATTCCAGGAAAAGCAATTGCATTGGATCAGGCAGAAATAAATTTCAATTATACTAACATCTTAATAGTCTTGTAACCTGTAGATAAATCATCTCTTCAACCTGACTCCGTGTCATCCCTGGGACATAAATTTGCTTCTTCTTATGGTTGGAAGAATGATAGGATTGGGTTAGTATGTGCAAGAATGACTTGGTGCTCACTCTACCAGGTGGAAAGACTGAATCTTTGTCTTCCTTTAGACACACCCAGCCCATAAAAGGAAGTGAGAGAGTTCTAGAGGTCAATGAATCCATTTCTGATTTGGGTGAGCATTGGCTCACAGTTATATGACATCTTCTAAAACTTAGTGTGGAATGTCACAGATGTGTTTGCTGCTTCTTACACACTGGAATGTAGGCTTATACTACCCAACTTTTTAAAGAATTAGGTAAATCATTTTTATATAGCCGTAAAATATTCTGCCTTGGAGTCAGAGAGTCGAATACATTTCATTCTAGAGCAGGGAGAAATCCTTTTGCCCTTTGAGTTTTAGTTCGAGTTGTAGCAGATGAAGTATGTACATTAATGTAGTTCAGAGCATAGCATTTGGTGAGCTCTCAATGGATTTTATACCTCTGGGCTCCATTATCAAAACACATAAAGGAGAGCCACCTCACCTGTGTCCAATTTTAATCCTGTACCTGTCAGCCCAGGGTTGTCTGTGTGCATGTCTTGCTTGGTGTATCCCTAACTCCAGCTGTCACAAAAATTGTATAATCACTCAGTCAGCACGGCGTTAAGTTGTGCTTCCAGACAACTTGTATATATAGGTAAAAGCTTCAGATAATTTTAGAGAAGGTGCCTGCATTTCAATTAATTCCAGAAGGTGATTGAAGCATTCTGTTGACTTTGGGTTTAAATTTTTATTTAAAATATTTGACACTGGCTGCTTTCTTTTTTTTTTTAAGAAGTTTTGTATATAGTATATAATAAATCATTTTGACATCAGAATATACAGTTGTAATTGTATTACATGTTCCATCAGTTGGGAAAGCAGTAAGAGTTTATTGCTGCACTTAAAAATCTAATGCTAGACATAACCATCAAATTAGTTTCAAATGTTTTAAATTCAGAGTATTATGGATTGTGATTGGCCATGCTTAACATCCCTAGCTGCTGCTAGCACCTGATATATAAATTTAGCAGTAGGAACCCGGTTTGGGGATTATAGGTAAAGTAGTTAAATATGAATATAGAATAGGTATTAGGAATGGCTGTGAAATTAGCTTCGACTGTGATGTGGAATGTTGAAGGATTGGGTTATTCTTCAGCCTGTAGCCTCTCTCTGCTCTTGATAGCTAAGTTTTCTGTAGTGTTTATGAATAATTAGTCTTAGGATGCTGAAGCAGAGGCAAAGGCCTCATAATGCAACAAAACTTTTATGATCACATGCATAGATTTACTGTTTAACTTTCCAAGATGTTAGCATAGGTCTTTTAAATTGAAGTTGATTCTTATTGTACCCATAGAGAATCTTCTTTGGTAGTTAGAGGCTGGGGGCATCAAGTGAAATATTGTGAGTTCATTTTCTTCTGTTCATTAAGGTACAGTAACAGTGGTTCTCAAACTGTAATTTGATTAATATAATATAAAAACAACATGGCATACAACATGTATACTAACGTGATTAGCACCCAGATGTCATAATGAGACTCATTGATACAAAGGAAGTGCTTCAGAAGCGTTGGGTGTCAAGTAATAGAACAACCAATTTTCATGATTGAACATAAAATTCTCTCTCAGGGACTCCAGAACCTGTCAGAAAAGTCCAAGATGATTCAATGGAAAAATGGGTCATTGAGTGTATTCTACCTTTCCATGGTTTTTTAAACATCATATCAGCTACTGACTGCTACACTTTTAGCTAAAAATAGTGAGAAGTGAGTGTGTAATGATGCCTTTGGGAACTCAACAAACAACAGGAAAACTTGTATGTAATGTTGGGAAAAAGGTTCTTTGGCTTCTGTTTCACTCAAAGTGTTTGAAATAGCACAAAGCATCCTAATTATTCCATCCCGCTCCCTTTCTTCTCTCTCTCTCTTCCATCTGCCCTTCCTCCTGCTCATCATTTGAATCATCCCACAAAATACTCTATATTTCCACCATTTCTCTGTACTGTGCTAATTGCTTTTACCTAACTTCTTTCTTTTCATCTGCACAGAATTTGAATTGCATTTAAGGCAATAGATTATGGTAGTTCAGCTTTGAGAATCTTCTGCCTTTTTCTAGCTTTCTATTGGGCAGAGGTGCAATTTCTTTCCTCTTTGCTCCATTCCAAATTTCCCATTGCTATTCCTTTGAGAAACATGTTTTTGTGTGAGGCAACAAGGCTTGGTGCATCTTGAAGAAATCTGCTTGTAAGAAATGGAACACTTCACTGACTGTTGATTAGATGCCGAGTCTGCAGAGGACCTTTCATTTAGAACTCCCAGGATTTTCTCCTATCCTGCTGAGTTCTGCCTCCTCAAGGTTCTCCTTACTGTTTTATTCCTATTTCTGCAAGAGCAATTCTGAGATCTTTACCTCATTTATGTTTCATCCACTGATATCCCTGAAATAATTTGCAACTTTAACTTCAGAACATGTTAGAAATCTGATTACTTCTCACACATCACAGATATGACAGTGGTCCAATCGAACATTCTCTTATCTGGTTTCTCTCTTATCTAAGTGTTCTCCCTGCTCTCACCTTAGACATCTTAAATTTATGCTCATCACGGGAGTCAGAGCAATTCTATTAAAATGTAAATAAGACCAAGCCACTATTCTGTTTAAAATCCCTCAGTGGTTCCATATCTTATTACAATTAAGAGCCAAAGGTGTGACAAGCCTCCAGGGTTTTACCAGTGATCAGTGCTTCTCCAAACCTCTCAGCTCCATCATGCCAAGGACACCGCCATCCTGGGGATCCTGCTACCTACTTACTCTCATCCATTCTCTATACTCTTCAGGCTTTGTCTCATGTCCTGCCTTCTTGGGGAGTCTTTAAACTTCACCCTTTACCTCTGTCTCTCACCTGTTCTCGCTGTCCTCTCCTTTTCTGCTAAAGCTGTTGTGGGCATCTGCCATGTTTTATTCTTCACTTCATTTCATATTTATGTATTACTTCATTCATTCAATCTCATATTCTTCCAGTAGAATGCAAGTTCTGTGCATCCTATTATCAGGAATGAGAAGAGTACCAAGTACAGGGAATTTGTGAGAGAAATGGGTTGACTGCAAGAATCACCATCACACAGTAACATAACATTTATAAGAAACAAATGCAAAATAAGGATATGGAATCTATTTCACACACTCAGACTCATCCAAGATATCTCCTTCTCTCCTTCACCACGTAGGTCTTCGAGGTCAAACTCAGGCCACTATACTTGATAGCAATCGACACTGTCACTGTGCCATCTTGCTGGCCCTGTATAGATCTTACATATTGAATGAAATAGCACTGAGGATTACTTAGTAGCACTTAGATACCATTACTGAACATCACTTATTGAATTATATATTTTTCAAATATATTTTGTATCATAAGTTAACTTATGTTGCACCATACAAATAAGGGGGAATTCTATATTCTTTTGCCTTTTCTCAGATGAAATTATACATGTATACATACACACAGATGTACATATATACATATATATTCATGTGACAATCTCATCTGTAGTTTTCAAAAATGCATAGACCTTGTTATCATTATTATAAGACATTTCATCTACCTAGAAATTTCTCTCAGGTCTCATACAAGGCAGCCATTTCTGCCACTCTTACCCCACCAGACCAGGTAGTAATTACTCTGGTGTCTCTTCATCACTAACTTAGCTAATCCATGTTATTTGAATCCTACTATAGGTCTCTTCCTTTCATTCTGGATCGATTTATGCAGATGAAGCCTATGATATTTTATTTTAGAATGATAGAGAACATCCATGCTTCTCTATGTATTAGTAATTAGTTCCTTCTCATTGAAAAGTAGCATTTGATTACATCAGTATAAGGTTGTTTTTCATTCTGTTTTTACCAGTGATCATCTGACATTGTTTTACAACCCAGAAAATAGCCTGTCTAGCTGAATTTTTCATGTTAAGTTGAAAAGAATATGTTTTCAGCTCTCATCCAAAAGCTGCCATAACTGTTATTGCACAAGTCCTTTGGGGAGGCATGTGTTTTCATTTTTCTTGGATAAATACTTGGAAGTATCATAACTGTTAGGCCCAAGTGTGTGTTTAGCTATACCAGAAATACTGAGCATATTTATAAAGTAATTGTAGCATTTTTACATTTCCATTAGCAATGCTTTATGGCTTTAATTTATTTCCCCTCAGGAAAACTGTATTGGGCATTTTTTCAAATGTTACCTTTTACTTCTTTGTCAGGTGCCTTTGTAAAAATACATAATGTGTTCTGGTTATGAGACCTTAATTAGCTGCATGGCCATGAATATATTTCTACTTGGTGGTTGTGGAGAATTTTCTAAATGACACGTCTTAATGAAAAACTTTTAAATTTGGGAGAGAACATAGCCTACAACTTTTCTTAATATTGCAGTTTTCTAAGCTTTTTCTAGCCCTCATTTACAAAGAGATTTCTTTTTGCTTTGTCTTAAATGTAATAGCATGATATCCTTCACATTTGGATTCTGTTTTATCTCTGAATAATTTCAAGTTAAAAATGACATTTTGTGGGGCAGAAGGTATGCTAGAGCATACTTGTGGAGGTCACAAGACAAATTGTGGAAGTTGGTTCAGGTTTTCCACCATGTACATTCAGGGAGCTCTTGGGTAAACACGAGTGAATTGACCCCTGATTCATTTTACTGGTTCTGCATTGTTTTATATGGCATAAAATGGGAATAGAGATTAGTCATTATTGTTTACATATCCATATTTCTTTTTTTTTCTTTTCCATTTTTTATTAGGTATTTAGCTCATTTACATTTCCAATGCTATACCAAAAGTCCCCCATACCCACCTACCCCCACTCCCCTACCCACCCACTCCCCCTTTTTGGGCCTTTTTTGTCACAGCTCCAAATTTTGTCTCTGTAATTCCTTCCATGGGTGTTTTGTTCCCATTTCTAGGAAGGGGTAAAGTGTCCACACTTCAGTCTTCATTTTTCTTGAGTTTCATGTGTTTAGCAAATTGTATCTTATATCTTGGGTATCCTAGGTTTTGGGCTAATATCCACTTATCAGTGAGTACATATTGTGTGAGTTCCTTTGTGAATGTGTTACCTCACTCAGGATGATGCCCTCCAGGTACATCCATTGATATCCATATTTCAATATCACCTTTTCAATGACTTTTTCCATTTTTTGTTCTTTGTCGTCAATTATCAGTTAGCCCATTAAATATGGGTCTGTATCTAGAATTTTTGTTATCTTCCAGCAATCCATTTGTTTTCCTAATTCATGTGAAGCCCTTATTATTACTTTTTTTAAAAATTTAATTTACTTTCTTTATAGCTGATCAATTCCTATAAAAATTCCTTTGTGGTGTATATATGATTGATATTCTTTCATGACCCGATACATGGCTTACTTAGCATGGCTTTGAAAAGAAATACATTCTGCCTGACTTCGGAAAACTGCCTCCAGTAGCAATTCCTACCCCATCCCTGCTAGATAGCAATCTCCTTCACAGCTATAACCACTGACCTGATGCCTGAACACTGCCCTGTGCATCTCCCTCAGATAGCACCCCTATCCTCTCTGTGACCCAATCCATGACCCCCTGAGGAACAATCACAATCCTGTGACCTTTCGAAGACCTCTGGTGATCAGCACTGAGAACAAGCTGTACACTGCTCTTATGCTCAGAAGCTGCCACAATGTCATGCGATATTCATACTTCAACACTGAGGGGCCCTAAGACTGAATTTCAATAATCATTTGGCTGATTAAAAACCTGAAAAATGGCCACTGCCGAGCGTGGGCACAAGCGGCTCTAGCAAGCACGGGTGACCAACCTCTTCCATGCACACTTCTCGACCTCCCGCCGGGTCTTCATCCTGCACACTTCTAGGCATCGCCCATAGGAGTCACCTGAGCATGATCTCGCATGCCGCCAGCCAGTCTTTGCTACCGTGCCCAAGAATAAAAGGAAAAGGAGGTAAAAACCGGCATAGAGGGAAGAATGAGAATGAATCTGAAAAGCTAGAGCTTGTGTTCAAGGAGAATTGGCAAGAATATGCTCAAGTAATCAAAATGTTAGAAAACGGATGATTGGAAGCCATGTATTTTGATGGTGTAAAGAGATTATGCCACATCAGAGGGAAAGTGAGAAAAAAGGTTTGGATAAATACCTCAGGTATTATATTGGTGTGCCTCCGAGATTACCATGACAACAAAGTTGATGTCATTTTAAAATACAACACTGATGAAGCTAGAATTCTCAAGGCCTATGAAAAGCTTCCAGAGCATGCTAAAATCAATGAAACTGATACATTTGGTTCTGGAGATGATGAAATTCAGTTTGATGACATTGGGGATGATGAAGAAGACATCGATGATATCTAAAATGAACTCAACATTTTACGTTCCAGTCTTCCTGAAGATTGTCTTTCAAGTTTGGAATCTGGCCATAGTCCTCAAAGAAAAGTTTTCACTATCATCTTTTTGTTTGTTTGTTTTTTGTTTTTTTTTTTTTTTGTTTTTCTTTGTTTGTTTGTTTGGTTGGTTGGTTTTTTTGAGACAGGGTTTCTCTGTGTAGCCCTGGCTGTCCTGGAACTCACTCTGAAGACCAGGCTGGCCTCAAACTCAGAAATTCTCCTGCCTCTGCCTCCCAAGTACTGGGATTAAAGGCGTGCTCCACCACTGCTCAGCCTTACTATCATCTTAATTGTAATTTGTTGAGGCAGATTTGATACTACGGTCTTTTAAAACTGTTAACTGACATGCTAAGCCCACTTTGTTGATTCGATTCAATGGTCCTTAAGAAGACCATTTAAGAAAAAAAAAAGCCTTTCCTACTTTGATCCCTTCCGGTAAGTAAATGGGAATTTGAATAAACCATTTGCACTATACTCAGTATAAATTATGATTAAGCCCTACCTTTGCAAAAAAAAAAATTAACAAAAAATCAACCTGAAAAATACAGGTATCAGCAAACAGAGATCAAAATGTCCACTCAATAAAGTTGGGGCAGATATCCAAAAATGCAAGTATTAGCAAAGAGAGCAGAATGACCACTCAATGGCAGAGAAGATAGCCATATTTAAAACAAAACACTATGAACAATCAATTACAGATAGATGCTCATGTCTTATGGCAAAAATGCAAACAACATGAAAACCAAGAGCATGTCTCTTCAGAAAAGTAGCACTCCCAGAATAGTGTCCTTTGATAAAGACAGGTTTAAGACATTTATGACCACCAAACCAACCCTACGTAAGATACTGTGGACTGAAAAAAAAATCAACATAACCAAATGCTGATAGCAAAATAATTTATAACAATAAATAATATTGTTAATTGATAATATTATTAACAATAAATAACATTATGTAATAACAATATTAAGGTAGCTGTTAAGCAGAGGAAAAGACATAAAATCAACATAATGACAGGAATAAATATACATCTTTTAGTAATATTCCAAATATTACTCCAATTTTCCAATCATTAAATGACACAGACTAAGTGATTAAGGTAAAAATAGCACCCATTATTTTGCTGCCTCCAAGAAACACATCTAACCACCAAAGATATAAACCATGTTAGAGCGAGAAATAAGGTAAAGGTATTCCATGCAAATCATAAAAGACTATGTCATACTGACCAAGAGAACAATCCATCAAGTATGCACTAAACTCAGGTGAACCTAACCTTGTGGAGTAAGACAAAGCAAATGACTAACCTCAACACATTAACAGTGACTTCACTATCCCACTTTTACTAGTTGACAAACATCTGGACAAAAAAAATGAACAGAAGAAGAAATATAGTATATAACTTCTTAGATCAAATGGACCTAACTACTATTTCCAGAGCAGGTCATCTAAAAACTAGAGAATGCACATTCTTCACAGAAGTTCACAGAACATTCATTTAAAAAATAAAACAAAAAAACCCCAACAACAATAACAATAAAACATTGGGATACAAAGTTTCTCTTAAGAAAGAATAATGATAGAATAACTTGATTGTAAAGCCCTATTATTAAATATATCCTCTAGTGGAGTTGGAGAACATGGAGAAATCTGTTAACAACCTGGAAGATTCTACACTACTGGCTATCATAGTGATAGATGATGCTATTTTCACTATGTGAGAATTAAAATAATCAGCAGTGTAAGGTAGACATGAACCCTGTAGCCTATAGTAGAGATTATCCTAATAAGATATGCCCACTGGTGCAATAGTGGAACAAATGTTAAGAGAGTATCCTACCATTTTCTTATTGGGTGCAAAACTGCTCCACAAGATGGACTTACTTCTTTAACAGGATCAGGAGTTAGTACCTGGATAGATCCTATGCCCTAAAGGATAAACTCCTGCTATTATTCTGTTAAGTAGACTTAGCTTTATATCATCCTATGTCTTTATCTTTTACCCATAAATGAGTGCATCTCTTGACCTTTCTCAGAAACATTTTATTTTGCATTGGATATTGATTAACATAGAAGTCCATGTTTTATGAGCATGGAAAGAATAAGAGAATGTGGAAAGCTCAGTCCTAAATGAACTGTTTCGTTGCTCCCAACACTAGGGATCACTGTGAAAGAAGGTACAGAAAGATTAGTAGTAAAACAGTGTTTTCTAAACAACTGGCCATGTGAACTCACAGTGTTTGTAGCTGCATACACAAGACCAGTGTAAGATCAAGCCAAATAAAGTGACTGCATAGATGTGGGATAGGGTCACAAAGTTCCACCTTTTCTGAGGAACTTTTGACAATTGACAGAAGTTGCAGGAGAGAGCCAGTTTTCTGCAGGCATGTAGCCTCTAAGAAGATACACAAGCTTTGGCATATGATCTAACAGTCATACAATTATAGGCAGCACTGAGTGGACTCTGTGGGTATAAAGATGTACACATGAATTTTGGAGGGAATTGTGGTAGGAAAGTAGGGAAGGAATTATAGAGGAAAGAATGAAGTGGATTTGATCAAAATACATAAGTATGCATGGAATTCTCAAGCAACAAACAGAAAAGAAATGCATTCTTCTGTTTGAGTATATGGCACATATAAGTTTAATAACATCATTGCAGTGGTTTGAATGACAATGGCCACTATAGGCTTGCAGAAAGTGGCACTATTAGGAGATGTGGCCTTATTGGAGGGAGTGTGTCACTAGGGATGGGCTTTGGGGTTTCAGAAGCTCAAGCCAGGCCCAGTGTTGCCCTTTCTTTGCTGTCATCTAATCTAGCTGTAGAAATCTCAGCTACTTCACCAGCATCATGTCTCCCTGCATGCTGCCATGATTCCTGCCATGAAAATAATGGACTAAATCTCTGAAATGTAAGCCAACCCCAAGTACATGGTTTTTTAAATAAGAGTTGCTGTGGTCATGGTGTCTTTTCATAGCAATAGAACTCTAAGGCAATCATGGTGGTGATAGTATATACATACATACATACATACATACATACATACATATATATATATATATATATATATATATATATATATATAAATATATATATATATACACATATATATATACATATGCATACATACATATATATAGATATAGAAGTAGATATAGATATAGATATGTATATATATTCATTAACTAGGAGATGCACAAAATCTCAGCTTGGTGTCTTCTCTCTTCCCTGTGACTTCATTTCCCTGTGAGGGCTGAGAAGAGACATTGACATTTTTACTCATTCAGCTTTTAATTGGTTGCAAGTGATAACGCCTCCATGATAGTCTGGAAATCAGCAGTCACCCAACTGGTCAGTTGTCAGGCAAGGACAACTAGTAGAGCCTTTGTAGGCAGCGTGGCTTTGTCAGCAGCTTGACTTTGAAATGTTGATCTCTGGAGCTGGGAGATAGCTGATGTCTGTGGCCTAAGCCTCTCAGCTTGCGATGCATGCTGTTTACATACACATGTATGCGAGGTTGTACGGAGTACTATGTAATCATTTTTTCTCTATATTCTAAAGTAGACAATGTTTATCTGCCCAAACTCTCCTGCCTTTCCTCTCTATTAATAGTGAGCAACTCTTCAGACACTGTATTTCTCTCTAGAAGATTCTAAACTCTCAGAATTTTGCTGTAATTATATTTACATAGATAATTATATTTCTGATTTCATCACATAATCCTAGCAGTTTCTTACTGTATGGTGACTCTGTTTTTTTACAAATGCTTATCTTACTTATATGGAAAATTTGGGGGTGAACTTAACCTTTCCTCTCTAGTTGTCAAACTGTCTACATTCCTCTTACAAGAAAAAAAATTGTTTATTGTATTGTGAATTAGTAGTATAGCATGTTGTCATAGTTCTGGGCAAAGTTAGACAATCTGAGATGATTGATGAGTGGTCAGAAGAGAAAGCAAGAAAACCCATATTGTAATATAGGATATGATGAAAGCAAAGTGAAGAAATGTGGTAGAGAGTGGATGTGTGAATTTTGTATGTGTCTGCTCAGGTGAGGTGGACCTGTGGGAGAGTTTAGTGGATTGCTCACATAGTCTCTGATGTCAAGAACACATACAGTGTTTTGACGTCAAGGGCACATATAGTTGGATGGTTCAGCAATCCTGGCTGGTCTTCACATTCTCTTGGGTCAGATACAATATCTTTAAAAAGTACAACTTAGCCAGCCAATGAGAAGCAGCAGCTAGCTTTGCAGAGATTTGTATGAATTGACTCCACAGCAGCAGGAAGGGCTGATAAAAGCTTCCTTGTGAGCTGAAATAGAATGAGTGACAGCCATTAAAAGTGCCAAGGCAAGAGCAGATGATTGTGATTTATAACTTAAATAGATTATTCATTTTCAGATTCTATACAAAATGAATAATATAGTATTTGTGTAGGGCAGCAGGTGTGGGGAAATGAAGGAAATTGGAGAAAACCCACATCCCGCCAGAGTTCTGGTGCTCTGGGCAGGCGGACTAGGAGGACTATAGCACACTTTCCATGCTGCCCTGAGTGGGTGTCTGGCTGTGGGAAGCCATGGACTCAAGCCCATGGGGGTTGGACAAAAGGCAGCCCGAGGTCCCTGGGCCTCACAGAGGCCAGAGATAACAGGTTCTTAGTCTTGGGCATCCAAGATGTCGCTGGACACCGCTGAAGAGCTGAGAACAAAGTGGAGGCCCTGAGGGCAGCTTGGTCTTCCCCAGGCCTAAGAGAGGAGAGGGCACCCACATGGGCAAGAGTCCTTGTTCTGGTCCATGTCTTGAGCACAAGAAGGCCTTCCAGCGGGAGGTTAGATACAGCTCTTTAGGGGAAAGCCTATCCCATCACTCAAGTACAGCAGGCCTTGATGAGCAAAGTCAATCTATGGTTTCAGAGCTTTATTGTAGAAAGGCAGAGAGAAAGAGAGAAGATAAAATAAAGACAGAGGCCAGCTATGGCCACGTGGAGAAAAGGAAGAAGGGAGGGGGAAAAGGAGAGCTAGAGGTGAGAGTGAGAAAGGAGAGAGCTTAAGAGAGAGAGAGAGGAGGGGCCAAACAGCCCCTTTTATAGGGGGCTGGGCTATCTTGCAGTGTGGCTGTGGGGAGGAGCATACCTGGCTATTGTCAGGTAACTGTGAGGGTAGAGTCTAGCTAGAATGCCAGGACCTTGGGACTTTGTCTGCGTGACTGACAATCACAGAATTATGGAGTTGGGGGCTCTGTGGTGTCAGGCACTGTCTCTGGGAACATGGCTCACTGTTCAGTCCCTTGTATAGTTTTCTCCTGGGTCTCCAGGACAAGCCTCACTCAACCAAAATAGGCTGCCTTTAACGGTCTCACATATTTGTATCTCTGTGTCTGGCTTATTTCACTTATCATTATGTTTTCCAGGCTCACTTAGAAGGTTGTGTCCATAAGAGTTTCCAGAGTTTAGTAGCACTGCAAGAGGTAAGAGGTGATGTTGGTCAAACAGAGCATAGTTTGTCAGAAGGAATGCATTTAATTTGTAATTGTCTTGTGTTAATCACCTTCAGTGACCATGTCACCTGCCTGAAATAGTGAACAAAAAAGAAAATAGATTTATTGTGGGTCACAGACTTAGTCTACAGCATAGTAACTCCATTGTTTGTAGCCCTGTGGTAAGAAAGAATATTATAACAAGCATTTAGTGGTTGGATGAAGCTGCTTACCTTCTAGCAAAAGAGAAAGAAAGAGGAGGAAGAAGAGAGGACAAGAAGAATAGGGAAAAGGAGGGAGAAAGAAGATGAGTGAGAAAGGCCCAGAGTCCCAATTCCCTCCTGCCAAGGGCATGTCTTCAGTGATTCAATTTATTTCTAGTACAGCCCAGCCTTAAACATTCTACCAGATTCTAATGGCACCAAACCAGAGATTAAGCCATAATTACAAAAGCCTTTGTTGATATTTAAGAAACAATTTGTAATATAATTATGGCATAACATAATGGCTTCAGTTAATAATATATCATAAAATTATTAATAGATTTCAAATAGTCTCACTACACACACATAGAGGACAAGGAATTGAGATGATATATACATATATATACTCTTGATTTGGTAGATGCCAATTTACAGAGGTTGAGACTTCACATTGTACCCTAGACATGTCATTTGAAAAGACTCTTATCATCGTCTCATGAATGGGATGTGGAATAGTAAACAAAACAAACATAGAAAGTATCATGCAAATGGCAGTCATGTAAATGAGTGTTGAGAATCAGCTATGCAAGCCCCCTTGTTTTAGAATCAGGATAGAGTATTTCTAAAAGCAGAAAGAAAAGATCCTGAATGCTCTAATACAAGCACCTGAAGTGAATGCTATAAGCCAGTAAGCAACACCTTCATATTTAGCTACATTTTCATCAACTCTGGAGTCCAGCTAAAAGAATTGTCACCTCCTGAATATGACCCCTATTTTTCAAGATTTTTACTTTTTCAAATAATGTTTCTTCTTGAAGAAAAGTCATTTTTTCCCCTCACTTAAGTATTTGTTTTGGACATCTCATCTAAACACTATAAGGTCATTCTCCCCTAGGCATGTGTGATGACATGCCTCTTATATTCCCTGTGAAGTGTATTCTGTGCTATTCTACACTTCAATGGCTATCCCTTATTGTCAAGTATGAGCAGATTGAAGATTTATCTTAATTTCAAGATAACATTTGTGATTCTCAATTTCACGCATACTGATCTGCAGTTCCAAGAGCTCAGGAAACAAGTGGTACTTAGGTTTGGGACATGGCTTTAGAGTTTCTTGGATTCTTTTTTGTTCCCTCAGAAAGGAAACCCCCGAATGAATACTGCATATCGAAAAAGCTTTGTATCAATGTTAAGAAAACTCAAAATTTAGGAAACTTAACCTATTGTAATGGGCTAGATGTCTTTAAAGATTTTTTTTTTTGGATGAAGAAAGGTATTTTATTTATAACAATAGGATACTTAATGAACCTGATTTCTGTTCCCACTACCAGTTGCTGATTTCTCTGAAAGCATCCTCCAAGAGGTAGGCTACAGTAAGAAATTGCCTCGTGTTGGGTATAGCATCTTGAGGCACCTATGTCTCTTAATGGCTTTAACATAGTGTTCAAGTCTTATTTGTTGTGTCACACATGTCTATCCTCTACTACACACATGTTTTGAGTAAATGTAAGTACTTATATTGCCTCTTTCTATTCTCTACATTTGCCCAAATTCTATCAAACTGGGTTTATATGAAATTAGTATATTTGGTTTAAAGACTTACTTAAAAAATAAGTGGTCTATTTTGTCATCTTAACTACGTTGGAGCTCAGGTGATATGGGTAAGCCTCATTTGTTTCATAAGCAAAAATGATCAGTGGTAGGAAAGGAATCATTTCTCATTTGAAAAGTAAACTTAGAGGCAGCAGATAGAATCCTTATCTGGATAATGAGGAGATACAGCTGTTTTAGAAAGGGAGCCATGTTCTTAGTCTCCCAGCAGAAGAGTCTCTGAAGATGAGCCCTGTGAACTATCCTTTACTCAGGGATATTCTTCATTATGAAGGATTTTCCCAGTGTATTTCAGAGCATCTAGAATGACCCACTTTCAGGCCCATGTGCCAACCAATCTCTCCAGATACTATTCATTATAAATAAATAAATGAATGAATGAATGAATAAATAAATAAATAAATAAATAAATGTATATATTTGTCAAAAAATACTCTACAGCCAATATGCTGGAAGGGGTCATATTTTCCCTGGATAGGAACTAGTGGGTGAAATGAAAACGTTTCAAGGTGATGAACGGTCTGACAAGATCAAGATCAATTATAATCCTGCATGGGGAGCAGTTACTAGATTTGAGGGCACAAGATTTCTGGCATGATATTATTCTCCTTAAGGTGAACTCCACAGATTACATTCCAGTTAGATACAAGCTTCCCTGTGAAACAATTTAATTCCATATCTTTTATTTATACTTTAAAAGTCCAATAGGATTTATTCATCCATTTGTTCAAAACGTTTCTCAAGTTGCTGCTGGATGATGGATAATATTTTTCCTGTGTATTGGAATGAGGCACTAGATAAAGAAATATCTTGAATCTGGGAGTTATTTATTAGGAGACCAAGGTGGATATATATATTTTTAACTTGATACAAACTATGATCCACTGGGAAGAGAAAACCTCTACTGAAGAATCACCCCTGTCTTGACCTTTGGACATGTCCATCAATCTTTTAAGATTAGCTGTGACTTTAGATAGTTTTCATTTTCTGCTCTGGAATACCCAAAATGAACATATTCCAGTTTTCCCTCCTACTATAGGCTCAGCCTTACTTACCAGCTCTCCCAAGAAAGCTTTCCCAGGATTACTGTCTTAAATGCTTCCTTAGTACATTGGATATTTATTGATTGCTGATTGATTTTCTTTCACATTCTTATGACACAGAAGCTCCTCAAAAACCATCACACTTGTATTCCTGTTCTTTTGGGGCATGGTGTTCCTTATACAGCCATTATTTAATAATTGTTAATTTAACTGTTCTTTTAAATTGATATGTGACTCCTGACAAGTGTGGATAATCTATGACTCTTAAGAGAATGTAATATAGAAATGGGAACAAAACACCCATGGAAGGAGTTACAGAGACAAAGTTTGGAGCTGAGATGAAAGGATGGACCATCTAGTGATTGCCATATCCAGGGATCCATCCCATAATCAGCTTCCAAACGCTGACACCATTGCATACACTAGCAAGATTTTGCTGAAAGGACCCAGATATAGCTGTGTCTTGTGAGACTATGCCGGGGCCTAACAAACACAGAAGTGGATGCTCACAGTCAGCTAGTGGATGGGTTACATGGCCCCCAATGGAAGAGCTAGAGAAAGTACCCAAGGAGCTAAGGGGAACTGCAACCCTATAGTTGGAACAACAATATGAACTAACCAGTACCCCGGAGCTCTTGTGTCTAGCTGCATATGTATCAAAAGATGGCCTAATCAGCCATCACTGGAAAGAGAAGCCCTTTGGACTTACAAACTTTATATGCCCCAGTACAGGGAACGTCAGGACCAAAAAGGGGGAGTGGGAGGGTAGGGGATCGGGGAGGGGGGTGAGTGTGGGGGACTTTTGGGATAGCATTGGAAATGTAAACGAGGAAAATACCTAATAAAAAATAATAAATTAAAAAAAAAGAGAATGTAATAAACTGATGAATAGAAAGTATCCCTTATTTTACCCTCCTTTCTTCATGCCCATTGTCTTAGTTAGGGTTTTACTGCTGTGAACAGACACCATGACCAAGGCAAGTCTTATAAAAAAAACAACATTGAATCGGGGCTGGCTTACAGGTTCAGAGGTTCAGTCTATTATCATCAAGGTGGGAGCATGGCAGCATCCAGGCTGTCATTGCACAGGCAGAACTGAGAGTTCTACATCGTCACCCAAAGGCTGCTAGTGGAAGACTGACTTCCAGGCAATTAGGGTGAGGATCTTATGCCCACACCCACAGTGACACACCTACTCCAACAAAGCCACACCTCCAAATGGTGCCACTCCCTGGTCCAAGAATATACAAACCATCACACCCATTATTTATTCTTCTTTAAAATTGTTTACCTTACTTACAGTAACCTTATCATTTAGCTATGAAAAGCAAACTGTGGCAGGTGACCTCAAAGTAGATGTATAGTTGTATGAGCGTAACCATAATTTTTTTAAATGCCAAAGCTAAAGCAACACAGTGATTGTTTTGTCTGAAGGTCACTTTTACTGGACTTAGGATAAAGTCAGTAGACTTTTCTGTATCCTGTATACAATAGCATAATACCATGGAATTAAGGTCTTTGATTTGCCTGAGTTAAATTACAATAGATTATAGGCATGGCTAACATAACAACACATTTTACTCAGGAAGCTAGGTCATACTGTGTGCCAAGCTTCAACCTGGTTATTATATGGGGAAATTAATATAATATATAATATAATTTATATATAATACCAATAAATTGATATAATACTGTTATCTAATTTGCATATACTTTAGATTTTAACAAATAAGAAAGCAATTTCTGACCCAAAGCTCAGACACTGTGAATTGCTTTGTACACTTTATCACTAATTTTCCTCACACTTATTTATTCTAGAAAAGTTTCAAGTACTAAAATTTCACATTGATATTCTGGGCTACCTGGGGGTCCTTTTGCTCTGGAGGTTTGTGTGTTCAGATGTAGACTTTACAATAATGGCTCAGACACTTCTCTGATGATTTTGTCCTCTCCCCCCAAGTTTTCTCCTTGGGATACCCACTACAGGGAGGTTGGCTGTGCTGAATCAAAGCTCAAAACTTATTTCTCTCCCTTCCACTTCCCTAATTTTTGTCATTTTTGTATACTGTTTAGAAGATTCTTTTGGTCTGTGTTCTGTTATCACTATTAGATTTTATGTTAATTAAAATTTTAATGTCTAAGTATTTTCTTCATTCTCTGGTTTTCTCTTCTTACTGAAGTTAGATTTAATATATTTTTGATATAGTTTTAGTAAGTTCTGTTCATATTTCAATATTTCCAAAACATTTTTCTTCTCTGTCTGTTTGGTTTGTTTCTCTCTAGTTTGAAGCTGTATCAGAGTGGTCAGGTAGATAATAATGGTCACAGCAAAGCAAAGGGATAGATGGGTTACTCTAGAGGCTCTGTTTACAAGGTTAGGTCTACAGAGAGACATGGTGAGAAACTAGAAACTAACAGTAATGAGGAGTTATTAGAGGCCAGGAGATGGAGTAGAGACAGGAGAAATTAATGGGATTGGAGACAGCATGGATTGTAATAGCCACTGGAAGAAAGGGCAAGCTCATAGTAAACTCAACTATTGTAAACTGCTATTACTTTGCTTAATAAAGAGATGTAGCCCCCACTCTCCCATGTCCCAGCATGGACAGAGACTTTAATGTTCACTTGTACCTTGTTCTGCTGCCTCCTGTTCACTGCAGACACCCAAGGGCCTGGGAGATGTTCCTTAGGGCTCAAGCTCCTGGCTCATGCCACAGTGTAGAGAACAAAGTGACATAGTTCTGATAAGACAAATTACTTTAGCTTAGAGCCTACTTCAAATACTAGAGACTCTTGAGTATCCCCTCATTCATGACTGGATCTAATTGGAAGAAAGTTGGAATATCTAGAACTTCTTGGATGCCAGTCTCAGAGGTCCTACTGGTTGGGTGGAAGACATTGCTGGGATGAAGAGTAGAGGATAGCATACTCTGGGATACTGAGAACTTTAAACAATTCTTATTCTTACTTCTACAATGCAGAGCTGGCTCCTGGCACTGGATAATTAAAGGATCTCTTAAGGGGACTTTTTTTTTTTTTTTGCTCCTCTTTCTGTCAAGTTATCTGAAAATTTTCTATTTATTTTCCATAGTTATAATTTTTTTGGTTAAAATCTGCTTCAAATTTATTTTTCTTCTTACTCTTTGTAGTTGGAAATTATATAAATATTACATGTTTTATCCTATTATCTGATTTAGGCATCAGTGAATATCTGGTATGCTTAGCTAAGATTTTTAGGAATTTTTATAATTTGATGCAGAATGGATTTTTATATACTGAATAATATGTGAATGTATTAAGAAAGTTATGAATATCAATTTCATTAATTGCATAGGTCTTTGTAAAAATTCATAAATCTAAAAACTGTTTGTTACCATAGGCATTTACTCTGTTGGGTAATGATTCATATAGTCACTTCTTGTTGCTTGGCAATGAGCCTAGACAATGAGTGGTTAGAATCAGTGATTCTAACCTTAGAGTCTCAAAGGTGCTTGGTGGCGGTGGGCATGCTCGAGTCTTCCCAGCTGACCAGTTCTCTGGTTTCGCTGGTGAGACTGTAAATGAATTGGCAGAGCAAAGCCATGAGGAAGGGAGAAGCAGAGAGCCTGCAGCATTCTGCATGGACTAATTGCAAATCCGGCACCACAGACACTGCTAAACAGAAATATCTTCCCATGGTCCATTTTAATCAACCACATTTATAACTCAGTCTGTACACTTGTAATTTAACAATTGAATTAATTTCACTTAAATGGCAGCAGATGGTGTGTGATTATTGCCTTCTTAATATAAAAATGCCTGTCAATACTTGTTAAATATGGATTAAGCCAAGGGTTACCACAATTGCTTGGGTTTTCATTAATATAGTGTTTTGTATTTGAATTTGGCAATTAAAATGTGAAGAAATCCAGTAGATTATGCCATGCATCTTGGAGCCTCTACTTCAAAATGAAGTAGTTTATGGGAATTCTTCTGGAAATGTCACTTCTCCGTGCTGTTTTAAATTAGAATTAGAAATTGTCCCTATGTACACAAACGCAGAGGCTTCATGTTTTTAACTTGATTACGCTTCTGAAATGTTACCCTTTAGATCAGAGCCCAGGGAAGCTCTGCAGCCTGCTCTGGCTCTGTGCTCCTACAAGGGATTCTACACATACAGGTAGTGGGTTGAATTTAAATGGTATTTTCACTCTTCAGAAACGGTAACCACATTTTAAAAAGTGAATTATTACTGAACAAGCACATAAACCTCTTCTCTAGAGTGTGGGTTCGGTTTTAATCTGCCCCTTTAACTGCTCCAGGATGGAGAAGCTGCAGTATCATTTGGGAGATTTGGGGCTGGAAAAGGATGCAAGGTTTGTGGAACCCACCACATTATGCACTGCAGGGAAATGATGCAAGTCACTTAGGCACTGTTTGAGAGGGGTACTCTTTGTAGTTGCTTTGTTTTTAAATGAGAGTTGACCATGTTGTCAGGTGTTTGGCTTGTTTGTTTTCAGGTTTCTGCCTTTCTGAGGTTCATTGTTCTGCCTGCAGCTCCTGCTCATTTTTCAGGGAAATCTCTGGTTCAGGCAGGCCTGGGGGGTGGTCTCCACGATGCTCCCTCTCTCCCTCTGGGGCACCATTGATCTGTCTCAGCAGTGGATCCATCACTTTCCTCTCCACTTCTGACAGTTCATTGCTCATTTGTCTCCTAACTTAGATGCCTCTTTCTTCAGTTAAGAAAAATACTCTCTGCCAATTTTTTTTTCTTTTAAATAAAGTTTTTGCAACTTTTTTATGCCTGTTTGAATATCATGAAGTGCTAAGACATACATAGGAGAAGATACACGCAGAAAACTATATGCAAAGGCTGTGGAGACAGCTGGGCCTTGGTCTCAAGAGAAGTCAGCAAAGCACACTGTAAATGTTCTTTAGGGATTGGGTCCTTCAGCTGTAATTGGGGGCAAAATAAACAGAACTGTATATGCATATTTTGTAAGCGCAGTAATTTAGTATAATCAACTTTATATGATCACATTTGATATCTGAAAAAGGTTTATAAAATGAATAATATTTGAAATCTATTAGGTGACCAAAGGAATGAAATAACTTTGACAAATTTTAGACTTTTGTGTTTCTCTTAAATTTAAATTCACAGTCACTAATACTAATAGCTACTGTATACAAAACCCTGTTTCAAATTCAATTTTGGATGTAATATACATGTACATTTGTGTCTGTATGAGGAGTAAGACAACAAGTAAAATATATGTGAGGAATAATATATGTATATAAAGAACATATAGATAGAAATAACATGTTCTCTATTATATGAAAAAGTACACTTCCATCTCTGTTTTATAGACATATGAAGAAATGATTATTCATTTGTGTAGGTCACACAGATCAATGGTGGTTAGGACTTCTACTCCATTTTGTTCTATAAGCTTTGCTTCAATTGCTGTGTGCTTTTAATGTATACTGCTATCGCATGCTGGTGGTCCCTGGTACCCTTCCTCTCCTCTTCTAGCCATCTCTTTTCACTTCAAGCTTATTATTCCTCCTCCTCAGTGTTCATGCCCAGATTACCACTTGCTTCCCTCTTTGTATGCTTAGGAAAATTAAAGCAATCCAGAGGCAGATTCTTTCAACATCTATTAAGCTGTCTTAATCTGTATGTCGATTCTCAGCCTCGTCTTCAGAGAATGTGTGCACTAGAGTATATACCTTCACACCCATAGAAAGAGAACCCTCCAGAACTAGCTCTTCTTTTGCATTCACTTTTTTCCTTCTCTGGGTTCTCTCATAAGCACACTAGCATGATGTGACATCTTAAAAGATTATGCCCAGGCTGCAAAATGGCTCTGTGGTTAAGAGCATGTAATCCATTCACAGAGTACCTAAGATTGTCCTAGTGCCTAGCTTGGTAGGCTCACAACTAAGTAACTCTAACTTCAGGGGATTTGTCGCCTCCTTCTGGCCTCCACTATCACTGCACTCATGTGAGCATACACCCCTGCCAACCACTTCCACACACGTAATTAAAAATAAGTCTTTAAAACAGAACCTGTTCTGTCCACTCCCACTCTTTTTTGCTTTGCTTTGTTTTCAGCTACTCATTTATCTTTGTCCCCCTCCCACTGAGATAAAACTTGGGAAGAGTTATTTCCCTAAATGCCTCTCTTCTTGTTTGGGCTTGGACTCCAGACATGGTTCTCCAGTTTGTGCTCTTGACAAAGCCACTGTTAACCTTCATATTGTTGGGTTGTCCAGTGGCCAGGCTACCATTTCTCAGCTTCAGTTAACGTCATTGGTAAGACTATTCACTCTGTTCTTGAACTTAATTTTTAAACCCCGCATTGTCCTGACTTTCACTCATTAACCCCAACTGTTTGCTCTCTATGATTTTTGGTTTGTTCATTTGTATATTTTTGGATTCTAAACACTAAAGGACCCAGGATGTAATTTCTGTCTCCTCATATCAACCTCGCTGTAAATTTTGTTTTGAAAACTAAGGTTTTATTTGTATTAACTTATCGTGCAGCTCTCTTATGCATCATAACTTGCAAGTATGTTCCATTTTTCTTTCCACAGCTGGGGATAGCTATGAATGCTGTGTAACACACACACACACACACACACACACACACACACACACACACCTTGTGGATGATCATGTTTTGTCACAGTATCAGAGGTTATACATGCCTGGCAGTATTTTTATTCTTGTAATTGTCTTGTTTATTTGCTTTTAAAATTGAAATAATCATCATTTTAATTTTAGGGGGAATATTTTTATTAATTAAACATTCAATTGTTTAAAATAAAGGGGAAAATTTCAAATAATATTTTTATATGTTTTTAACATTATGGTCTGTAGTCTTTTACCATATTCCAAAATCTATGGAAAGTCTTGGGTGAGATGATGATACTGACAAAATACATCTAAAACTTCTTAAAGTTTTAAACTTTTTAAGTTTTTTAATAAAAAGTTAATTTTAAATTAATTTTTAAAACTCTTAAAATTTTAAACTTTTTAAAGTCTCAAAATTTTTTGTGAATAACTTTTTATTTAAAAATTAGATTTTATTTATTTATTTATTTATTTATTTATTTATTTATTTATTTATTGTTAGGAGAGAGGGCTATGTCCTGACATTTGAGTAGTGAGTGGAGAACAACCTGTGGAAATTGGTTCTCTTTTTCCGCCATAGGGTTCCTAGACATCACACTCAGGTTGCCAGCCAGACTCAGCAGCAAAACAGCCACCTCCCCAGCCCTCCTCCAATAATACTTGAGGTAATTTTGTTTCTTCCTTGTGATTTGAATTAAAATGTCACATTCATTCTACACATTTTAATTCTTTTTAAATTATTTGATAATTTTGCATAATGGAGTTTTTGGGGTGTTGTTTTAAACCCCATCACCCCCTCACTGCCGTTCAAACACTGGAAGAAAGTTCTTATTTCAGTCTTTCAGTTGGGGATATTTCACTTTTGCTGCTGGAATACATTTGGGCATCCATCACTGATCACTGCAGATCCGATCTAGCTGGCCAGTTCCTCCTCTTTCTCACCTTTTGCCACTTCTCTTTCTGCTGATGGTACTTTCCCATTCTCTGGTTGAATTTCTTTTGCTTCTGCAAAGATCTTCCATGAATGAGACTGAGCAATGCTATATGCACTTTCCTGTAAAATATCCCATACAAAAAGGATTTCTCCATGAAGACAGGCTCAAAAGCCATTGTACATAACTACATTGCAGACTTGTCCACCATAAACATCTTTGGTAATCTTTTTAATTTTTCCTTTTAATTGAAAATAGATTCTTTTCTCATATAGTGTATGCCAATTACAATTCTCTCTCTACTCCTTCCAGTTCTTACCCACTTCCCCTCCCCTCCAGATCCACTGCCTTTCTGAAAGAAAGTACAGGCTTAAGAGATAAATGCCAAAAAGGACAAAATAAAATATAATAAGAAAAAGCAGAAACCATCAACTGAGGCTGGGCAAGGCAACCAACAGAAGGAAAGGAGTCCCATGAGCAGGCACATGAGTCGAGACGCACTCATTCACACACTCAGGAATCTCATAACAATACTAAGCCGAGAGCTGTGACACACAGAGGGCCTGTGCAGACCTGGTAGGCCCTGGGCTTGCTGCTCTCATCTTTCTGAAATCCTATGATGTTAGGCCCTATTTGGCCTTGGTTTAGGTCTTTTTTGTTTTGTTTTGTTTTTGTTTTTTGAGACAGGGTTTTTCTGTATAGCCCTGGATGTCCTAGAACTCACTTTGTAGACCAGGCTGGCCTCGAACTCAGAAATCTGCCTGTCTCTGCCTCCCAAGTGCTGGGATTAAAGGTGTGTGCCACCACGCCTGGCTCGATTTTCAAGACCTGTCATTTGCTTCTGCTTAAATGACTTAGCAGGACCTACCGACCTCTGTCGGGCTACCACTGATGTATAAGTTTTTTATAGGCCTTGTGAGATCACCCCACGCGCCTCATCATCTCACACCACCCCATGTGTCATCTCACCCCATACTTCTATCCCCACCTCCTTGCCCTGTCTATATAAGCAAATTGCTGCCACATTAAAACGAGTTCCTGCTTTAGACTCCCGGCCCGATGTGGTTCTTCTAGGGTCACGGACACTAACCATCTGCTCAGTCCCAGAGAAACACAGCAGGTCCTGGCTTCTCTCCTCACCGCTACCTGCCGGCAAAGAGTCGACACTATGAGTCTTATTTAGTTGATTCAGAGGACCTTGTTTCTCATGGTGTCCTCTGTCCCCTCTGGCTCTTACACCTTTTCCATCACTTCTTCTGTGGCGTTCTGTGTCCTCTGAGGGGAGGGACTTGATGGAGATATCTCATTTACAGCTATGTGTTACAAGGACTCTCTCTCTCTCTCTCTCTCTCTCTCTCTCTCTCTCTCTCTCTCTCTCTTTCAGTAATGTCTGGCTGTGGGTCACTGCATATGTTCCCAACTGCTACATGAGAAAGCTTCTTTGGTCATGGCTGAATGCGACACTGATCTGTGAGTATAGAATATCCGTATGAGTCATCTTATTGATACTGAGTTTTTTTTAGACCAGTAGTGTTAGACTTTGCCCTAGGTCTTTGGACTATCTAGTGTCTGCATCTTAGTCACCTAAGTAGTGTCAGGTATGAATTTCTTTCATAGAGGTGACCTTAAGTCAAACTGAACATTGGTTAGCTACGCCTAAAAGTTCTGTGCCACTATTTTGCAGACAGGACAGGTTGTAGGACAAATGCTTTGTGGCTGGGTTATTGTTTACATTTCTTTTTTGGTAGCCTGCCAAGTATCTTCCTATAGCAAACAAACTAGAACGCAGGGGTGAAGGTTCCATGTAGGCCACAGATCAACTTCCCCATGTTAAAATGAGTTGTGTGTGTGTTGTCCTCAGCAACTGGTCCCTTCTTCCTGGTTGCAGAGAGCAATCCATTGTCCTAACAACAGCCTGGATAGTTTGAGGATTTCTATGGAAGCCCCTTGACTGACAACTCAGTTGAATATAATTTATTCCAATTACTGGAAGCCTTATTTAGTGTCAAGAGATGCTTATTTGGGACTCCATATCCTCCATTATTAAGAGACCTCAAAGGGATCACTTTCATAGATTTTAGGAAGTTTTTACTGCACTAGGTTTCCATAATCTCCCTCAAATTCCTGTCCATTCCAGGTGTCTCCCTCAATCTTATCTTCCCTCCTCTCCCCCTTCACACCTGATCATTCCATTCCTGTCTCCACCAGTCCCAAGTCTACCTTTATAACTATTCTGTTTTCCTCTCATACAATTTTTCATTTCTGTAGCTCTTTCGTACAACTTGAAATTGGGAAAGATGAGACCTCTAGCAGTTCTTTTATTGTTCAGATTGCTTTAACTTAACTCTATCTGGCTGTTCTGTATTTGTCTTTTGTGTCAAATTCCACTAACTGTATCCCTTTGGGCCATTTCATAACTAATATGTCTGTATTACTATATACACTTGCACATAATAAATGAAACAGTACATTAAGCCCTCCCCCCCCCCAATTTTGCTGTCCAGGAGAAAATGTCATAGATATCTGGCTTCCAATGTAGATGAAATGTCCATTTCCTGGTCATCTAATTTTAGCTTTAACTTTCTTGTGCTAGGCTGACTCTCCTTTTTCCCCACATTCTTCCTTAAATCTCTATTGTGTCTCAAGCCCAGGCATTCTCACCTTGAGCCTGTACAATACTCACCTTCTGTTGTCTCAGTCTAGGGTTTATTAAGGTGTCAATGTCATATCTCCAAACAGATCTAGGCTTTTAAAAAGCTAAGGGAAAAAGTGTTCAGGAAAAAGCAAAATGGTAAATAAAGGGAGATAAGCCAGATTTGTCTTTCTTTGTTACAATATTACAAAACTCTTCATTATTATTATTATTATTATTATTATTATTATTATTATTATTATTTCTTTATTGTTCACTCAGATCTTCCTATTCTCCCTAAAGCCTCCTATGTTTGGTTCTCTCGTACCTCAGTTTTACCTCTGCCTGCTTGCAGAGAACAAAGGGTAAAAGGTGAGCAAGAAGGAAATGCCAAAGATTGCATATCACCAAGATGTAATTTCAGCACTTGACATATTCCATCTCTAATTTACTTATCTGGCTTAGACTCTGAACCTACAATGCCAGGTCCTCCACATGTGATGTGCAGGGGTGAGAGTTTTAGGGATTTGTTAGATAACAAAATAGGCACAGTCCTAATGAGATGTTTCCAAATACACAAATTTTGTATGGACTCACAATTTGTTTATTAGGAACTGTATGTTTCCTGAACTTATCTTCTACATGAGAAGGGACCAGGTTTCATTTGATGTGTACAACTGTTTCATGTCACACTACTTTTTTTCTTCATATATCAATTCCTGTGTCTTTCATGCCACTCCAGATGCCTCTTCTCATCTGATTCTTAAACACTATAGCAAAATCCAATGGTGGGCTGGGAAGATAATTCACTTCTCATACATGCATGAGAAGAACATGTTTAAAATACCACCAATTGTGTAAAAAGACCAGTGTGACAGTATACACCTGTACAAGAGAATCCTGTACAAGAGAATCCCAAGTGTTCAGTGGCCAGACAGCCTAGCCAGACAGACAACTTCAGCTTCAGAAAGTAAGATGTAGTTTTTCTAACATTGACTTCTGGTCTTCATATGCACATGTGTGAGTATATGAACATATATGGAGATATACACATATACCATATACTCCCTCTCCCTCCCTCCCCCTCTCTTACACACACAAGCAAACACACATGCACACACACACACACATGCAGAGAGAGAGAGAGAACTGATAATAGAAAAAAGATGACTGTATTGCTTTGGATAGAAAGGGAGCTTTGGAAACATGACAAGAGGAAAAACACAATGAAAAATTTGAGAAATGGAAATTCTACTCAGTTAAGAAAGTGTTTCAATGCAGTGACTTGACATAGAATTGGGTAAGAATTATTATTTTAGTAACTCAGGCTTGACTGATATGGCGGTGAAGATTCAGAGTAGTTGATGGTTCAAACCCATGAGTAGTCTATGAAGACTAATGCAACGTTAATGAATGTTTTCGGTTTCAGTTTTGGTCTAGCCTGAGGATTTGAGTTGGTAATTTGGAATAACAACCTCTTTCTAGTTCACGTACAGTTTTGCAGAACTCCTGTATCTAAAACCAAGACACCATTTTTGACATCCACATCTTTCCATCTGGTGATTGGTATTTCCTAGTATCAAGTTCTCAAAACACTTTATTGTTGACTTTTTGTGCTGCACAACTCTATGTAGTGTGTAAAGCAACCTTACATTACGGTAACGTTTGTGGTTACCTTCTACAGCACAGACTATCTCCTTGGAAGTTTCCAGACATTTCATTTCACAGTTTTGAGAAGTGGGGAAGTATTGAAGTAAGCAGTCCATACCATGTAATGTGAGTGTTAACAGAAAAAAGACACTGTAAGTTAGGGTGAGAGCTACTTCCACAAGACACACACATTCTCTCTCATAAATATTTAAGTACTTAATGCAGTTAGAGGCTTTCATTACTGCATCTTTTCATATATTAGCTATTTTTGGACAAACATTTATATTTTTTTAAAAAAATCATCATTATTGAGTTTATTTTTCTCCTCTTGAAATACTTTACATAAACATTTCAATAGTCATTCCCAAAGCTGTCCTGGATTCTGGATTGGCTTGGGAGGGGAAATGGAACCTCTCTGGCGTTATAGATTTGTGAAATAAAATATCAAAGTATCTTCCTCTAAAGATCAAACCACACATTGCATTGCAAAAACGTTAGTTACAATAACCTATGAGACCCACTCAACCTTCCTGTGAAGCCATGTAGGACCTCTGTATGGCAGCACTGTGCAGGAGCTAAGCACATAGATCTAGTCAAAACTTCTGCCCTCAGCTTTCTCAGCTCCAAAGAGACATAACGTTAGCAAGGTAACTCACTGGAATTTGTCTTGAACTTTGAAAATAAGATTTGTTGATTGTCTATTTCTTTGGCTATTGTGAGGATTCACGTAAACAAGTCTTAGACTGTAACAGAACCTTTATCAAAGCATTAGCATTGATTACATTTTAGGTAATTCTATTTTTAAAAATGAAATTAGCCTTTGATTATAAAAATGATGCACACCCATTGTTTTAAGCATTAGTGTGTAATTTAATAAAATAATAAAAAGTACAGTTTCCTCCCTAGGAAGCAATCATGGTCTGATCAGAAAGGTACCTACTGTCTTCTAGATCATTCTGTGTATACACACATGTGTTTACAGCATTTTATGAAGTAAACACTCTGCCTTCTTGTACAGTGTGAAAATGTTTTTTCATATTAATTGTTGCAGAACTGTAGCAAGAGTCAACAACTTTTTTTTTTTCTGTAATGATCAAGGAAGAATATAGTTTCATTACCCTATGAACAGCACTGTCTTGTTTGTTATTAATGTTTTTACAATACTTTAAATATCTGTGAAAGTATTTCTTACCTTACAAGATATTTAAAAGTAGCCAACACTTGATCTATATCTTGACAATTTTGTTTTGACACCAAGCTTGGCTGATTAGGTCAAGCTGAATTCAAACTCACTATGTAGTCCTGAGTCATGTCAACATCACAGTCCTTCTATCTCAACGTCCATACCTGCCCTTGACCTTTTTCAATGATGGCATTTATAAATATACTATATTCATTAATTTGCTAATATTTATTGCTGTGCTCAGCAATCCATGATCAAATTCCTATATAATTTTTCAGGATAATCGTAGGATTTCCTTAGAAAAAAATTTAGGTCTGGAAGTACTTGCATGGTTGTGTGTGTGGGGGGGTGTACATGAATGTGTGTGTGTGTGGGCATGTGTGCGTGTGTGTGTGTGTGCCTTTTAAGCTAAATACAATGTGCTAAGTCCAGAGTGTGATGGTCATATATTACTAGCTGCTGTACATGGCTTCTAGTGATCAGCGGATGCCTTCAGAAAACCCTCAGCTAACGCTCAGTGAGGACAGTACAAGGTAGTGCCATGAAAATACCTGTCTATGTCTGCTTTCACCTCTAGAGTTGTTTGAGAGTTTGCAAATTATTCTAAGTAGCTATAGTTTTCTTAAGTAAACAGATTCCCCTTTCGTTCTCACTGTATTAGAGGTCACGAAAAGAGTAGCAGAAGGCAGATTGCTTTCTTTCTTAAGGATTAATGTCCCTACTTTGAACTATTACAAACATTTTTTTTCTCCATGGCTATCAACTCTTATTCTGCAGCTGTGGGATCCTTATTGCTTATTTATGATCTTACTTTCTCCCCTAGGTTATATAACTCTGAACTGTGGATATATTGATCAAGAAGATCTCAGGGGCTGGTTATAAAGAGTGCTTTCTGTGTAAACATGACTACCTGAATTTGATACTCAGGACTCACAAAAAAGGATTGGAAGGCTGCACAGTCTGGTACCTCAGTGCTGGGGAAATAGAGACAGAAGACTCCTTGGGCTTGCTGTCTAGTCAGTCTAGCCAAGGAGTAGCTTCAGTTCTAGTGAAAGATCCTGTCTCAAAAAATAAAGTGGAGAACAATTAAACAAGGCACACAATTCTGATCTCAGGCCCCCAAACACACACACACACACACACACACACACACACACACACACACACACACACATACACACACACAAACAGACAATGATTTCAGCCACCTTCTCAGTTCTAGTGGGACAGACAGGAGCCCATTGCAATGCACTCTCATAATGAGCACGAACTTCTCACAAGGCAAGGAGTTCTTTATGCAACAACTGTATTTAAACATATATCAGCTTTACAACTCTGCTAAAACTTTGTATTAGTGTCTTGTCCTCAAGTTTTCACATTCTGGGATGTCTAAACTGATTTGAAGGCACCAATTATAACCCTGCTGCTTCCAAATGGATGCAAAGCTAATTTTAAAGATGAAAAGAAATTCTACACTGATACTGATTGAATAGGAAAATAAGAATATAGACTGACCTTTTAAAAACAAATTCACATCAATAGTGGTTCTCAATCCTAAGGGGAGTGTAGTATGAATTTTCCACCTAAGAGTTAAACAAATTAGAGAGAAAAAGCAAATTGGAGCATTTTGATGTGAAGGAAGGTATTTAAGAATCCTATTCAGGTTTCTGAGTTCGAGGCCAGCCTGGTGTACAAAGTGAGTTCCAGGATAGCCAGGGCTACACAGAAAAACCCTGTCTCGAAAACACACACACACACACACACACACACACACACACACACACACACACACACACACACACACAAATCCTATTCAAGAACATTATCAAGGCATCCTTACTTTTGAAAACTCTGACCCTTTTCATCAGGGCAGTGAATTCTTGTATCAATAGCCATCCACATTCTGAGTACAGAGTCCCATTTATGCCACTCAGTAGAGCTGAAGCTTTTATAAGCTTTTGAGAACACTGCCCTGGGCAACTGTTATAACTGAGTGTATCAGCTTTCACTTGAAGGAGACAAAGTGAGTTCTGGACTTTCACAGATGGGTTTTGTAGGAACCTTGAAGGGGATGGAGGTATGAAGGAAGACTCCTTTCTATGATTGATTTGTGCCTTTGAGACTATATTTCACCACTGAAAAGTAAGTCTGATGGCACATTTGTATCTCCATAGGGTCAGAGCCAATTCTTAGTAATTCCAACCCACTATTGCTACAGTCATCATCTTTACCCCATCAGATTATTTTTCTTTAAGTTATATCATAAAAAAAAATCTTTCAAACTTTATTTTTAAATTTCAATTGTATTCATCCATACTTCATATAATAAAGGATCATGTAAGTTAAATGAGACTTATTTTTAGTTCCCAACCTGAGAATTTATCTTTTATTATTTTGGAAATGTTTTTATTTATTCTTTGAAAATGTGATACATGCATAGAACACATTTCAATAATATTACCCCTTTCATCTCTAACACCAATATGTCCCTCTCACAATTTCATCTCTTGGGGAGATGTTTTGAAAGATAAACATCAGCTCATGATCTTCTCTGTAATGGCATCTGTAGATATGACACCTATAGTCAATGTTGTTTATATTCTTTACACCTTCAACAAAGTTGCCTGTAAATTCTAAAAGTAGGTTATTTTAGTTTGTGTTTGGAATGTCTTAAAAGGCCTGCATTGCAGGCATGTTTCTAGTCTTGTTGTGGCTCTAAGCAGATGGTGGAGACTTTACTAGGTGGTACTTAGTAGGTTTGTAGTCATTTGGAGTGGGCTCTTGAGAAAACTGTTAGCTTATAATCTCCCTATTTCTATTTGTATTTTGACTGCCATGAAACCAGCAGTTTCTGGAACCATGCACATCGCACATGACATATTTCTCCTTCATAGATAAGCAGAGAGAGAGAGAGAGAGAGAGAGAGAGAGAGAGAGAGAGAGAGAGAGAGAGAGAGAGAGAGAGAGAAATAATATGCCTAGGAAATTAATGGTTGGTTGGATATGCAATAAGAGAATGTGTAACTAAGAGACAGGATGGAGGAGGAGTATGGAAGAATTATCTGAACACATTCTGAACAAACTTGACATTGTGAAATATGTGTGTACTAGTTTTATTTTGGGACAGGGTCAGGGAGGGAAGGTTCTGGAGAGAAGACAATGGGGAGATCATCAACACTTACGGACTGAATCAACACGTACATTGATTCAGTGTCTCTGTATTTTCCTAATCAGTGATACAGGATGTAATGGCACTAGTTTGCTCTTGGACCTCTACCTTGTCTAGTTGGTTTGCTCCATACTAAAGTGGCAAAAGTTTTGTAGCTAGAACATCTAACAATAGGCATTTACTTTTCCTAGTAGCTTCTCTGGTACAGTATGCTGTGATTCTCTCTCTTTAGAAAACAATGTATGTTGGTAAGTATGTAGGGGCTAAAGCAGTCTGGCTGTAGGCTCAATGATATCTTGAAAAGAGGAACACTAACTAGTATTATTGATAATCTGACCTTTCTTATGCTCTCTTTACTTTTGCAGAGTTAGCTCTCCATGGGGTTGTATTTTTTAAGAGCAGAAACCAATAATAACAAACACCCATCCTACTGTGGAGAAAAGCAATAGAACCCAGTAGTTTGAGTGATCATACAATTTTGATTACTCTGGAGTCTCTGGATGGCTTTCCCTGAAATAGGTATATGATTTGCACATTATATGCTCTATGGCCAAAGAAACAGAATTGTTAACAATTTTTTTCAAGTTATCAAGGTAAGAATTACATTTATCTTAGAAAAGAATTATGGGTATTATAAAGCACAACTGTTTCTAGGTAGTTTCATTGTCTTGGCTAGCATATCTAAATAGTGAAGAGTATTTCTAGAAAATGTTCACATGCTCTCATATCTAATTACTTCTTCAACCTTAATTTTTTTCTCGCAAGTGTCAGAATGTTTTCTCCTTTCTAATTTTGAACTCTTTTTTCTCTCACATATGGGAACCTGAATCCCAAAGGGTATTGAGCTTGCCTTCATAAACAACACTAAGACAAAGCTAGGAAACTGATAGCCTTATTACAAGGAAGGGAAATTTACATCCATCCTGAAGCATATGTAGAAAAAGATAAGTACTGGTAGAAGGCAGCATCCTGGTCACTAAAGGCTTTATAAGTAATGGCAAGGGCAGTAAGTTTCCTTTAAGGTGCAGTGAGCAGAGCATTTAAGATATAGGAACAAGAGAAACTATGCTTTAAGAGATAGTAAGGTTGCTGCTAAGAACTGTTGACTTTCTTGCATAGAGATAATGGGGATATTAGGGACCCTGATATAGCCTGATGGTTAAGGTTAAAACAGAGTCTACAATGTAGGCCATTAGAGGAGACCTGGGTATGAGTGAGCCAGAACAGGGGGCATAATATTTACTGCTGAAGAGATCAAGAGACTTTATTATTATTATTATTATTACTACTACTATTACTATTATTTTATGTGTATTGTTATTTTGCTTGTATGTCTATATGTACATCACATGTGTGCAGTTCTGAGAGGATAGAAGAGGGCATTTAATTTCTTGGAACTGGATTTACAGACCTTAGTGAGCCATCATGTGGGTGCTAGGAATTGAACCCAGCTCCTCTGCAAGAGAAACAGCTGCTCTTAACCACTCAACCATCTCTCCTTACCCTCTAGAGACTTTTAAATGTCTAGGCATGACAGATTTGTTGTGATATTTAAGGGTCCTAGCTGAAAATGACATATATCCTGAAACTTAGGAAAACTAAATAAAACAGATGGATAATATTCCAAGAACCTTTCTCTATAGTGTGTTTGGAAGCATCTGAGTTTAAATATCATTAGATGTAAAACAACAACAACAACAAAAAAAAAACAAAAAACCCTCTGTCTCTCTCTGTCTCTGTCTCTCTGTCTCTCCCCGCCTCTCTCTGTGCGTGTGTGTGTGTGTGTGTGTGTGTGTGTGTGTGTGTGTGTGTGAGTGTCCTGGAGTGGGATATCTATAGGACACTGGATAGGAGAATAGGAGAAGAAATAGGCTGAAGATCTATCTATTCTTGGTGGCTATGCTTACTGTTCCTTTCCAGAGGCTACTATCTCTTTTCTAAATAGCAGAGCCTCTGGCTCCTACAGTTAATATGTGTTTTACATCATACTTCAACTACATGTAATTCAAATTCATCAATTCATCTGAGTTTGACACATCTTCTCTCCACAGGTATGATGACAGTCAAATTAGGAGGAATAGAAATAATCAAATAACACCTAAATGAGAACCAAAGGAAGCTATTTATTAATAGTGTACAAATGAGACAGACATGTTTAAACTAAGCCTCAAAGGCAGAGCAAAGAAAGCTCTAGTTTTGAAGAAAGTAAGGCTTCACACATACTCTGGATTGGGACAGAGAAGTTTGAGGTTAGGTTAAGAAAAAGTGGGGCATTTGCATAATTTCTTTGAGGATACAGGTGCACAGGAGCAGCGGTCTGTCTGTGGGTACATCCTGAATGTTTTGTGCCAGTTGCTTCAGGGCTTGTCATTTGGCTTTTTAGACTGGTCAGTGCTTGTTTTTTCCCCACATATTAGCTCTGTCCATTCAACTTCTCACCAGAGCAGCTCTAACCTATTCCTCTGGGAAATGAAGCTGCTGCACATATTAGTCTTGGTTTTGCTACTACTATCACCTTTAACTAACTGTAGCTTCTATAGAGGGTTTTATTTTATTTTATTTTAAATTTTGATAATCTTATACATGGGCTCTGCATCTACATCATTTCCATGCCAACTCCATCTGCTATCATGTTTTCCTGATTCACTCTCAAATTAATGACTTCCTTGTATTTATTATAGTTACACACACATACACATATACATACATATGTATGTACATATATATATATATATATATTACATACATATATATATACATACATATGTACACATATTTATACAGACGTGTGTGTGTGTGTGTGTGTGTGTGTGTGTGTGTGTGTGTACAAGACCTGATGACTCCACTTAGTGTTATTCATATGCATTGTATTAGTCAGGGTTCTCTAGAGTCACAGAATTTATGGATAGTCTCTATATAGTAAAAGAATTTATTGATGACTTACAGTTGGCAGCCCAATTCCCAACAATGGTTCAGTCGCAGCTGTGAATGGAAGTCCAAGGATCTAGCAGTTACTCAGTCTCACACAGCAAGCAGGAGATGGAGCAAGAGCAAGACTCCCTTCTTCCAATGTCTTTATATTGTCTCCAGCAGAAGGTGTAGCCCAGATTAAAGGTGTGCTCCACCACACCTTTAATCCCAGATGAAAGGTGTAGCCCAAATTAAAGGTGTGTTCTATCATACCTTTAATCCCAGATGACCTTGAAATCGGAGATTTAATCTTCTGGAATCCATAGCCACTATGCTTCAAGATCTCCATACCAAGATCCAGATCAGAATCTTCTATCTCCAAGCCTCCAGATAAGGGTCACTGGTGAGCCTTCCAATTCTGGATTGTAGTTCATTCCAAATATAGTCAAGTTGACAACCAGGAATAGCCACTACATGCATCTAGGACTGAGCCCTTGGAATTGGATAATTTGTTAGAGGATCGTTGCTGGAAATGCATGACTGACCTTTACTTTTCTGTAAAGAGGTGAAGAACATTGGAAGGGCTAGAAGGGAAGTGTCCTTGCAGGAACTATCTATTACCCCATGCTATAAGATGTACAGAGACCTTTCCTTCACAAAACAATGGATATTTGCCCATTTTAGGAGTTGTTCCTACTTTTACCCTGTGCTGTCAGATGTGTAGTAGAAAATCTTAGCATAACCTGACTGTGGAAATGTTGGGCCTGAACATGGAAAAATGAGTTTATACACCACATGAGTTGTAAGAATTAACAAATATGTATTGTTCAGATCCCCAACCTCTGAAGGACCCTTTCACAGGGGTCGTCTAAGACCATTGGAAAACATAGATATTTACATTATGATTCATAACAGCAGCAAAATTATAGTTATGAAGTAACAACAAAAACAACTTCATGGAGGGTGGATCACCAGAACAGGAAAAATGGCACTAATGAGTCACAGTAGAAAGGTTGAGAATCATTGATCTAGAGCATAAAGGGAGCTATCGAGCTGAATTTTGAAGGTAATAAATGCTATCTATGCCCAAATTCATTACTTTCAGAGATTTCTTTTGGTACATCTGATTTAACTCTAGCTAAGAAGTCAAAGGGATTGTAGGGATGAGAAACATTGATTATAATAGAAATTCTTGAGGTTCCCTAGTGAGGGGAGATACAGAGGGATATAGGATACACCACTGTTAAAAGCACACACCCAGATGCTCATGAAAGCACTTCAGCATCTCCCAGCTCAGTTTTGATCATTGTAGAGTACAGGAAGCATGGCCACAGGGCTAGGCTTGTTATTAATGATGAGGACAACAGATCTCTTCAGGAATAGAGATTATGTGATAGATTACAGTGATCAGAAGCTAAAAGGTAGCAAAACCTCACAATGACTCTGAATAGCTTCATAATGACTGAGACAGCCATGGGGTTGGATATCACATTGAAATAACACACAGCAGTAGCAGCCACAACAGCAGCAGCTGCAGCAACAGCAAAACAGCTGCACAAAAACAGTACATAAAACACCTAAAAGGTTGAAAATGAGGACAAAGCGCTGGTTTGTGGGGGTGAGGTTCTGTTTTGTTTTGTTTTGTTTTGTTTTGTTTTGTTTTGTTTTGTTTTGTTTTGTTTTGTTTTGTTTTGTTTAAAAAGAAAATGATATAGTCAGGCTGTGAAATTCTTGGGCTGAGGCATGGTCAAAGGACCAGTAAAATTTATGATTCCCTAAAACAACCTAATTTTACTTCTAGACTGGGTCTGCTTTTGCAAGTTGTTGACTGAAAAAAAAATAGCCTGAATTTAGAAACATATTAAAACTCCTATGTGGATATTAGAGAATTGCTTATGAAAGTATAGAAGTCAGATATTAATAAAAAATGGGGAACACTTGGGTTGTGGAAGGTACTTCTGACCTCTGAATTCCCCCCCACACCCCCAAGCTTCCCTTGTGAGGATAGCTGCCCTTTCTCTCCTATGAGTTCTTTTTTCTCTCTCTCATGATTAAGCTTTTCTCAGCATCCACCCATAAGCCATATTGCTCCAGAGCTATAGGCAGACCTGTGAAAGGCAGAGTAATAAGTTAAGAGAATTTCAACATTTGCCAAATCATATCAACAAAAATATGGAGAATATATATGGGAATAAATAATTTGGTTCTGGTAGTGAGAAAACAATTCTGAATTGAGAAGATATTTGCGTGGTTTATGTACTGGCTGGTTTTGTATGTCAACTTGACACAGCTGGAGTTATCACAGAGAAAGGAGCTTAAGTTGAGGAAATGCCTCCATGAGATCCAAATGTAAGACCTTTTCTCAATTAGTGATCAAGGGGGTAAGGCTCATTGTGGGTGGGACCATCTCTGGGCTGGTAGTTTTGGTTCTATAAGCGAGCAGGCTGAGCAAGGCAGATGAAGCCAGCCAATAATGAACATCCCTCCATGGCCTCTGCATCAGCTCCTGACCTGTTTGAGTTCCAGTCCTGACTTCCTTGGTGATGAACAGCAGTATGGAAGTGTAAGCTGAATAAACCCTTTCCTACCCAACTTGCTTCTTGGTCATGATGTTTGTGCAGGAATAGAAACCCTGACTAAGACAAATTGGTACCAACATAGTAGGGTATTCCTGTGACAACCTGATCATGTTTTGGAGAGGACTGTGGAAGGACTTTGGAACTTTGGGCTAGAAGATCGATTTGGTGTTAAGAGCTCTGTCAGATGTTGTATAGGAGCTTGGAAGATAATGTTGATAACAGTGCAGAAGATGGAGGCCTGGCTTGTGAAATTTCAGAGGGAAATTTAAAGACTCTTTTCAGGGCCATTGCTATTTTGGATTGTGAAGATTCTGTGGTTCTGGTTAGCTGGGGCTGAAGAATCAGCTGTGATTAACAAGATACCAGAACTATTAAAGCAAAACCTTTGTATTACTGGAACTATTGATGTTGGTTAGCTGGAGCTAAGAAATTAGTGGTGATTAAGAAGAGACCAGAATCATTGAGGTGACATCTTCTGGGAACTGTTTTCTGAAAGCACAAAGAGGCTGTGTTCCACAGATAGTCAAGGTTGTACTCTTGCTGTAGCGGGACTTGGTGATGTGTAAGGGTCACCCACGTGGTACTGGTTTTGAAGGCATGAAGGGGTCATGCAGAGCAGCTGAGGCTCGGCACTGTGAGAGGGCATGGAAGGCCATTGGTGAAGGTGCAGCCTCAGTTGCAATTGACAGCCCAGGACTGAAGGGGTCATGCAGTATTTTGGAGATGGCAGTACCATGAGATGACCACCAAGAGCAGCAACAGTGGAGTACAGGCATCTGGAGCCTAGAGGATGACACATGTGCTACAAAGGGCATGGCTGAAGAAGTGACCCAAGCCCTTAGAGGAGCCCAGAAGATCATGAGTTAGATCCCACACATTGGATGGTTGGAGATTGATTTTTGCTTTTGTGACTGTGCCCTGATATTTTCCCTCTTGAAGGAAGAAATTATTTTAGTGGAGCCTACAGTTAAGAGACTTTTAATTGTAAAAAGACTGGATTTTAAAAGAGATAGATATTTTAAAGAGATTGAAATTTTAAGAATATGTAAAGACCATGGGACATTTAAAGTTATTTAGACCTTGGGGATGAATAAGAATGTAAGGGTTGAGGCTTAATAGTGATGTGTTTGTGTGTCAAGTTGACAAGGGGTCAATTGTACTGGCTAGTTTTGTGTCAACTTGACACAGCTGGAGTTATCACAGAGAAAGGAGCTTCAGTTGAGGAAATGCCTCCATGAGATCCAACTCTAAGGCATTTTCTCAATTAGTGATCAAGGGGAAAAGGTTCATTGTGGGTGGGACCATCTCTGGGCTGGTAGTCTTGGTTCTATGTAGGAAGCCAACTCTAAGATGGCGCCGGTTTCCGGTGTGCCATTGTCATAAACAACACCACTGCACAGGCATAAACCCGAGTCTGGTGCCAACCCCTCCTGAGCAGGTACATGCTAATTAGGTGACAGCGGTTCAACCTATCCCAGGAGGACACGAAGCCTTCCCCTGTGCTGGGGTGTATATAAGTAGACCTCCGTGGGTGCCCGGGGTCCCAGTAGCAGCATGGAGGCATTCCTGCAATAAAAGACTGTTGAGAAGAATCCAACCGTGTTGTGTCTTCCTTGTCGGCCGAGGTGGGCACAACAGTTCTATAAGGGAGCAGGCTGAGCAAGCCAAAGGAAGCCAGCCAGTAATGAACATCCCTCCATGGCCTCTGCATCAGCTCCTGCTTTCTGATCTGTTTGAGTTCCAGTCCTGACTTCCTTTGGTGATGAACAGCAGTATGGAAGTGTAAGCTGAATAAACCCTTTCCTCCCCAACTTGCTTCTTGGTCATGATGTTTGTGCAGGAATAGAAACCCTGACTAAGACAGTTTAGATCATCCAGAATAGTCAGTACTGCTGAATCAAGTTCTATACCCTGTGAAGCCTGGTGTTTAGTATAGTGAAGATGCCTATTATGAAGATGCAGAAACTGAAAAAAAAAATAGTAAACAGGACTATTAGAGCAGAAGTGTTCGTGTTAGTAGTTAATGGCAAGAAGTAACCATGACATTACTGCTATAGTTTGCATCTTTGCATCCTGTGTTCTGTGAAATGAGATGACCCAGAAGACCCCATTTGCCAAATAAATAAAATAAGTAAATTCTTTTATGATGATTTTTCAGGATTCTTAAAAAATGCTACTGTGGATAATCTATTTGGACTTCAGATGTAATGGTATCTCAATGTGATAATGACTTAGTAACAAAATTTAACTACCACAGATAATATGATTGCCTCAATACAATACCACACAAATCCAGGAACTCAAAGGATCTAAGTAGTGGCTAATGAACCCTGAGGTGCACAGGACTAAACTGGATGGATATACACTAAAAATGTGAATATATTTTATTTTGATGTAGAAACAGCAGAGAATTTGTCAGGGTGAATGGATGTGTCTGTTGAATCATGAGTTTTATTGGAATGTAGAAAACATTCATCATTATCTTGAATCATTATGTTGATTTTAAATTTATCTTAATCCCTTTGATTTTTGAAAGATGCCATTGCTTGTTGACCAGAATTGGGCAGTAAGAACTTTGGTGGCTAAGTGTACTTCAGGACCAAGTCCACTTCCCAGTAAGTTCAGGAATCCAGTAAAGTCATTACATCGCTGCTTTCCCACATTGGTGAGTAGGTAGTTGGCACAGATTTACTGTGCAACTGGCACTATTATTACGTTCATACATTTGCTTATATTCAAATGCAATGGATGAGCTCAATTTCTGTTAGATATCAAAGGGCATTTTCAGATCTACTAATATTTTAGGAAACATTATGACTATATGTCTGTTTTATTCAAGAGTTATACACTATAGCCTAATCCCAATGTGATAGTACTTGGAGACAGGAAATTTAGGAAGTAATTAGTTTATAATGAGATTAATGTTGTTATAACAGGATACAGAGATATATGACCTATTTCTACCACTCTCTTTCTTTTGTAAGTCACGCAGAATACTTGGACCTCTGTAAGGTAGTACTATATGTAGGATAGTGAAATTATCTCCAAATCAGGAGATGGGTCCTTAGCATATTTGTCAGCACCTTGATCTTGGACTTCTTATTCTCTACAACTGTGAAAAATAATGACAGCTTTAGTTGTAGCAGTGCAAACTGACTGATAGAGAAGTTATCACAGAACACAACGTATCATTGTATGCATGATTAAGCTTTATTATAACAAACGGATACAGAGCAATATTAGTGAAAGAAAGAGGAATATGATGCAAAATCTACAGGAAACCATGAAAATACTTCCAGAGTCCTCACTAATTGGAGTCATACAGGACACTCTCCATTTACCTAGTAAAGATTTATGTCAGTGAAACTTCAGTGTCCACAGTACCCGTAGGATTTATACCAGATTCTGTTTGGTATGCACACAAAACAGCCATCCAAAAGGAAAGCAAGCATTTGGCACAATCCATGTTGCTTACACTAAGACTTTAGGCATGATAATTTACCTTAGTTGGGTACAGAATAGTAGGAAACCTTTTGAAATGGAAGATTCCAGAGTCTAGCACAGTGGCAACACTACAAATAAGCTTTTTTAAGAGGCACACTCAGACCTGCTGTGTAAACTCTCCTGTGAATGTAGAACAGAGGAAGGTGCACTCCCAGGGCAGTGAAGAAACAAGACTGCCATCAGCATTCATCCTTGTCCCCATTAATTTAACCTGTCTTTTGTCCTTTGAAGAAGATGGATGAGGCTTGGAAAATAATGGAGGGTTATTGAAAATATAATCAGATTAAGGCTTTTTGTAACAGCTGTGCCTCCAAATGCAGTTTTCTACCAAAACAAATCAAATTTTTGTACAAACATCAACATGGAAAAAATGTATTGCTTTCTTTATTCCATCAAGCACCTAGCTCTAGAAATATTTTGTTCTCAATGAAGTAGACAACAATACTCCCTTAATGTCTATGTGTGTGTGTGTGTGTGGTGCTTGTATGTCTGTATATATGTAGCATATGTAACTGTGTTTATGTGTGGGTTCTCATGTACATGTGTGTATGTGTTCATGGGTTTGTGGAGTTTAGAGGGTGATTTCAGGAGCTTTTTTTCAAACGTTCTCTACTTTTTAAAATCAAGTCTGTTATTGGCTAAATTAGCTTGGCAAGGAGTCTTGTGTCTCTGGTTTTTTGTTTGTTTGTTTGTTTGTTTTTGTTTTTGTTTTGGTGCTGGAATTACAGGACAATGACACCACTTTTATATGAGAGCTTGTAGGAAGGATTTCACATGGCATGCATGTGGATGTCAGCATACACCTTCTGAAAGTTGGTTCTCTCCTTTCACCTTGAGTAGAACTAGGGATAGAACTCAGAGAGTTGGGCTTGTACAACACCCTTACCTCCTAAAACATCCTATTAGATCATAGAGTAGCTGGTTCTAAAACATGGAACACAATCCACCAATTTTTTTAACCAAAATTAGAAGCACAATGTGCTCATTTTTATTAATATCTGTATATATCTTTATATAGGTTGTAAATTCTCTTCAAGTGAGAATCACTGAATTATTCTGTATTGTACCTATCAATCCTATCTTTCTTTTGTCTAGCCCTAATGGCTAGCAAAGAATGGATACTTTTTTTTTTTTTGTAAAAGTGTAAATCTTTATGTAAGATGTTTATTGAATATTTCACACTTGGTGTATTTCCTAGGAACTTCATAATTACCATAATGAAATACCTGTTAATATCAACCCAGTTACCGCTATGCCTCAATGAATGTTTCTATTTAGAGTTTATGTCCAGTGTCCATTTTTAATTGTTATGTGATCCTGGAAAGCTATTTATTATATGTGAGTTACAGCTTTTAAAGATAACATAGGGATTAATACAAGGGTGATGTTTTGAGATGATAAGACAGAAAAACCCTCCAGTAAGCAATAGAACACTGGGCATCATTAAGCCTACCCTGAATAGAATCTACCTGCTTGGTATCTATATTATCTGATTCCTTACTCCCTCTGGTACCTATAGAGAAAGTGAGACAAAATGTAACCAGTTGAAATTCGTTTTATCGTTTGAAGCAAAAGATAAATTTGTTTCAGCAAACGTTACCCTACTAAGCTGCACTGACTTACTTTGGGTTTCTTCATCCTGGTTCGTTTACTCTATAAATTATGAATGACACTTGAAAAATATATGACAGTGTTATTTTTAGTAGACAGTAAAAGTTAATAAAGCACTTTACATCTGAAACTAGGCAATCAACAACTGTAACAGCAACATATGTGACTTTTTCAAAATTAAAAAAAGTGGATATATTAAAATATTATGACACCTGAATTTACAACTGGGATATAAAATTGAAATCCTTCAGTCTTCTCACCTCATTTCATGCTATTTTCAGTTTTCTTCTCTCTTTTCTTATATTTCTTTTCTTCTTTATTCATTTTTCTTGTCTTTCTTCTGTTCACCTTCTCAAACTATCATTTTAAAAGATGGAAATCGGAAATAAACTTTATACATTAGGATACTCCATTGACTTTTTGTTGTTAGATGTGAGACTTTCTGTTACATAAATTTGAAATTTCAAGTGCTAAGAGGCCTTGAAAACAAACAAAAAGCATTGAAATATAAAGAGAAGTCCAAACCCATCATCTGATGGTGGTTAAGAGGCCATATTTTTAGCATCTTTGCTAGTACACTCTTAACAAAAGGTGAAATGATTGTAATCCTTCATTATTTTCATTCAGGTAACAATTGAATTCAGTTGTTTGAGCAACTAAAATTTGCCAGGACCTGTGCTCCCTACTTGAGAAGCAAGGATGAAAAGTCATAGTCATGGCCTGTTTCATGTATGTGCACACATGAAAGGTATTATATAGCATAGTAATAGATACAGTATAGTTCCCTGGAAATTAGCTACAAAGTAACTAGGTTCTTCTATTTCTTAATCTGGCACATTTATTGCATTTTGAAATTTTTCATATTTATTTATTCATTTGCATGTCCTGGGACATTTGTGTCTGTGTCCATGCATGTTCCATAGCTGCTAGTACAGGTCACAGGTATATAAGCTTGGAAAACTTGCAGGTTCTCCTTCCACAGCATGGATGCTGGAGATAGAACTCAAGTGGTGAAAGTCAGTGGCAACCATCCTTACCTTACCTGCTGAACCATCATGCCAGTACCACTGAACAGCTTTTGTGGTTTGAGTGTCTCCTGCTTTTGTGGGGTCTAGAGATTGAACTCAAACTGGCAGGCTTGTAAAGAAAGCACCTTGCCATACAGAGCCATCTTGCCAGCTTTGTCCTTTACTGTCTTCTTTTATAATTAAGGGATGATCTGGAGTTGGTAGACTGGGAGGAGAGGGAAGAATGTAAAGTGAATAAATAAAAATTAATTTTAAAAAGATTTCAAGGAGAACATTACAGAAAAAATAATTTCATTTTATTCTGTATATTCAGGGTCTTCAGTGATATGTAGTGAGGTTAACAGGGATATTAATCATTTAAAAAGTTTACATACCTATTCGTTCATATAGCTTATCTAGTTTTCATTTGATATAGTACAGAAGCAATTAAAATTTACTAACTCAGTGGGGCTTTGTCTGTCCTTTTCTGTCTCTCTGTCTCTGTCTCTCTCTCTCTCTCTCTCTCTCTCTCTCTCTCTCTCTCTCTCTCACACACACACACACACACACACACACACATGCAAGTCTATACATACACATACAAAATTTTGCCTAACATAATATAACTATCCCTGTACAACTGCATTATAAATTTTAGAATAGGTGAACATGTCTCTTGAGGGACATTATTTTAGTAACTGAAAAATTAAGTATGATGACCTAGTATATTCCCTTAACTGATTTTATGTTACCTGAAAAATCTAAAAAAGAAAACACACATATAAGTGAACAACTTTATTCTAAACAAAATATGATAGAAATGCTGATGTCAATTATAATCCTCATTTTTATGACTGGTCCTCTTGCCTTGGCTGGTATAACTACCTCATTCTACCACCATTCTATATTTTCATTCCCTGCTCTTTAAGCACTCAGAAGGACATGACCCTTTTCCTGGAGGAGTAGCCCATACCTTCCTTTCCAAAAGCTCTGTATCTTTTGTCATCCTGCCTAAGTAAGGTTGTTATAGTTTCCCATTAACTTTAATCATAGGATATAGCAGCATTAAGAGATGTCATAAAGGTTCTCCCACACTCAGACATAATTTTCTTTCTTCCATTGTGGAGAAGAAATCCATTTTCTCTATGGTAATCTTAATCAATCACCCTTAGTCCCCCTTAACTTATTGGTTTAAGGGCCTTAGAAGCTATGGTGGACAGGAGGATGTCTGAGCTTCCAGTTCAATGGAGTGTTTGTTGTGGGTCATTAGGAATGAAAGCAAGTGGGACTGTTCCTTTTTCTACCTATTGATTATCATACCTGTAGATTTTGACTATGGGAGAAACTGCAATATGTTGGATGCTGATTAAAAGCATGTACCACTATCTAGAGAACCCTGTCCCTGCTGACCCCTTATTGGTACTATAACTGTGTCTTCAATGGGCCACTCCCTCTTTCTATCAAGTTAGCTGCTTCAGGATGTTGGAACATGGTAAGATAAGTGGATTCCATGATCTGGGACCCAGTGTCACACTTCTCTGGCTGTTAAGTAATTTCCTTAGAAACAATACTGTGTGGAATATGGTAATTATGGATAACTCATTCTGTAAGTCCTTGCTTTGTAGTTTTCAGAAGAATTGTGTTCAGGAAAGGCAAACAAATCCATAATCCAGATTATTTATCTACTCTAGTAAAGACAAAATATTGTCCTTTCCATTGAGAAGGTGATCCAGTGTAGTTAACCTGCCACCAGGTTGTTGTCTGGTCACCCCGGAGAACGATGCTATATCTGGGTTCAATGTTAGTATCTGCTAGTAGCAAATTTGGCATTCATCAGTAGCTGTTGCCAGGTCAGTCTTGTGAGTGGAAGTCCATGTTGTCAAGCCTATGTGTACCTCCAGGGTTAGAGGTTAGGGGTTAGGGGTTAGGGTTAAGGTTTTTATTCATGGGCCCACTGGGCAATGACAGGAATGGCTGGAAAAGAAGCCAACTGTCTACAGAATGGGTAGTCCAATCAATGTGATTATTGAAGTCCTCCTTGTTTATATAGGACATAGTTATCCTGCTATCCAAGCAATCTATTTGTTCCAGCCTATGTATTAATGAACAGTTAGACATCTAGCCATTTTTTTCTTTCCAAACAAAATATATTATCATGGGTACTGCCCAAAGGTCTGCCCACTATGAAGATTTTCCTTCGCTGGTATCTTTTAGAGTTGTCCTAGAATGAAATTGCAATGCTGCTATTGTCAATTTCTGTGTGGTGTCCTGGATAATGTGGGGGAACTGTGGGACTGTGATAGGCGGCCTATTTTCCTTGAATGGAGCTTGCTCTGGTGACCCAGTAGAGATCTCTACAAGGGACTAAAAGTGAGCCATGTTCCTAGAGTCAGGTGCCTCACAGCACAGAGCCCCCAACTCCATGATTCTGTGACTATAAGTCACACAGACAATGCCCAGGCTTCTGGCATTCTGGCTAGATTCCACCCCCACAGTTACCTGACTATAACAAGGTATGCTCCTCCTCACAGTTACCTGGCAACAGCAAGATAGCTCAGCCTACTATAAGAGGGGCTGCTTGGCCCCTCCTCGCTCTCTTTAAGCTTTCACTTTTCTTACTCTCTTCTCTAGTCTCTCCTCTCTCCCCCCCCCCCTCTCCATGTGGCCATGGCCGGTCTCTCTCGACCTTCTCTCCTTCTCCCTATTTTTCTACAATAAAGCTCTAAAACCAGACTGTTTCTGTTCATCAAGGCCCGCAGTGCTTGAACTATGGGATAGGCCTTCTCCTAATGAACTGTGTTTAACCTCCAGCCACACACTGGACCAAGGACTCTTGCCCTCTTTGCTGGCCCTGTAAGTTGAAAATTTCATTCTCATCTACTCCTATTATCCATAGGTTTGGTCTTCTCATTGTGTCCTGTATTTCCTGGATGTTTTGAGTTAGGATATTTTTGCATTTTCTTTGATTGTTGTGCCCATGTTCTCTATGGAATCTTCTGTACCTGAGATTCTCTCTTCCATCTCTTGTATTCTGTTGCTGATGCTGGCATCTATGGTTCCAGATTTCTTTCCTAGGTTTTCTATCTCCAGTGTTGCCTCACTTTGGGTTTTTTTTAATTGTGTCTACTTCCCTTTCTAGGTCTAGTATGGTTTTGTTGATTTCCATCACCTGTTTGGATGTGCTTTCCTGTTTTTCTTTAAGGACTTCTACCTGTTTGGTTGTGTTTTCCTGTTTCTCTTTAAGGACTTGTAACTCTTTAGCAGTGTTCTCCTGTATTTCTTTAAGTGAGTTATTAAAGTCCTTCTTGATGTCCTCTACCATCATCATGAGATATGCTTTTAAATCCGGGTCTAGCTTTTCGGGTGCTCAGGACTGGATGAGGTGGGGGTGCTGCATTCTGATGATGGTGAATGGTCTTGGTTTCTGTTAGTGAGATTCTTATATTTGCCTTTCGCCAACTGCTAATATCTGGAGTTAGTTGTTATAGTTGTCTCTGGTTAGAGCTTGTTCCTCCTGTGATTCTGTTAGCCTCTATCAGCAGACCTGTGAGACTAGCTCTTTCCTGAGTTTTAGTGGTCTGAGCACTCTCGGCAGGCAATCTCTCCTCTTGCAGGGAATGTGCACAGATATCTGGTGTTCGGACCTGCCTCCTGGCAGAAGATGAAGGCCTAAAACTGGACCTGTCCCAGAAGACGTTAGCTTCTGTAGTCCACACTCTCACCTTTGCAGACTAGTCTCAGAGGGATCTGGGAACCAAAATCGCTTCCCCAGACACCTGTCCTCTGGCAGGGAAGGTGTCCGGATATCTGGAGCCCGAAACTGGTTCTGCCTCAGAAGCTGTCCTCTAGGGACCTCAGGGGTGTCTGCCGACTCCGCACCCAAGGTGACCCAGTGCTGGCGCTGACCAAAAGGATTTTGTGACCCTGGTCAGGCCATGTTTCCTGCTTTCCTAATGCTTTCTCAGGTACCGTGCGATTGGATTGGAACAGAAGTTGTGTTCCACTCACCGGTGGTCCTAAGATCTCGTGGAGAGTCCTCTAGGGGACCATGGGGTTGTCTGCCAAATCTGAGCCCAAGGTGACCAGGTCAGAAGGCAGAAATTGGAGTCATGATCTTGACACAAAGATGAAGGAATTGCGAGCATCGATTATTGCTGTGAACAACACCCGTTTGGAGATTGCAACTGCAAATCAATGGCTAGAGATCATCCAGGGAACTGTGGGATTCTCAAAAAATTGGGGAGGGATGGCCTTTTGGGCGTTTCTGCTGACTGTTGTGTGTGGAGGAATGCTTTGGTGGATGGCACATTTGCGAAGGCAGTACAGGGCTGATAAATGAGCCTTAGTGCAGGCTATGACAGCCTTGGAAACAGGAACATACCTCCCCCCTCCAATGTTGGCTCAACATGCTGGATCAGTAATCAATGATGGGTAAGACCCTCACGTGCGCATACCAACCTAAGACAGGGTGGCGAAAGTGAGTTCGTCACTCCCATGACAGGTAAGGATGTGGCATGGATGAGAGTGGCCTAAGACAGATGCTGATCCCAGAGCTTCTAATAAAACAAAAATGGGGAGATGCGGGAAGTGGGTATGGCCACATGGGCCAAGATGGCGCCCTGGCCCATTGCCAGTCCCCATGAAGCCTGCATGTTTACTGCCTTGCCCGAACATGTGCAGTGAAGCTGCCTGCCAAGCTAGACTATTCCTTGTGACCGGATCTGTCAGCCTATCTGTGAGCAACCTGAGCTCATGCCTGGAGCATGTGTGATTCTGATTGGATGAGGTGGTGTGGAGTGAGGTGAGGTGAGTGGCCGCGAGTATAGGACAATAGCCCTTGCTGCAAGAAGGACAGGGGAAAAAGAAGCTGCTGGGGAGAGAGCTGTAAGTGAAAAGGCTGAAAGTAAAGAAGCTGCTGCCGCCTTGGTGTCAGTGTCATTCTTGTCTCTGTGGGTCGAAGACTACGGCATTAGTGTATGTTGCCTGGACAAAATGCATGACAAAAATTACTTCAAAGCAAATGACTTCCATTACTTATTGTTTCAGATCATTACATTGGTGAAGGTATGGCTGAGCAACTCACCTCATGGTATCAGATACACATGGAGAATGCTACACACATTAGAGCAGACAAGGAGACAATGAGAAAGTTAGAAACCAGGGGACACATATACTCCTTCACATGCATACCCTAGTGATTGCCTTCTACCAGGTAGTTTCAAGCTCCTAAGATTCCCTCAGCCTCCAAACATAGTGCCATCAGCTGGAGAACAAGTGTCTAAGACATGAGCAGTAGGGAGCGTTTCAAATTTGGCCCTTTATAATCCTCCAAGACACAAAGTCAATACAAAATATTGATGTGAAGAGATGAAGGGAACTGGAGTTATGAGACATTTTCAGAAGTAGTCCAGGAAGTTTACAACAGGACATAAAAAAGGAGGGTGCACATTGTACCTGAATAGGCAAATTGTGAGTCAAATTAAGTACTTTAATATTACTTATTTTAGAAGAAAATAAGTAGGAATCTATTTTCATTTTAGAGTTGACACTGTGCTTAAAGAACAAAAAAATAGTTATGTGGAAAATATCAAATTTGGAATGACATAGAAATGAGAATTGATCATTTACAATTTTCACACAGAAGATACATTTAATGAATAAGATAAAATGGATGAGAATAGCCCAGGAACAATTCCTGAGGTGGACAGCCCAACAAAGTAATCACTCATTGAGATATAAAACAGAGTAACTGCTAGATGATTAAGCATGGAACAGGAAAGTAGGTTAAATTATAATATGCATATATTAGCCCATGGGTATATTATTTGTGCACCTGCATATGAGCATGTTTGTGTGTGTGTGTGTGTGTTCATATGTATACTGGAAGGAGAAAAATCAGATAGAATTACAGTCATAGCTTTAGAAAACAGCAGTGAACAGATAGTTCCCAATGTCATGGAAGTAAAAAGAAAATCAAGAAGCATGTAAAAGCTGATTAGAAAATCAGCTGTGTTAGTTTGAATGAAAATATCCCCCATAGACTCATAGGGAGTGGCACTATTAAGAAGTGTGATCTTTGGATGTAGGCATGGCCTTTTGGAGGAAGTGTGTCAAAGGGTGTGGACTTTGAGGTTTCAGATGCTCAAGACAGGCTCTCTCTTCCTGTTGCCTAAGTGTAGAACTTCCAGCTACTTCTTCATCACCATGGCTGCCTGCATGCCACCATGCTTCCCACCATGACAATAATAGACTAAAACTCTGAACTGTAAGCCAGCCTCAATGGAATGTTTTGTTCTATAAGAATTGCTGTGGTCATGGTGTCTCTTCATAGCATCAGAAACCATAAGACAGAGACACTATATAAAAGTATAAGAATAATCAATATTTAAAAGAAAATAGAAAAGAGACATACAGAATATATTATCAGTATTCACTCATCATATGTAAAATTTAGAAGAGAAATATTTCTGAAGAAAATGTGTATCGCAGAATGTTTAAATGCTCCACATCATGTAATATGTTCACTGATAATGCATAAACAGGAATCCCTCAAGAGCCTTGAATATTCTCACATTCAAGGCATTTTTCCTAGAATACAGGGGAAGTTTACTTTGTTAACAGCAGAAGTGCATTCTCTATTCTTAAACTCTGGTCTTCCCACTCTACATTTTTAGTTACTTCTTATGGCTTGAGGATTATCTTTGTATTTTGCAATTACATTACAGAAATTAAAAACTAAAGTAGTTGTAACAACTCCAAGAGCTAGGGATGGTGATACATACCTTTAATACCATAGAGGCAGGATGGCAAATTCAAGTCCAAACTTAGTTACATATTGAGTTCAAGGCCATGCTAGTTAAATGAATGAGACTATATCCTCTGGCTCCTGTCAATTTAAAAATAAAAATTAATTACTCCCAAAAAATTGTATGTAGAGAGATATTTAATGACAAATATATTTTTGATCCCTCTAGTATACTTTATTTAAGAATTTTATAGTTGTTGTTTTTGTTTTTGTTTGTTTATTTATTTATTTTGCTCAAGACAGAGTTTTTTTCCCTGTAGCCCTGGTTATCCTGGAACTGTCTCTATAGACCAAGCTGGCCTCAGACTCAGAGAAATCCACCTGCCTTTTAAGTGCTAAAATTAAAGGCATGTGCTACTACCACGTAACGATTCTTTATCTACTGTCGGTGTATCAGCTACTTCCGTATACTGTTAATTCTGAGTACTTGTGCCATGTCACATGCTTTATTTGTAAAAGTTAATTAAGGTGTATGGACAAGTGATATGCTACACAGTAGAAACAAATAGTAATATCCTCATCAATGGGCTATGTGAATTCAAATTCCTGACCACAAACTTATCTATATCTTCTACTATACTCTTAGAGTTTGGGAGGGTGAAGCAGATGGATTAGGAATGCAAGCCTAGTCTAGGCTATGTAGGGAGAATATCTTTTGAAAAAAAGCAAAATAAAATGAAATACACATATTCATGGTAGAAATGTGTTTAGTATGTCCAAGGTCCTGAGTTGATTGCAACCTGGGAGGAACATAATTTTATTCAGTGGTTCTAAAAATCTGGTCTGATAGTAATGCCCTAAATATACATGTGAGGGGTTACATAGGAATAAAGATAGAAAGTCCATATATTGCCCCAGTACAGGGGAATGACAGGGCCAAAATATGGGAATGGGTGGGCAGGGGAGTCGGGGGGAGGACTTTTGGGATAGCATTGGAAATGTAATTGAAGAAAATACATTTAAAAAAAAAAGAAAGTCCATATATTAGTTACAACTTTATTACAGTCCGCCATTTGTGTATTTGCTCTTTGTTTTTGACTTTTTCTTTCAGTAGATAACAAGGTCATAAAACTATACACAGCGTTATAAACAGCCATGTTCAGCTAGCTTCAAATGTGGTGCAATTACTCAAGTTAAATATTTTCTAAAGTCCTTCCTCTGAAAGATTAAGTTACAGCCTGGAGAGTCATCTGTAAAGCAGTTTCACAGGAACTGGGGTGCACACTCACAGGAGAAAAATCTGGAAAACAAGAGAGAAAATAACAACTTGAAGTTATGATCACTGATTTTATAAGTGACTGACTTTGCACTCCCAACACCAAGGAATGTTTCTCCCCAAGGCTGCTGTGTCAGCCTTCTCAATGCATGGATCTCTTTGTTTCCTTTGGACTGTCTGTCTTTCTATTTCTCCATTGAGTCAGCAAGGAGTCCAAGCCTTTCAGTGCAGTAATGGAGTCTCTTTGCCTTCTGACTATGTGTGTGACTTTACAGACCACTGTGGGGACAACAGTGAAGAGCAGCAATGTAAGTGTCATTTGCCTTTCCCAATTTTAGGTCTTTGTTTACCTTCATATAGGAGTTTGTGAAGAGCCATGGGAATCCAACTAGAGTCCTAGCCTGTGAATGGTTTACTTTCAGAGGCTCCAAGGGTGGTGGCATATTCTTTAATACATATGATCCATGTATAAAATTATTATAATATCAAATCACTGAGAGTTTAACTAGGTTGAAAATATTTTGAACAGTTTTAACTGATTGTAAGAAAGTGATAAATAGAAATTTAGCTTGGAAGTTTGACTAGTGAAGCAAAATTTCAATGACAGTCATTAATTTACTTGCAAAATACTAGAATGGAAATTATGAGCTGAAGTACGCATTTAATACAGACATTAATTTTACTTTGGATGGGATATTTTCTTTTTGCATATGGGAAATGTCTGTGAAATGACTTAATATACATAGCTCAATGATAGCTTGTGTGTTTTAAGAGCTGTGGAGAGTATGGGGGAACATTCAGGTCTAGGCTGAACTATGTGTTGACTATGTGAGGTTGAATCTTCATTTTATTATAAAAGATGGTAAGATGAGAGAAATCTTTGAATAGTTGCACAGGTAGGCTCGTGCTCCATTGCTTTTTGGAATAGTGTTAATAACAGGAACTAACATACCAAAGGAGGATGCAGAAGATGACATGTATGTATCTGATGTTTCTATTACATTATAAAATCTTGACAGGAAACCATACAATGAACATGGTAACTGGCATAATTTTTTTACACAACCTCCTTTTGAAAAATGGAAGTTTTACAAAATTGCTATTTTGAAAAAAAAGTATTTTTGTTGTTTTGTACAACCATCAGTTCAGTTATCAGAACCACTAATTTTTATTACTGTGCATTATGTTACTCAAATTTATGTGTTCTAATTTATTCAGACAAAGGAGCAGTCAGTGCTTATAGAATTTATCACTTCTTTTGTGAAAATACAGAGCTTTATTTTATCTTGTCATCACCTTCCTTTTTCATAGTCAGTCATAATCACATCAGTAAAGTAAGAAAAAGATTAGTGATCAATTCTTCTCCTGAAGAAGAGAACGGGTTAATGATTTTCCTCCTGTTTGGGTTTTCCATATGGTTCCTATCTAGTAACTATTAAATACAGAGAACAGCCAAGATCCATTTGTATCTGTCCAATTTTCCCAGTAAGACTAAATGTAGATATGCTGCCCCATGCTCGGGTCTGTCTGTGAGGTCATTCATGTCCTCGGTGGGCAGCAGAGAGGAACCACTGCTGGTTTGATGGAAAATGCAATGTCCTTTCCATGATTAATCTATGTGAAGCTTCCTCTAACACTCTCGCTGCAACGTCGTGTATGGTCTTGCTTCAGGGAAAGGTTAACGCAGAGAGGGAGAAACTGCTGAGTGGAAAAGGTCTCTGCTGTATGAAAATTTTAATAAGCCAATCTCTGAGGCAGGCTAAGGCATAGGTCTGTCCAATAAACACATTTAATTTTAAATGTTACATTGAGAAGTCACCTTTTGGCTTTTTCCCTTTTCATCATCGTTTTCTAAGAACTTTGTGCCTTGATATTTTTATTTAAAATGTGGACAAGATCCTAGAGACAAAAATGACAGACACTTTAAAATGTTAGAGTTAGAACTTTTTTTTTGTACACAACACTAGAGGGAGAGTACTTGGAGGGAATGATGGACAAGCAATTTCGCTCACTGTGATGCTAATCTTAGTTTGGCTTAAAAAGAATCTAACTTTATATGATGGTACAGTAGCTAGGTTGAAATAGAAATCAGTTTGTGCTCCCTTTACAACCAAATTGTGTGACCTTTAAAGAAGTAGATCAGCATGTAAGTCTTTGAGACTTTCCTTAATAAAATTGGCAAGACTGAGGTTGAATTTAGATGTCAAAGGTGTTATTTACATGTTATGAAATGTCTTTGTTCTCATTTTACTTCATAGTCTTCTATTAATTTTTTTTCAGAATTTCACAATAAGTGTATGGTATTTTCACTATTTCTACTTCTCCTTTTCTTGCCTCCAACTCCTGATGTTACCCCTTCATTTTTCTGTAATTATTATTGTTTTACTTACACACACACACACACACACACACACACACAACTGAATCTAGCTAATCTTGGCCTTATGCACATGTATTTAGGGCTGACTACTTAGGGTTGAGAAACCTGTCAGGGAGCCAGTTCCTAAAGAAATCTGACTCTCCTCCCTTTGTAGAGACGAATGGTGTAGCTTATTCACAAGGGCTATGACTTTATGAATTTCCCATATGTATGTTGTTATGTTCACTGGTGTAGTATTGTCAGGTTTAGTGTAAACAATTCCGTTGTTGAGTCTTCATGGGTACAGTATGCAAGTGCATTTGATATATATATATATATATATATATATGTATATATATATATATATATATATATGTGTGTGTGTGTGTGTATATATATACATATATATATGTGTATATATATGTATGTATATATACGTATGTATATATATATATATATGTATGTATATATATGTATATGTGTATATATATCTCAAATACACACACATACAGTAGAGTATGGTTATATCAACAAATTGGAATATCTCATTACCTTTTTTATTTTTGTTATATACCACTTGATTTTCCCGTTTGTTATTTTGAAAGATGCGTTATTGATTAGAGTCATCTTACTATGCAATAGATTACTCATTTTCTGCATCAGAAACGTTGTAGCCTTTGTGAGTAATAACATCCCAACCTATCCCCATATTTGAGTAGCACCATTCTACTCTTAGAATTTAAAACTATGGTTAGTTCATATTGTTGTTCCTCCTATAGGGTTGCAGACCCCTTTAGCTCCTTGGGTACAAAAAAAAAAAAAAAAAGAAAAAGAATTTAAAACTTTGGATTCTACATATAAATGACTTCATGTGATACTTATTTTCCCATTTCTGTCTTAATTAAATTCAAGCAATGTTTTCCAGATTTTAGAATATTGTTGCAAATGAGGCAATTTTTCCCTTTTTAAAGTCTGAATAGAATTTCATGGTGTACATATTATCTTTTCTTCATTCATTCATGATTGGGTGTATATCTTGGCTAATGCATAATAATGGTAAGATGGTTATTTTTGTTCACACATTGATTTATATTATTTATGGATTTAAGATATTTCCAGACTATGCAATAGTTGTATTTTTAGTTTTTGTAGTAATTTTAATAATGGTTGTACTAATTTATGTTCCCATCAGTAATGTACAAAATTTACTTTCTATTCCTGTTGACCCCAACACTTTTACCTATCTGTTTTCTTTTCTGTGGTAACTGAGGTTTGAGTATTTGTCCATGATAGGAAAGTAGTCTTTAAAATTTTTTAAAATTTAGTCTTATCCCAAATATTACAACCTGATCACAGTTTCCTTTCCCTCCTCCCTCTCATCACCCCAAATAACTCCCTCTCTGTTTCCCTTCAGAAAAGGGCAGGCCTTCCAGGAATATCGATCAAACATTGCATATCAAGTTCCAACAAGACTAGGTACCTCCCTTCATATTAAGGCTGGAAGAGGCAATCTTTTTTTTTAATTTTAGATTTTTATTAGATATTTTCTTCATTTACATTTCATATGCTATCCCAAACGACCCCTTGCTTTCTTGACGTCTCCTGCCCTGCTCCCCAACCCACTCACTCCTGATTCCTGGCCCTGGCATTCCCCTGTGCATAGACCTTCATAAGATCAAGGGCCTCTCCTCCCATTGATTGTCGACTAGGCCATCCTCTGCTACATATGCAACTAGAGACACAGTTCTGGAGGCGGGGGCGGGTACTGGTTAGTTCATATCGTTGTTTCTCCTATAGGGTGGCAGACCCCTTTAGCTCCTTGGGTACTTTCTCTAGCTCCTTCATTAGGGGCCCTGTGTTTCATCCAATAGATGACTGTCAGCATCCACTTCTGTATTTGCCAGGCATTGCCAGAGCCTCACAAGAGACAGCTATATCAGGGTCCTGTCAGCAAAATCTTGCTGGTATATACAATAGTGTCTGAGTTTGGTGGTTGTATATGGGATGGATCCCTGGGTGTGTCAGTCTCTGGATGGTCCTTTCTTTGGTCTAAGCTCTGAACTTTGTCTCTGAGGCAATCTTATAAGAGGAAAAGGGTCTCAAAAGCAGGTGAAAGAGTCAGAGGTAGCCCCTGCTCCCATTGCTAGGACTACCTCAAGAAGACTAAGCTATATGAACATAACATATATGTGGCTGGCCTATCAGTCTTATTCAGGCTGATTGACTGTTCAGTCTCTGCAAGCCACTGTGAACTCAGGTTAGTTGATTCTGCGTGTTTTCTTGTGGTGTTCTTCACCATTCTGCCTTCTTTAATCCTTTCTCCCTATTTTCTTCAGGATTCCCTTAACTTGGCCTAGTGTTTGGCTATGATGTCTACATCTGCTTCCATAAGTTGCTGGTTGAAGACTCTGTTTCTTTTTATATTTGTTATTTTAAGAGGATCTCCCTCAATTTTTCAGGTTTGCCTTGAACTTGTGATCTGTCAGTCTCAACTTCCTCCTTAAAAGCTATAATTACAGACCCATAGTACCAGGCTATCACATTTCTTCTGTCCATAACAATCAATCCCAAGAGGTGTGAAATAGTATCCCCCTGGAATTGGATTTCACATTCATTCGTGTATGTGTAGGACTTCTTTGAGACATATCTGTTTAGGTCCTTTGCTGATTTTCAATTTGCTTTTTGCTTTTGCTGTTGCATTGAGTTTCTTATGTATTTTGTTTATTCATTTTTACATGCCATGTAAGTTTTTTTCTTTCCTCTGTGGAGATAATTTCTTCACTTTGTTAATTGCTTTATTTGCTGTGTATACATTTTTTTAGTCTGAAGCAATCCTGGCTGTACACTACTGCTCTTATTGCTCATGCCACAAGGCCATTATCTCCATGAATCATTTCAAATCATCTTTTTAGTTTCATTCTTCTTTTGATTTGGGTTTGTTTTTTTGTTCCTTATTTTTAACTCTTAGAAGTATACTGGTAGATTATTTCCTTGAAATCAGTCGTGTGTTTGCACATGTGTGTATACATGTGTGTATGTGTACATGTGTGTACATGTGCATGCATGTCTTCGGGAGAGTGCTTATGATGTGTTTATACATGGATGTGGAGGTCAAAGGTTGATGCCACGAGTCTTCCTTAGTTTTCTACATCCTATTTTTTTTAATGTATTCACTTTACATGCGACTAACTGACCTCCCTCTCGGTCATCTCTCTTCCCTCAAATTTCTTTGCTCCTCCCTCCCCTTATCCTCTGAGCAGGAACAGCCCACTGGGTACCCCCCCCCCCCACCATGGCACATAAAGTCTCTCTACTTGCACCCTCTCCCACTGAGGCCAGACAAGGCAGTCCAGCTAGAAGAACACATTCCACATACAGGCAACAGCTTTTGTGATAACACCCCTTCCAGTTGTTCAGAACCTACATGAAGACCAAGCTGCACATCTGCTACACAGGTGCAGAGAGGTCTAGCCTGTGTTTGTTTTGGTTGGTGGGTCAAACTCAGAGAGCCCTATGGATTCAGGTTAGTTGATACTGTTGGTCTTCCAGTAGAGTTCCTATCTCCTTAAAGGCCACAATTCCTCCTCCTGTTTTCCCAAAAGAGTCCTCAAGCTCCATCCATTGTTGGGTGCAGGTATCTTCTGGTTCTTTGAGAAAACCAACAAGATAGACAAACCCTTAGCCAAAAAACCAGAGAGACAAGTATGCAAAGAAACAAATTCAGAAATGAAAAGAAATACTCAACAACATCAAGCTAAATGGAGAGAAACTTAAAGTAATTCCACTAAAATCAGGGTCAAGACAACAATGGCCATTCTTTTTCTATATCTATTCAACATAGTACTTGAAGTTCTAACTAGAGCCATAAGACAACTAAAGCAGATCAAAGGTATACAAATCAGAAAAGTTAAAGTATCGATATTTGCAGATGATACCTCCTATTTTTTGACACTGTAATTCTCACTGAACCTGGAACTCGATGGATATAACTCCAGGGATCCTCAAGTTCTTCTGGTGCTGAGACTATAGCACACACTGCTATCCCTGGCTTTTTAGTTTGGTAATGGGATCTGATACAGATCTCTATACTTATCCAGCAAACACTTTATCCACCAAGTGGCCACCTCAGCTGCAAATTTTGGATATTTATAATCAGTCTCAATTTTCAAACATTTGTGAAATTTCCAAATTCTCTCTTGGTTCTAGATTCAAGATACTATGACAAGAGACTTGAACTGATTTTCATAAATTTAAGCTTAATAATATTTATAACAAAATGGGTGATCCATCTGGGAGCTTGTTTTGCATATACTTGACAGGTTTCATAACTCTGTGTCCTTACATTAATGCCTGAGCATGTAAGGAAAGTGCCAGCTCTGCAGACCTTGACAGATAGCAATAGATTTTAACCATTGAGTCTGGCCCCTACTAGTGTTACTACTACTACTACTACTACTTCTACTACTACTACTACTACTACTACTACTACTACTACTACTACTATTTACTACTATTATTCTGCTACTGAGTAGCCTGACTTTGGCTACTGCCTATACACTGATGGAACTGACATATGTGATGCCCCTGGATGAATTCTGTCTCATTCAGGAATACCAATTGGAGTTCTGTTATAGCCTTTAGCAGATTAGAATTTCAAGTTATTTTTCCCTGGTTGAACCACAATTTTCTTTGAAATTTTTAGTTGAACAAGGAAAGTTCTGTGTTGGGCAGTGACTATGAACAAAGCCTTCAGGTCACTGCTTCATCATTTGGGTGAGGTAAGTTCACAAATGTTTGCTCCACATTTATTTATATTTGTATTTTTTGAGATTACAATAGAGTCATATCATTACCCCCTTCCCTTTCATCCCTCTAAACCATTATATATCTCCTTTAAATTTCTTCCAAATTAATAGCCTTCTAAAATTAATTGGCATTACATGCATATATGTATATGTGTGTATCTATGTATTAATGAATACATCTACATTTAGTTGTAGACGTGCCCTTGGCTTTAGGCTTGTGGCAGTATTAATTAGAACACCAAGGTTTTTTTGCAACCATGTTGCTGACTGGCATTTGGGATGGGAAAGGTGGAGAGTCTTAGATACTTGCTCACATACTGGACTTTTGATCTTGAGCTACCTTAAGGACAGGATGGGGCTGGGCAAGGAACATGACAGACTCAAGTTTGGCAGACTTGCTAACTGTGGACCAATGCGATAGTGAGACTTTGTGGCCTGGTCCCTGTGTTGGATGGAAGGGAGGTAAGCATCTATATTTTCACAACAGTTACTGTGATCCCCACCACTGTTTCTAATCTTAATAACTAATTGCCACTTGGCCATCTAGTTAAGAAGATGCTCCATTGCCTCCCACACAACAAGACAAAAAATATCCTTCTATGAAGGGTCCTAAAAGTTTGGAAAATGTGCTTCCCAGTATCTTTTCCCCTTGGGTCTGAGGGAATCTTCTGTTTCAGGTTCTAGGCTGGTCTGGAAAAAGGGCAAAACAGAGTGAAACCATTTCTCTTACTCTTAAATATTAGATTTCTCTGTTGGGGACTGGAAGAAGGTATCTCAACCTTACTACCATATTCTTCCATACTCATACATGTATTCTTTATAGATAGCTACTGGAGGGACGCTGTGAGGAAAGTTGATGCTATCTGTTCTATTTCCTTCCTGATATCATTTCAACACATTCTTTTGTCTTGTAAATTAATTGGTTTATTCCTTTAATAGCAGGGCCATTTAAATACACACAAAGATGTCATAGCTTCTTTACTAGCAACTGATCAGAATTACTTTCTGAACAAAGGCTGATTCAGTTTGCTTACTTGTATTTAGCAATAGATTCCATACAATTATTTTATCATTATAACTTACATCTAAAGTTATAATGGTATAAAGGTATAAAGGTTAAATGGTATAAAGGTAGCCAAGTAGGCTGTTATTGGAGAATGGAGATATGGCTATTGCAATAGGGCCCTCACACTGGAAAACTGGTTAGTTAACCTAAGGTTCCAGACAACCTTTTTAAACAATATCTTTGTACATCGGTAGGTGATATTAACATTCACTGTATACACAGTCATATTTAGTTACATTTTCATGATTCAAAAGAGAAACACGTATTCAGTTAATCAGGCATTTTATTTTCTTTCCTACCATATTTTGTGCTAAGAATATTTCTATTTGTGCAGGTACTTTCAGAGTAGGGGTTTAATTTCATATTTGTGATTTGATATGCACTATCAAGATATTTTGAGATTATAACTATTTTCTTTTGCATTTTTCATCACGGAGCAAGGACTTTAAAACATAATTATTGTGCAAAATTATAAATATATATACAAAAAAGTTGAGATTATCTTAGTGTAGTTTTAAATCTAGGAGGTTTAACCAAATAAGTTTAAGTACAAACAGTGTTCCTTCGATAGGATCAGAGGCAACTACTTTTAAGACTAATTGATTGAAATACTGCAGTAACTTGGTATGTAAGATGCCATGTCTGGAATTTCCTTTGCTATTGCTTTAAGTGCAAAGTGTCTCATCAGACAATTAAGAAATATTTTAAAACCTAACTGATCCTGATGTTATGCCTCAGTCTGTCAGGATGCTAGAAGATACATATGGGTTGCATGGTTTAAATAATAGACATCAATTTCTAATAGGCCTGGAGTCTCAGGAGCCATATAGAGGTATTAGGTTCACTGTCCAGTGAGGACATTCTTCCTGATTTGCAGATGTTTTCTGAATCTACATAGAAAAACTCTGTGTAATGTCTCTTCTTGTTAGAACACTAGTTGTGTAACAAAGATTCTTCTGTTAATTATGTCCCACAATTTCTACTTCCACACACTAGTACATTTGAGATTCATCACCTCAGTTTGCACATTACACAATGAAACCATCTAATATTAAGCATTGAATGCTTGTGTAAAGTAAATTTGAAAAATTATATAGTTCTCAGAGTCTTTTAAATGGGATGCTTCAGTCACACAATCATGGAATCAATTTATATGTTAATTATACTCTAGTACAAAACCCAACCAACTGAATTTTGGAACATGAAAAAGAATCCTTCAAGGTCACCTAGAAAATTAATAATAATAGATGGAAATGTATAAGCAGAAAATATTAATGGGAAATACATTTTCTTGTTGATGGAAAATAATTTCTTGAATATGCTGATAGCAATGCATTCTGTACACTAGTGTAATAATAGAGATATTAGTAATTAGAAATATAATAGTTAGAAATAGGAGGAGTGGGAAGTGAGATAGTTGAGTTGGTTAATTCCTGGCCACTTTGTCTGGTGGCCAGAGTTCAAGAAAAGAACCAGCTTTTGAAAATTATACACTGATCTCTATATACATTTTATGGCAAACATGGACCCACACATATACACACAGATGAATAATGCTTACAAAATTTAAATAAATGGAAATCATATCTGTAATATATTTAATAAAGAATTGTGGCATCCTAGATTAACTGAGGAACTGTCATAATTAATAATTTCAACTGGTATATAGTCAGTTCTTAGGGCCAAGCCCCTTGTAGCAACTTCTTCTCATATTGCATATACTGTTTACAATGTATCCAAATAATAGAAGGTACTACATGTCCCATTTAACAGATTGAAAAAAGGAGGTTCAAATAAATAAAAATAAAACTCCCAAACACAGAAAGCTTTGCAGCAACAAATCTGGAATCCATGCCAAATTCTGATTGGGTAGCCTCTGACACTAAATACTACCCAACACCGACTACTGACTGTAGACAACAGATGTGTCTGTTGGCTATTTCATGAAATTGATTTATCTGTTCTATTCTAAAAAGATTCTTAAAGTTGAAACACTAAATATTAAAAATGAACATATATTCTTTTTTGCTTTAAATAATCCATTTTAATGTTTTGAGATTATACTTCATTTATTTAGTGTGTGTGTATATGGGTGTGTGCATGTGTGTGTTTGCATGTGTGCACACATGTACACAGACACACCTGCGTACATGTATGCATGTAACATTGTGTGTGTGTAAAGACCAGAGAACAACTTTTGAAAATCTGTTCACTCTTTACACAACATGGGTTTCAGAAATGGAAGTGAGGATATCATGTGTGGGCAGCAATAGCCTCAGTCCCCTAAGCCATCTTATCAGTCCACAATCATCAGTTTAGAAAGCCAAGGAAAACTTCTTTATTATTCTGTGTAGTAAATCTTCATGATATGTTCGTTAAAGGTTGGTGCCAAAGAAAGAGAAGTCCTATGTATAAAGTAAGAAGAATATGAAAAATCACAGTAAATTGGAATATTTAATTCAAAGATCAAAGGTATCAAATATTATGAATAAAATTAAAGAAAAAATATCTGTAGCATATCTGACAAATAATTCTGTTCCATGTCTATCAACTAAAAACAAAAAGTATTCTATCACAGAATTCCTACAGAGTAAATATAAAAAGGCATGTCATGAGGGAAAAGAAATGACCCCATGCAATGAAGTGATCAGTCTCGCAAGAAGCATAAATAAGAATTGAAAGCACAAAGCCATCAATAGCTTAAAATAAAATAAATATACATAATTCATAGGGAATACACTGTTGGCAAAGTTTTAAGAGAACACATTACAAGTCCAGGAATATTTTGAATGCTTACTTCTTTGAATGATATTTTTGTAATATTAACAAGAAATTGAAAAAATAAATCCTTCAAAATAGTCATTTCATTTTTAGTATTTTGTCTCAAGAAACGAAAGAGTTTATATAACCATTATAATCCTCTTCACATTATCAATTATGATGAAAGTGGAAATAGCGTATTGTTATATTAGGTTAAGTTTTAAATAAATCATGGCATGTCAATGATGTAGGCATTTTTGTCAATTATTACACTATTTAAAATGAGAAAAAGCATATGTTATATAATTACAAAACAATCAATAAATGTACTTAAAATATGGACTACCGCTGCACAAATGTGGAAATGTCTGTATATGTACATGTACAATTCATCTACATTAGACTTATATTTGATTGTTCTTTTTTATATATTTATGTTTCTAAAAAACATTTTCTAATCAGAATAAAACAGTACTTCTAGATTACTGAATAAACAATATTTGTTAGCCATTGTATTTATTCTAGAAATGAGAACATGACAAGGTTGATACATGAACCCAATAACAGGATTCTCTTTCTCTCTTGTACATTTCTGTTTGTTTTCCTCAAAAATATTAAAAGGAAGTTTTGTTTTCCTTTTTGTTGAAGATATCATATGGGCATCAGCATATGGAAGCTGGGAGTTTAGTAGTAAATAGCATGGTAAAGTTTTGTTAGAAAAGGAGTCCATGTGAAGAAGAATCACATTAGTGTAATAGGTGTACACTTTGTCCTTTCCATTCCTACTGACACTTTGGAACTGGCCATTATCCTTCACCACACCTGCCTCTATGGGCAAAAAGAAGTCTGCCTTTTCCACTTTATTTGGGAACAGAATACCATGGTTCATTCTCTCCTCTCTCTCTCCCTCCCCCTTCCTCCTCCCCTTCTCTCTCTCCCTTCCCCCTCCCCCTTCTCCTCTTCCCCTCTCCCTCTCCCTCCCCCTCTCCCCTTCCCCCTTCCCCTCCCTTTACCCCTCTCACCCTCTCCCTCCCTCTCTCCCTCCTCTCTTCTCTCTGTGTGTTTGTTTCTGCCTAAGGTACCATGCCTGTGTGTTCTCCAGCACCCACAGGTTCTCCTGTCTGTGAGACTCCTGTCCTATGCATGATTACATCTTCCAGCTTAGACCACAAATCAAGGATTCTTCTGTGCTGATGTCATTTTTAGTGCATCAATTTATTTATGGGACTTGAGCTCAGCTCCCCTTTACACTCTGTCAGTGAACTAGAGGTGGCTTGCTCATTACACTGCCTGAAGTAGTTCCTTATATGGTTCTTAAAGGCCAAGCCTTTTCTCTTCCCAAGCCTGAACTTCCAGTTTACCTCCCTCCATTGTTCTCAGTTCTGGCTTTGCTCCCAACTACATTCTTTTCCCAATCTAATCATGTGACATTAAGTCTACACAGATATCCGCTAGGCCTTCCTTTGCTATTTATAGATGCAAATAATATTCATGTAAACATATTCAAATAATGCTTGTTTCTTCTTACATTTCTACTATAATAATTCTAACTTTCCTAGAGCCAATGACCAGAGCAGGGCAATAGTGGGAGATGAAGAAAACAAAAGGATAGTTGTTAAGTTTTCAAAATTCACTGCTAATATCATCTTCCCTGAATTTTCTCAAAGAATCTGGTGAGACTCAGTTGATGGGCTACAATAATGGAATTCTATCCTCACTGTCTTCTAAAGTATCGTAGAGAACTTCAGTATACAAACCCAAGTCTGACCGTGTCCATAATAGAATAAAAATACTTCATGGAGAGAGAACATAGTAGATCTAAATGATAGGTTCTGAGGACATGGAAGCTCATTTGATGAGAAAAGACATTATTTTTAAAGTTGTTTATTTTTTGGTTATGTGTATAAATGCTTTGCCAGTATGCATGTATATATGTGCACCACATGGATGATTGGTGCCAGAAGAAACCCAAGGAAGACACCAGAGCCCTGGGAACTGGACTTACAGATGATATCAATCTACCACCTGGGTGCCAGCAACTGAACCTAGGTGCTCTGTAAGAGCAGCAAGTGCTTTTAACCACTAAGATATTTCTCCAACTCCAAAGTCTCTGTCTATTTCTGTCTCCTCTCTCTCTGTCTCTGTCTCTGTCTGTCTCTGTCTGTCTCTGTGTGTGTGTGTGTGTGTGAGAGAGAGAAAATGAGAGAGAGAGAGAGAGAGAGAGAGAGAGAGAGAGAGAGAGAGAGAGAGAGAGAACCAGCTGGTGACAGTGAAAATAAGCCTGTAATTACTTCAGCCATCACTAGTATAACCATGGAGCACATTGGAACATGGAGTGGAGAGATTTGGCAGAACAACATTATAAAAATATGTCTTATTTGGCTTTACTGAATGCAACAGAAAGAGAATCATTTCCTTAATTTTGTACATTGAAATTTAGGTCTATATTTCTAGGCAAACAAAAAAAAATCATTCCTATGGTACACAAAATAGTCAACTAATCCTCATTGCTGGGTTTTACAAGTTCAAATGACCAAAGAGAGTTGCAGTGTTTTTTGTTTGTTTAGTTTGGATTTTTTTTTTCTGTTGTTAGTTTCTGTTTGTTTGAGTTTTATTTTGATTTTTTTTTTTTGGTTTTTTTTTTTTGTTGTTGTTGTTGTTGTTTTGTTTTTTTCAAGACAGGGTTTCTCTGTATAGCCCTGGCTGTCCTGGAACTCACTTTGTAGACCAGGCTGGCCTCAACCTGACAGTGATCAGCCTACCTGTGCCTCCTGAGTTCTGAGTTAAACATGTGTGCCACCACTGCATGACAGAGTATTGTAGTTTTCAGATTCATAGAGCTTCTCTAAAAATATTTAAAATATCCATAGAAAAACTTTTAAAATTCACTTAGTATTTGACTATTTATTATATATATATATATAAAAAATAATATATACATATATATATGTATATATTTATATATAATACATATATAAAAATTATATATATATATTATAATTTCAAACTTTAAAATAATTTCATGTAACCAAAACAGCAATTCCAGTCAGAATTAATATATTTCATGATTCTTTGGATTTTAGGAGTTATAATACTTTTAAAGTTATTTTCATAGAGGAATAATCTCAACAGTCACTAGGTTCCTATTATTAATATGAAGGAAGTAGAATCTAAGTTCAGAAATCTGGATATATAGATACTTAATGACAATTTGAAACCTAAACTGGAGTTCTGACTCATATTTTGTTTTAAACAGGAATAGCTCTGTATATTAGAATGCTATTTAAACTTACTATATCAATAAACTTCAGAGGATATTATAAAACATAGCAAAATTTCTAAACAAAATTATTACTAGTTACAGCTGTTAGAATATGTGCACAAGCTCTGGGGGTACTGGTTAGACCTCTTCACCTCCTTGGGTACTTTCTATAGCTCTTCCATTGGGGGCCCTGTGTTCCATCCAATAGATGACTGTGAGCATCCACTTCTGTATTTGCCAGGAACTGGCATAGTCTCACAAGAGACAGCTATATAAAAGTCCTTTCAGCAAAATCTTGGTGGCATATGCATCTAGCTGCATATGTAGCAGAAAATGGCCTACTCAGCTATCATTGGGAAGAGAGTCCCCTTGGTCTTTATATGACCCAGTACAGGGGAATGCCAGGGCCAAGAAGTAGAAGTGGGTTGTTAGGAGAGTAGGGCAGGGGGAGGGTATAGAGGATGTTCAGGATAACATTTGAAATGTAAATGAAGAAAATATCTAATAAAAAATTGAAAAAAAAAAAAAAAAGAAAATCCAGGACTCATGTCCAAGGACTTCCATACTGTCCTACTTATATCTCATGAATATTCTACCCTGTGAGAAAAGCACTATTATTACTCCAATTTTATATGTGAAGAAACCAGGATTTAGACATGTAAGTGACTTATTTCCCACTTGAACGGATTGTTCAAGAAAATAAAAAGAAATTAGGTATGGGCCTTGAATTCCTGATCTTTCCAAGACTTTTATCATGAATGGGTGTTGGATTTTGTCAAATGCTTTCTCTGCATCTAACGAGATGATCATGTGGCTTTTGTCTTTGAGTTTGTACAATTTGCTAAACGCATGAAACTCAAGAACGAAGACCAAAGTGTGGACACTTTGCCCCTTCTTAGAATTGGGAATAAAACACCCATGGAAGGAGTTACAGAGACAAAGTTTGGAGCTGTGACGAAAGGATGGACCATCTAGAGACTGCCATATCCGGGGATCCATCCCATAATCAGCTTCCAAACGCTGACACCATTGCACACACTAGCAAGATTTTGATGAAAGGACCTACATAGAGCTCTCTCTTGTGAGACTCTACCGTGCCTAGCAAACACAGAAGTGGATGCTCACAGTCAGCTATTGGATGGATCACAGGGCTCCCAGTGGAGGAGCTAGAGAAAGTACCCAAGGAGCTAAAGGGATCTGCAACCCTATAGGTGGAACAACATCATGAACTAACCAGTACCCCTGAGCTCTTGACTCTAGCTGCATATGTATCAAAAGATGGCCTAGTCGGCCATCACTGGAAAGAGAGGCCCATTGGACTTGCAAACTTTATATGCCCCAGTACAGGAGAATGCCAGGGCCAAAAATTGGGAGTGGGTGGGTAGGGGATTGCGGGGGGGGGGGGTATGGGGGACTTTCGGGATAGCAGTGGAAATGTAAATGAGGAAAATACCTAATAAAAATATTAAAAAAAAGAAATTAGACAAATAAATGGAGAGGAACATGGCTAACAGTTACAGGACTTGCCATTATGCAAATCAGAAGTTGAAGATCTAGGTCTGTAATTTGATGGCTCAGTAAGCTTGGGCAAGTCTCTCAATTTCTGCAAGGTTCAGATGAAAGCAAGGCCAACTCCAGGCCCATTCCACTGATGTTATGGACTTTTTTTTTTTTTTAAAATACACGTGGGACAATAACTAGAGCGGTTGTGGTGGTAAGAGTAATCAGAATGAATGATATATGGGTATTAAATTGTCAATGAAGAAATTCGGTAGTTATAAAAATGCAAGTGAAATGTGGAAAGAAGTTACTGGAAAGAAGGAATTCAGCAGAAGAGGGAGTGGGGAGGAGAGGGGGCAATGGGTAGAAATGCCTGAAACTCTCTAGGTACAGGCCAGGAAATAAATAAACAATTATATGATTAAAAGATGTTACCCCTTTTTACTAATATTATTATGAGATAATTTTTCTGTGCTCATGAATTAAAAATAACTTTGGAACTCCAAATAAGAGTATTGCACAAATTTGTCTTAATATATTTTTACATAAAATCCAAGTCAATTTTTTTATATGTGCCCTATTTTTCTCTCAAATAATTTCAGAGTTGTTATGTATAACTTGTATGAACTTTAGGATGTTTCTGTTAAGGTAAATAAGAAGTGACGATGACAAACTGATGTAGGTTGATTCTAAAAGCATACAGACATCTAAGAATCATAAGTGGATAGTGCAATCACCTTGTTTTAATTAATGTTCCATTGCTGTTTAGACACATCATGACACAGACAGCTTATGCAAGCAAGCATTTAACTGAAGGATTGCTTATAATTGCAGAGGTTGAGTCTATGATGATTACGGTAGGAGCATAGTGGCAGGCAGACAAGCATGGTGCTAGAGCAGTAGCTGAGAGCTTACATCTCAGCTGCAAATTGGAGGCACAGAGGGAGAGGGAGAGAGAGAGAGAGAGAGAGAGAGAGAGAGAGAGAGAGAGAGAGAGAGAAGCCTTGCCTGCTATGAGGCTTTAAAGCCTCAAGGCCCATTCCTAGTGGCACATCTTCTCCAAAGCCACACCACATAATTCTTCTAAAAAATTCCACACAATAAGGACCTAGCATTCAAATATGTGAGCTTTGGAGGGCCATTTTCATTCAAATCATCACATTCTACTCTGTGGCCCCAATATACTTGTTGACACAATGTACTTAACCCAGTATCAAAAGTCCCCACTGTCTTTCACAGTCTCAAGACTATTTAAAAGTCCAAACCTGAAGTCTCTTCTGAGACTCAAGGCAATCTTTTAATTGCAACTCCATGTAAAATAAAAATGTAAATTACGTACTTCTAACATACAATGGTATAGAATATGTGTTACCATTTGAAATGGTAGGGAGTTAGGCATTGTGAGGAAATACTTAAACCAATCCTGGACCAATACCTATCAGGGCAAACTTAAAATCTTTTAAATTTAAACCTGATGTCAAAGTACTTAAGTAATCTTTCTTTAGTACTTAAGTAATATTTTCTTCCTTGTCCATTAATTTTTGTTGACCCCTTTCTCTCTTGGCCTATTTGCAGTTTTTATCAGCAGACATTCCATAGCTTTAGCATCTCCAACATCTTCGGGTCTCCAAAAAAGAAACAAAAAAGAATCTAAGATTCACCTTGACAAATTCTTGCATTGACCTCTCCAGTCTTCTATGCACAAACTCTCATGTTACACTCTTGACCTCAGTGGCTTTGTCTAACCATGGAGGAAAATTCAACAACCCTTATACTCCTGTGCCTTTCATAACTCTAAGTCAGGAGTTTGTGTCCAATGCTGCCAAGTTCTGCTTGTTTGGACTGCAGCATGAATTCCTTATTGAGTTGAATTTGTACAACTTTTCTTTGTAGTTTACTTTCAGGTGTAGGAAATCCCTTGGGCATTCTTCTTTTATAGGTTGAAGGATGAGCTAGGTGGTGTCTTGCCTGATGACAGCACACCCTTTATTGCACTAAGCATCAGGCCTTTTCTTAAAGTAATTTTCTTGAGCATAAGATTTGAGTCTAATAACTAATAACCATGTGATACCATCAGTATTAGGATATCTTGAAGTATTCTCTGCCAATGATATTAGTCTGAAACTCTTTAGTTTAACTCTTTACAGATTTTTGGATAAGGGCAGGAAACAGGCATATTCTATGCTAAAATATCATAAGAGTGGTACCTACCACAGTTGCTAATACTGCTCCGCTCTGAAACCACTTGAATTGTGCCCCAGAGTCCACATTGGTTTAAACACTACTATCTTCCAGTTTTCTAGGACTGCCTGTTTAGTCCCATGTAAAGTGTTCAACTGATTTTGTACAGCAAAACACAAAAATATTTACACACACTATAAAGTAACATGGCTAGGCCTGTCACAATACTGTAATACTGGCACCAAATTTTGTCTCAGATACTATTTTATGTGAAAAGTCATCAACCATATTTGCTGTGAAAAGACGCCATTCATAATCAGGGCAACTTACAAAAGAAGACATTTAACTGGGGGCTTGCTTACAGTTCCATAGGGTGATTCCATGAACATTAGTTGAGAGCACAGTTACAGGCATAAAAGTATGTGCTGGAGCAGTAGCTAGGAACTCACATCCTATGTGCAACTTGGAGGGGGACTGGGAGAAGAAGGGCCAGAGACTGGGACTTGCATTCACTCTTGAAACCTTGGTGATTTACCTCCTCTCACAAAATCCTTTCCAAAACAGTTCTGACAAATAGAATCAAGCATTCAAACATGTGCGCTAAAGAGATCAGTCTCATTCAAACCACTACAGATTTCAATTAATGACAAACATATGAATATCTATTTAATTTGTGCCCTTTGTTGTAGCTAAATAAATATTTCAACATGAACTTTTACTATTTCCGTGGTAGTTCATCTCTTTCTTCCAAACTCCCTTTTTCTTGTAAGAGTTGAATTGGAATCTTGTTTCCAAAAATCAACCTTAGAGTGCACTTAAACTTGGAATGAATTATTTTCTTTTTTGTAAATGTGTCTATGAGGACCTGTTTCTTATTTCAAAAACAATCTTCACAAAATTCTCCTTATTTCAAGTAGCACTCTCAAGGACTTTCCCTTCTGGGCAACTGTTGAATGACTACATGTTGATCCGTCAATTTGTAGGATATGTCAGTCTCTTAAATATATTTTGATAGCTAGAATTGTTTCATAGCTGCAAATTGTTTTGTCCATAACAGGCAATAGAAATATGAAAGACATGGATGAATCATATGAAATGTGGATTAGCATTTTGTATCTGAGTATGATTTGTCTAAAATTGTTTGTGCTTCTGGCCTGCAAGAACACTGGAACAAAAACTATTCCCAGCACATTTGAACGCTGGCAGTACAAGAAAAGTCTTTCTGAGAGGAAATAAACCTGTTGTGTCCGGCCAGCAGACCACAACCTGGGTTCTAGCCTGGAAAGGCATTTTGGAAACCTGGAAGAGAAGAGGGGCTAGGTGGCGAGAGAAAAGAATGTAGCCAAGACAGTTACTCTGATCAAGGCTCAAATTTTATTGTTGCGACACTAGTTATGAAGGAAGGGGGAGGGGACCCGATTCCCGCCGAATAATCTCTGGTCCAGTAGAAAGGTGCACGTGTGTGGCTCCGCAGGTTCCAGCAGTGGGCGTGGCAGAATGAATGAGCAGGAAGCTCCACCCCTGAGCAAGCAGGTTTCAGGCTGGGGGAGGGGAGACTACATAAACCTACTCAGTATTGTAGTTTCTTTCCTTCAGTGGAATAACATAATCTCATCAGAAGAAGCCATATAATGAAAAATAGCAAATTTGGTGGGACCAATAGCCTTGTGAGAGTATTTTAAAATATTAAAATAATTCATCATACCTACATGATGTCTATCCTGTTAACAGCTTCTACAATATTTGAAATAAATTATAAAAATTAAAATATTATCTGTATTAGGCAAGAAATGTGGGGCATTTTATTTCTTTAAGAGTGCTTCTTAGAAAACAGACATGAGGCTTCTTTTTGTTGAATGAGATATCTTTAGTGTAACATGAAAAGTGAAAGGGATGTTCAAAAAAGGATAGATTGAACTTTGCTAAAATAAAAGACATGGTTAATCCTACCCTAGGCCATGAACAATTACTAAACACTTAAAATATCACCAGAGCTCATACGTCTGAACTGAGAGTGTGCATGTCCCAGAGAGAATGATGTTAGGAAAAAAAAAGACATTTAATAGTCAAAAGACACTAACAACAGGTTGAGAAGGCAATCCTTAAAATAGGAGAAAATTTTCCAAATCATACATCTGATGAAGGATTTGTATCAAGGATATAAATGGAACTCCAAGTTAACAGCAAAATATCAAACATCAATACCAAACAAAAATAATTTGACAACTTCATGTTTAAAATAATTAGTGAAGAAGTTGAATAAATGTTTCTCCACAGACGATATACAAGTGTCGAGCAAGCAAATAAAATTGACCTCAAGGTTGCTGGTGACTAAATAAATACACTTCAAAACCACACTGAGATGGAGATTTTAGGTCACATTCATTGGGGAAGCTGTTATAAAAACAAGGAAAATATTCTAGAAAATAAATATTGGTAATAATTTGGAGAGGCTAGAACATATTCTTTGATTATAGGGATGCAAAATCTTACAGACACATTGAAAATAGATGTAAATTTTTCAAAAATACAGAATTAGAATTGACACATGTTTCAAGAATTTCACTTTTGGGTATATAGTCAAGAGAAACAATAATTGAAAATTAAACTATATATTTGTTTTCTCAAGTTGATGGCAGAGTTATTCACCATAGTCCAAAGATGAAATCTACTCAGTATCATTAGACAGTTGATTGTTTAAATATGATGTTAGATATGTCTCTCTCTCTCTCTCTCTCTGTGTGTGTGTGTGTGTGTATGTGTGTGTGTGTGTGTGTGTGTCTTTTGACAATGATATTTAGTCTCTGGAAAAAGGATACTCTTACACATTATTACTTATGCCAATTTTGAGGACATTATACTACATGAAGCAAACCAGTTATAGAACAAATGATATATGATTCCATATATTCCAAGTAGTCAAATTCATTGAAAAAGAAAGTAGACTGAGAACTTCCAGGAAATTGAGGTGTTAAGAAATGGGTGTGGGGACTGGTAGGTTGATGAGTCTAAAATCTCAGTGTAGTGATATAAGAAGCATTCTAGAATGTATGGCAAAGTTAATTCAATAACAAGGTAAAAAATAAACACCACATGCTCATATACTTAAAATGATAAATTTTTATGTAATCCACATTTTCCACAATACAAACTAATTGAAGATTATGATTGTGTTTCCTAGAAGTTTTAGAAAGGGAGAACTGAGCTTTGCCGACTTGAGTCTAGGAAAACTCTGAGGTGTGATTTGGTTTTGATGTTTCTATCTTATCTCCCTCTTTCTTCCATTGTACCTCGACCAAGGACATTAGATTTTAATGATTACCCAAATCTATCCTTTCGTGAAACTAAATAGAGTTCTAAGTTTTCTGACTCCCCTCATGTTGATCACAATTACGAACTTGTTTGCTTCCCATTTTCTGAGAAATGTGACTGAAGCCAGCTTTGATAATTTGATATATTTTTATTATGTTGTAAAAGATTCACTCTATGAGAGATCTTCAGAAATTAATGGTCAGATATGGTATCATAGATGCTGGTTCCAAAGATAATTAGGTTTTCTGAGAAACCTTTCACCACACAATATAGAAATGTTTTCCCTTCTTTTACTAGTTTAGGTCTAGCCTTTGGGGTCAAAAAAGTAAAAGCAAAAAGATGCATTTCATAAGTTGAAAAGAACACACAATAATTCTACCAAATGCTCACGTACTTAACTGTTCATTACATTGTCAAAATGTGATTAAATCCATACAATGTAGCTATATTAGCAGCAGGCTACATAGTGGCAGCTTTTATTATACAAAATACATTTAGGCTTGAATGCCAAGTCACATATTGAATTAGAAAACAAACCAGCCACAATTTTATGAAATTTACAAAAAGTGGTTTAAAATGTGCAATTCTATACTGGTGGGAAAATGAATACTTATGAAAATTTCGAAACCTTTGAATAATCCAGTAGCTCATGATTGCTTTTTCAAACAAAATTAGTTGAAAATACGTGCTGATTAGATTCATTTTATAACAAAAGAATCCCCGTTGAGAGTATTCAGAGGGAAAAGATATTTTATTTAGCTATTTTTCTCTAGTTTTAACATTCCCAGAAATCATCATTACCTCTGTATGAAAAAGAACAAAGAATTTTGCAAATAGAACATTAACTCAGCAATTGTATTGAAGGTAATCTCTTGGTATTAACTGATGTTTGTCAGCACTCTGAGAATGTGTGCACATTTATACACATGATTGCTGAAATATGGAGAGTAAAGAAGTTTTTAATTATGGATCTTTGTAAAAAATTGTAAGAAACCAAAATAAAATTTGAAAAATGAATACAGATTTATGCAAATGCACTGAGTTGAGTAGATAGCACACAATTTTATCTGGCTTAATGACAAGGATATGTTTTGAGAAGTGTACTTTTAGGTGATTTCATAGTTCTGTGAATATACTTAACCAATATATTGTAGTCTGTTGTGCATACATAATGGGGCTACTTCAATTAGCCCTCAGTCTTCCTCTGTACATTTATACAAAGGATGGCATAATTTAGTTCAGGGTTTGTACAGCCAGACAACCTAAATATTTCAAAAGGCTTATGAACTCATTAGTTTAACTTTTCACAACTCATAGACTAATACATATTTTACTTAGGGCTAGAATAGTGTCAACTGTCTATAAAAGGTTGGTTCCCTTAGGTTGGCTAGAGTTAGTTATCTTTTATTCTAATAAAAATGGGATGGGAAGTACACTAATTAGACCTCAGAGTAGGGCTTTAGTAACTGAGAGGAACAAGACAGCATTGCAGTCTTGACCCATCACTTAATCTATCCTTACTTATCACAGTCACTTAATATGTGAGAAGTCATCACCTCAGATTCCTCTTCTTTAAAATGGAAAAAAAAAAAAAAACAGTTTCCTGAGGCTGCTGAGGATATAAACTCTTGTGGGAGGAATGATTAGTATTAAACACTGAAGATTCTTGCTAGTGGAACAGAACACTGCTCTTTAGCCAACTCTCCCAAAATAAGGCAGCTAGTATTAAAGCTAATAAAAGACAGCATTGGTACAGGAGATGCTTCAACATTACATTTTCATTCTCATAAAGATATCAATAGAATGGCTATGAGTAAATCATACTTTCATCTAAAAGTGACTAAGTGAAAATTATGGGATTTTTTTTGTCACTGAGTTATTAGACATTATCTGAAAATCCACAAGCATATGTACTCACATTGTGGCTAGTGCAACAAGAGAAGAATGATGCTCTGCAAAGAGCGGTCTCTGGTGTTGTAAAGGCCTGTAACCCAGCTAAGGCTGTTTGAAGGTACTAGTTTAAGGATAGGTGTCACTGTGAAGCTTACAACCAGGGAAGGGGCTATTTGCATTTGAGAACTTTAACTCTTATGACACGATGTTTCCTGACATTGCTTAGTAAAATAAACAATAGTGGCCTATGCATTTTTAGGAAACACACACACACACACACACACACAGAGACAGAGACAGAGACACACACACACATCTTCACATCCTTATGTTTCTCCCAAGTTTCTTCAACCAATTGTATGTGAATGGGAAGGGGCCCAGAACTGCAACTACCATGACAAAAGCAGGAATGTTTATCCCAATGCTGGGATTCAATCAAGAAGCTATATACTTAGTTCCAAAGATACATACCACAGACAGACAATTTTCAGTCATGGAAGATTTTATAATTGCTCTTTTGAAACCTGAAATTCTGTTGTCACCAGGTGGCAGGCAAATCAGTACTCAAATGAAGATGGAAATGTCATACTAACCCTTATGTTTCATAGTACCCCGAGTTGTAAAATATCATTGTGTGTATAATGTTACTAGAGCGGCACAGGAGTTCTTTGAGGGAGACAAGGTAAGCTGTTGATTTTTTTTTAAGGTATTGTGGATTTATTTTTTTTAATTAACTCATTTGATTTTTCACTTTATAACCCAATACCAGCCCTTTCTCTTCTCCCTTAACTGTCCTTGTTTCTCCCCATTCCACCTTGCCCTTCTCTTTTGAAAAGGGGAAGCACCTCTCTGGTTTGTTACACCTTACTAATCAACCTCCCTACACAAAACATCCAAACAACAAGAAGGACCCTAGGGAGGATGGTTGAATCTTTCTCAAAGGTGGGAACAAAGTAGATACCAGAGGTCGATGTAAGGAAGGAACTGAGTGGGAGAAGGGATGGGATGAGATGGGAGGGTAGAAATCATGTATAGGAAAAGTAGGGAAGAGAGATGGGAGAGCTGCAGGTGGGGGAAACCTCTAGGACATGCCAGAGACTTGGGATGGGGGAGGCCCCAGAGAGTCTTCGGGGTGACTCTAGCTGAGACTCCTAGCAGTGGGAGATATGGATTCTGAAGTGGCCACTTCCTATACCAGGCAGGACTCCCAGTGGAAGGATAAAAACAGAAACCCACCCACAAAACTTTTGACCCAAAATGTTCTCTGTCTACAAGATGTGAAGGGCTGTTGATATTCTTCTCTTATGAGTAAACATGAAACTTCCTGTGGTTGAAGGGTTTGATCAAGTCACTCAGCTAATTGGAACTCAAATTCACAGAATATTCCAAGTTCCCTGGCTCAGTGAGATATTGTTTCCCTTTGAGAGCACAGGGTTTTGTGTATTGGTCATTTATTAGAATGTTATGTGCAAAAAGATTTGCATTAGTAGAGTTAGAACAGTGAAACATAGTCCTTTTCTTTTGTTACCCTTTCTTATTCTGAATCTGCTGTATTCTTTAACTCGAGGAGAAAGGAAGATGTGCGAAGTAATTTCCTCTATTGTTCCTTAGGCTGGAGTTATGGGAGATGCAACTTTGAGGACAGGCTCTGTAGCATGACAGAGGACCAGACCCTGCAACCTGGTTGGACAAGAAGAAGTGGGATAATTAGTAATTCACCTCCATTTTGGGACCACAATGGAAACATATCTGGTAACTGCTATGAACCTCTTTTTCAGTTATGCAATATATTTCACAATACATTTCGTGGTCTACACCATCTTTATGTCAACTAATCCATGTTTATTTCACTTCACATGGTATCTCCAGTCCTACCATGTTCCTGAATAAGGGGATGATTTTCTACTTTACAGCTAAATAAATAAAAGGCTACTCTACATATATACCACATTTTAAAATTAATGCACCAATTTCTGGGTGCTCAAGCTCATTTCAAAGCCTACCTATGGTTCATCTTGCCTCAGTAAGCAGATATTTAGGAATCTTTTCCTGTGAGTGTATCCCCGACTAGTATAGCATACCTACATAAATATAGCAGTTTTTCTGGAACACTCATACTAATTTCTATAATAAACAGATAAATTTATATTCTTGAACATATTAGTTTCCTTTTAACTTTTATTTTTATATTGGTTTAACCCTTATTTTATCCTGTGTAATTGGTCAGAGACAGAGCATCTTTATTGATATCTTTACATGAAATATATGTATTATTTCATCCTCTAAAATACTTCTGATTATAAATGTAGCACAAAAAAATTCATGCCTAAATTCCTGGCACCATACCATGTCTATTTTGCTAACATTTGGGTTGGATTTCCATTTATTCATTACTTAAAGAACTTCATTCATTCAATATTGTGTGTTTAACTTACATTAAGTAATTGAGTGATTACCTTAATTTAGAATTGGCATAATGGAATTCCATACATGGTTTTAACTTTTTTGTTTCCACATAACATGAAAAAAGTTAACACATTAGCTTGTGTAAATAAAACTTTCCTTTAAAAAGAAATAGGTGATATTTTTCTTAATAAATACAATGACATATCCAGATATGGATATTACCATGGAGATCATTTAAGCTAAGTAAATTCTTAAGGTTTACATAAATATAAATATTAGTCTTGTGGGTTATAAAGGACATTTTATTGTTGTGTCCTAGTTCTCTGAACTTTAAGAGCAGAAATGATGATACCAAGTTCACAGAATTAACTTAAGGGTAGGATAGATTAAGAGCTAAGTGACACATTTTTGTTAGTTTATCAAAAATAGGTACTCAAAAACAGCAGATACTCCCAGTTCTAAACGATGTTAATGTTATTAGCAAGATACAATTCTATATATTTTGACTATGAAGGAAAAAATAAACTAACTTTATTGGAACAAAGAACCAGTTTCACAAATAGGACCAACTACTCCTACAATACAATGAGGTTATTGTGGGTTGAGTCATGGCAGACATTGATAGTGACTGACTTGGCTGCTGAGATTCTATTTATTGCAGTGTCTTATAAGTTATTTAGTTGTTGCTTTCACCTTACTCTTCATTGTTCTCAGGGACTCTTTCATGTGTGTGTTTGTTCCTCCCAGCTTTATTCACACACACAGTGGCTCCTCTTTCTCTAAAGAGTTTATTATTTACTCCCATACTAACTCACTCTGTATCTTGAGCTAGGTAATCTAAAAAGCTATAAACTTCTGCTGTTTTCTCTCTCTTTAAAACAGAAAAAAAAAAAAAACCCACTATTTCTTTTTGTGTTCCTCCAGCTCAGTGTTAATATTTTTATAGTTTAATGGAAGAGATAAAATTGGACAGTTTACCACCAAATGATGCTTTCAAATACATCATATGAGTTTGTTTAAATCAGCAGGAGTTGTACTTAACTATGTTGCCAGCCTTTGGACCACTTTCCCCTAACTAAGCTGCCTTGTCTAGCTACAATAGGTGAAGATGAGCCTAGTTCTACTGGAACTTGGTTTGCCAAGGCAAGATGAAATCTTGCTCCCCCTTTTGGACCTTTTATGAGGAGAAAGGGAGGACAGGAGAATGGTGGCATAATAGGTGAGGGGGATGTGGTAGGAGGTGAGGAGGAAGGGGAAGCTATGTTTGGGATATAAAGTAAATAAGTTAACTTAAAAGTTGTTGGGAGTCAGAGTAGATAAAATTTGACAGTGTGTGTCACTGGCTGTACAGGCTTACCATTTTCCATCTTAAAATGAGATGATGATAACTAAGAGAGACCCAGGCGAAAGAGTTTAATTATCCCTTGGCATAATGAACCGATGCTCCTAATAGTATTTGTGAGTCATTTATAAATACAATTAATATTAAGCTGTGAATAATCTCTAGCAGCAATTTTAGTAACTGTCCTAACTTTAGATATTAACTCCTTAAAAATATTTATTAAAAATATTTTTAGAATCTTGACTCCATTTGAAATCCTTGGTTCATAAGTATTAATGACATTTTTGATTAACTTTTTCTTGAAATAATTTGCCTGTGCTTCAAAATAAGATTTTCATCATGTATCCAGTATCTTGAGTTTTCAGAATTGAACTTGAAAAATCTATTAGTGTATTAAAATATCACTCCAGCCAGAATTTGAAATCCAATAAGGTTCAGGAGCAGAGATGGAAGTGTAGTATTTATTTTTAAAAGCATACTACATTATATTTGGTAAAGTAATATCACAATCAGAAATTCAAATACATCTTTGAAATGACAATATGACTTTTAAAAAAGAATAGGCATATTCTTCTCTCTTTTTTCTTTCTAAGATTCAAAGGATCAAGGAGTTTGCTGTGAGACCATGTGTTCTAGAAATGTCAGATCCTATACCTATAAAGCCTCACTAATATGAGTGCCTATGCATAATCTGAACAAGTACAAAAACAATAGGCATTCCAAAGTGGACAGGAAAAGCCCACAAGGTCTCTACTCCTCACAAAGAACTAAATGCACCTTAGTAATGCAGCTAGTGGGATAAATGATCTTTCCCCAGGAAGAGCATACCGACTGACCACCCAATACTAAGTGATCATCCCTGAAAGCATACATACATGTAACATTATACAGACTAAGTTATATTTAGATATGTATATACACGTACAAATGTAGCAAAAATTAATGGGAGAAAGGTCATAAATTTAAAAGAGAGGTATACAGCCTATTTGGAGGGAGGAACGAAAAGGGAAATTGGTGTAATTCTATTTGTAATCTCAAAAATAAAAAGTTCTAAAGAGTTTCAATGGATTAAGGAATTTGAGTAGTATATAATGCATTATGTATAGAGGCATTTTAGAGGTAGAATCCAGGGCCTTGAGAGATGGCTCTGCAGTTAAGAGTGCTTGTTGCTTTTCCAGAGGGCTTGAATTGCAGTCCTTGAACCCACTTCTGTCAGCTCACAATCACCTATTATTCTAACCCCAAGGGACCTGATGCCATATTCTGCTTTTCAAATGCAATGCACAAGGGTGCATACCCAGATAAACATATATACACATAAAATTTTAAAAAGAAATCTTTAAAAAACACATAATCTACTATAAATATAAAATGTATGGGCTAGCAAAATAAGTTTATAATTCTAATATTTTTATTCATGTCACAGTTAATGGTTCTCTTCTTTGGGAATGCTTTTATATGATTTTAGATACCTTATACTATGCTAAGTTCTTACATGAGATAAACCCATAGATTATGAAACAGGTTCAATATTAAACAACACTTTAGTAATAACACATTTATTTTTGTCGACAGAACATGTATTACATCCATAATCTATATACACATGGTAACTCTAAAAGATAGTCTTACCTTTTAAATTATATTAAAACAATTCTTATATTTGCTATAATATTTGCTATTCCTTTCCAATTTTCTGATGATAACATTTATTGTTATTATTATTATTACATATTTTCTTTATTTACATTTAAAATGTTATCCCCTTTCCTCATTTTCCCTCCAAAAACCTCCTATCCCTTCCCCCGTCCCCCTGTTCACCAAGCCACCCACTTCTGCTTCCATGTCCTGATATTCCCATATACTGGGGCATCAAGCCTTCACAGGACAAAGGGCCTCTCCTCCCATTGATGTACAACAAGGTCATCCTCTGCTACATATGCTGCTGGAGCCATGGGTCTCTCCATGTGTACTCTTTGGTTGGTAGTTTAGTCCCAGGGAGCTCTGGGAGGTACTGGTTTGTTGATATTGTTGTTCCTTTGGGGGGTTACAAAACCCTTCAGCTCCTTGGGTCCCTTCTCTTGTTCATCCATTGGGGGCACTGTGCTCAGTCCAATGGTTGTCTGAGAGCATCCACCTCTGTATTTGTCGGGCATTGGCAGAGCTTCTCAGGGGACAGCTATATCAGGCTCCTGTCAGCAAGCACTTGTTGGCATCCACAATAGTATCTGGGTTGGTAACTGTATAAGGGAGGAATCCCTAGTGGAGGAGTTTCTGGATGGTCATTCCTTCAGTCTCAGCTCCACGCATTGTCTCTGTAACTCCTTCCATGGGTATTAAGTTCCCCCTTATAAGAAGGTCCAAAGTATCCACACTTTGGTCTTCCTTCTTCTTGAGTTTCAGGTCTTGTGTAAATTGTATCTTGGGTATTAGGAGCTTCTAGGCTAATATCCACTTATTAGTGAGTGCATACCATGTGTGTTCTTTTGTGATTGGGTTATGTAACTCAGGATAATATTTTATAGTTCCATCCATTTGCCTAAGAATTTCATGAAGTCATTGTTTTTAATACCTGTGTTGTACTCCATTGTATAAATGTACCACATTTTCTCTATCCATTCCTCTGTTGAGGGATATCTGGATTCTTTCCAGCTTTTATAAATAAGACTGCTATGAGCATAGTGGAGCATGTGTCCTTATTACATGTTGGATCATTTTCTGGGTATATTCCCAGGAGTGGTATTGTTGGATCTAATGGTAGAACTATGTCCAATTTTCAGACCAACTGCCAAAATGATTTCCAGAGTGGTTGTACCAGGTTTCAATTCTACCGGCAATGGAGGAGTGTTCCTCTTCCTCCACATCCTTGTTAGCATCTGCCGTTACCTGTGTTTTTGATCTTAGCCATTCTGACTGGAATGAGATGGAATCACAGGGTTGTTTTGATTTGCATTTTCTGATGATTAAGTATGTTGAACATTTATTTTGGTGCTTTTTAGTCATTTGATATTCTTCAGTTGAAATTTTTTTGTTTAGCTCTCTACCCCATTTCTTAATAGGGTTATTTGTTCTCTGGAGTCTAACTTCTTGAGTTCTTTATACATATTGCATATTAGCTCTCTTTCAGATGTAGGGTTGCTAAAGATCTTTTCCCTATCTGTTGGTTGCTGTTTTGTCATATTGACAGTGTACTTTGCCTTACAGAATTTTTGCAATTTTATGAGGTCCCATTTGTTGATTCTTGATCTTACAGCACAAGAGATTGGTGTTCTGTTCAGGAAATTTTGCCCTGTGCCCATATGCTGAAGGCTCTTTCCCACTTACTTTCTTTTCTATTTTTTTTCCAGTGTATCTGGTTTTATGTGGAGGTTCTTGATCCACTTGGACTTGAACTTTGTACAGCAGATAAGAATGACTTGATTTTCATTCTTCTACATGCTAACAGCCAGTTGAAATAGCACCACTTGTTGAAAATGCATTTTTTTCCTCTGAGTGATTTTAGCTCTTTCATTAAAGATCATATGTGTGTGGGTTCATTTCTGGGTCTTCAATTCTTTATCATTGTTATATCTGTCTGTCACTGTACCAAAAGCATGCAGGTTTTTGTTTGTTTGTTTTTTATCTTATCACAATTGCTCTGTAGTATCGCTTGAGGTCAGGGAGGGCAATTCTCCCAGAAGTTCTTTTATTGTTAATAATAGTTTTCACTATCTTGTTTTATTTGTTATTCCAGATGAATTTTCAAATTGATCTTTCTAACTCTATTAGGAATCGAGTTGGAATTTTGATGGAGATTGCAGTGGATCTGTAGATTACTTTTTGGCAAGATGGCTGTTTTTACTCTATTAATCCTGCCAATGCATGAGCATGGGAGATCTTTCCATCTTTTGAGATCTTTTTTGATTTCTTTCTTCAGAGACTTGAAATTCTTGTCATACGGATGTTTAACTTGCTTGGTTAGAGTCACACCAAGGTATTTTATATTATTTGTGACTATTGTGAAAGGTGTTGTTTCTCTAATTTCTTTCTCAGCCTGTTTATCCTTTGGGTAGAGGAAGGCCTCTGATATTTTAGTTAATTTTATATCCAGACACTTTGCTGAAGTTGTTTATCAGGTTTAGAAGTTTTCTGGTGGAATTTTTGGGATCACTTAATATACTATCATATTATCTGCAAATAGAGGTATTTTTGACTTCTTCCTTTCCAATGAGTATCCCTTTGATCTCCTTTTATTGTCTAATTGCTCTGGGTAGGACTTCAAGTACTATTTGAATAGGTAGGGAGAGGATGGCAGCCTGTCTAGTCTGTGATTTTAGTGGTATTTCTTCAAGTTTCTCTCCATTTAATTTGATGTTGGCTATTGTTGTATATTGCTTTTACTATGTTTAGATATGGGCCTTGAATTTCTCATCTTTTTAAGACTTTTATCATGTAGGGGTTTTGGATATTGTCAAATGCTTTCTCTGCATCTAAAGAAATGATCATGTGTGTTTTTTAAATTTTAGTTTGTTTATATAGTGGGTTATGTTGATGGATTTACATATATTGAACCATCCCTGCATCCCTGTCATGAAGCCTATTTGACAATGATGGATGATCATCTTGATGTGCTTTTGGATACAGTTTGTGAGAATTGTATTGAGTATTTTTTCATTGATATTTATAAGGGAAATTGCTCTAAAGTTCTCTTTCTTTGTTGATTCTTTGTTTGGTTTAGGTATCAGAGTAATTGTGGCTTCATAGATTGAATTGGGTAGAGTACCTTCTGTTTCTATTTTCTGGAATAGTTTGAAGAGTATTGTTATTAGTTCTTCTTTGAAAGTCTGATAGAACTCTGCACTAAAACCCATGTCTTCCTGAGCTTTTTTTGTTTGTTTGGGAGACTATTAATGATTGCTTCTATTTCTTTAAGGGCTATGGGACTGTTTAGATGATTTATCTGATCCTGATTTAAATTTGGTACCTTGTATCTGTCTAGAAAATTGTCCATTTCCTCCAGAATTTCCAGGGTTTTTGTTTGTTTCTTTGTTTGAGTATAGGCTTTTGTAATAGGATCTGATGATTTTTTGGATGTCTTCAGTTTCTGTTGTTATATCACCCTTTTCATTTCTGATTTTGATGATCTGGATACTGCTTCTGTGCCATCTGGTTTGTCTGCCTAAGAATTTATCTATTTTGTTGATTTTCTCAAAGAACCAGCCATGGTTTGGTTGATTCTTTGTATAGTTTAACTGAAACTCTCATAATATGAAGGCCTACTCTCCTGAATATTGTAGCTGGCTCAGAGCATGTCTTTGTCATGCTTCCAAAGACAGCTCTTCCTTGGATCCCAGGTGAGGGGTAAGCCAGGTCTACACAGTCCTCAAATATCAACATGCTCCTGGGCAACAGCTTGGACTAGATACTTCTGCCTGGCATTTGTTGGCAACAGACCCCTGATGCTTCAGAGCTACAGACCCAGATGTGGCCCCTGGTGATAGTACACAACAGGACCCCACCATGGTCCTGGGGGACATTACTGTTTTCTTACATCAGGTTATTACTCACTACCCTAAAGTCTCCATTCTATCTCTTCATTTTGCTCACATTTTTCTACTTCTTTTTATCCTCCATTTCTCTATCACTTGACCAATCTTAGTATTCCATGAGTAACTTCAGTCATCTCAGGAGTGGTCTCAGAAGTGCTATGCCCCTCTCCTTTATTTTGGCACAGGACAGGTGTCATCTTGGGCATGTTCTATACCCCAAGATCTGTGTAGTGCCAGACTGGTGGGCATTTCAGTGTAACACCCTGTCCAGGCCCCATGTCACCAGTCTAGTGATTGCCTTGACTTGCTTCCTCCCCTGCCCTGCCAGAGTTGCCTCTTGTGAAGGTTGTCTATCGTAGGATAACCACTGCCCAGGGCCCTCAGTCTTAAGCAGAGTTCCTCTTGTCTCTGGTGTGCTCATATCCTGGGAGCCCAAATGGGCCTGCCCGACATCAGATTGGTGGCTATATCATGTTTGCTTTTTTACAGAATGTTAGGCTACCGATCAATCAAATACTTATAGGTAAACCTAAGCATTGACAGAGCCTATCTCCTTTATGCCAACTACTAATACACATGTCTACAACAACAGTACTAACTACAAAATTTGTTCCCTAGTTTAATAATTTTGTTTCTCTCTGGACTTTGATTTTAGTGGTCCCCAGTACCTCCCTGTCTGTCTCATGCTGCTTTTCTTCCAGGGTATGAAAACACACATTATGTTATAAGACTAAGCATGGTGAGTTGGATTATTTATCATGAAGAGTCCATTGCAGAATGTGGGGAATCCTTCATGATCACTATATAAATCACGCTTTTGCAGCTTTACGGTTTGAATAGCTGTTTATACTGAAATCAGGAAAAATAAATTTTGATTTATTAGTTTCAATTTTATTCCAAAAGCTCTTTATTGAGCATCTGTATTATGTTAATACTGCTCTAGGGCCCAGTGGTATAGTGGAAAAGAGAATACTTCTTCTCCCCAGTGAACTTTCAATCTACTAACACAAAAAGAAACCTTAGATTTGTGCTCATGAGACAAAAGTAATAAATTCTATCAAATAACTATTTTTTGGATACAAATGTACATTTAAAAACTCACAACGGGACAAAGGTGAAATCTGCTTGTAAATATATGTGCTTAGCAGATATCATTTAGTAGCATTTATATTGTTTTTACCCAAAGAGATTTTGATTGAATGATTCATCTGTTCTAAGCATCTACTTGTTTTTTGTTTAAGGGTTCTGTTTTTGGAACTATACTATCTGAATCTCAATTAGTCTGTTTTGTACTGTGGAAATAGTTCTAACTAACACAGAGGGACTGAGCATGACTCTGTTTCACTAAACACTTAAGAATTTAGGCAGTGGGACCAGTGAGAAGGCTCACTGGATAAAACCATGTATCATGCACACCTGAAAAACTGAGCTGAATATTCAAACCTAACATGAAAGGCAGGAACTGAATGGCAATCTGTGCCACCTGCCACATATGTAGCATAGCATGAATGCGCTTATCCACATATACACAATACTAATACATAAAGATAGATGTATGTGTGTATGTATGTATGTATTCATGTATGTGTTTCTGGTCACCTGAATGTTACTAATTTTCTCAATGTTACTGTTTCTTTCTCTTATTTTCTCTTCTGGACTACAGTTGAAGGTCTGGTGTGTGCCGTATCTAATGAGGACTAGTGAGGTTTTGGCTTTACCCTTGGTCCTTCGATTATATAGTCTTCGGTTCTTGTCACCAAGTAGGGTTAAATGTAGGTTCCATCTTGTGAAATAGGCCTTAAGTCAAATCAGACATAGGTGGGTTACCCCGACAAACTTTATGCCACCATTGTGGTAGCATGTCTTGCAGGCAGAACACCGTTGAAGTTTGAAGGGTCTGTATCAGTGTTGTTATATATATTTCGCTTTTGGTAGCATGGAGAGTACGTTCTTACAGGAAAGATGTTAGAACACAGGGGCAAAGGTTCTACATAGGCACCAGCTTGACCTCTCCATGTAGTACTTCTCAATTAGTAGTGCAGGTGTTATCTTCTGAATAGTGTCTGGCATCAGTTTGTGAAGAGAAACCTATAGTGTTTGAAATTGTCTGAGTTGTTTTGGGCGTTCCCATGGAATGCCTTGGCTAACAACTCAATTAGGTCACACACACACACACACACACACACACACACACAAATATATATATACCTAGTACTGGAAAGATCATTCAGTGCCAGGAGATTTCCAGTTGAGGATCTGTCTCCCTCATTATTTGACCATTTCATTTAAAATGCCTTATATCTGTATATATTTAGGAAACTTCAACTGTAGTATGTTTTCATATGACCCTCGAATGTTTCTAGGTTTTAGCTGTGTCTTCCTGTATTCCTTCCACATTTGATTATCCTGTTCCAGGTTTCCCTCATTCTCTATCCACCCATGATTATCATATTCCCTTTCCTAGGGAGATCCATTTGCTCACTTAGTCTTTTAATCTATAAATAACCTTCATGGTTCTATAGATTATACTAGCTTGGTTATATAACCTCTATGGTTCTATAGATTATACTAGCTTGTTTATCATAAGCTTTTCAACTAATAGCCATATATAAGCAAACACACACCATATTTATTTCTCTGGGTCTGGGTTATCACACTCAGAATGATTTGTTCAAGTTCCATAACTTCACCTGAGAATTTCATGGCTTTATTTCTTTTCATGGCTGAGTAATAGTTCACTGTGTAGACACACTGCATTTCTTTTTTGTTCATCCTTCTTTGGAGAGAAAGTTAGGTTGCTTGCATTTTTGTCTATTATGAATAGAACAGTAATAAACATAGCTGAATGACTGCCATTCTTTCAGTATATACCAAAGAGTGATAAAGATGGATTTTGAGGTAGATCCATTCCAGTTTTTCTGAGAAATCACAACACTGATGTTCATAGAGGCTGCACAAGTTTGCAGTCTCACCAGAAATTGATGTCTATGTCCCTTACTACATATTCACTCTAAAAAGAGCTGTCACTAGAAGTTCCAGAATCTACTAAAAGCACTGCTTTCTTTAGGTTGCATCTTTGTTCCAGTGATGGTATCCCTTGCTGTGAAATAGCTTGCTTTTCAGTCTCATGTCTCAAAGGCCTTTTATGCATCTAATATGATGATCATGTGATTTTTGTCTTTCAACCTGTTCATGTGGTGGATTATGTTTAAAACAATTTATGTTAATTAATTCCTGAATTTATGGGATGAAGCCCATTTTATAATAAAGAATGATATTTTTAATGTATTCTTGGATCCCATCTGCAAGTGTTTACTGAGAATTTTTGCATCTGTTTTCATATGGGAAATTGGCTTCTCTTATTTTTTTTATTTGATCTTTAGGTAGTTTGGGTATCAGGGTAATAGTGGCCCCATAAAACAAATGAGATGCATTATTTTCCTCTCAATTTTGTAAAATACAATTTGAGGAGTGTGAGCATTAACTCTTCATTGAAAGTCTGGTACACTTCTGCACTAAAACCATCTGATTGTGTACTTATTTGGTTAGTAGACTTTTAATGACTGCTTCTATTTTGTTTGGGGTTGTTGGACTGTATAGATTGTTTATCTGATCTTATTTTAATATTTGAGGCTAGTATATTTTGAAAAAATCATCCACTTTAAAACTATTCCAATTTGGTGGAGTACAGATTATTAAAGTATGTCCTTAGATTCTCTGGATTTCCTTGGTGTCTATTGTTAAATACCTCCTTTCATCTCTAATTTTGTTAATTTGTATCTTCTCTCAGCCTTTTAGTTTATTTCACTAAAGGCTTGTCAATCCTATCGATTTTGTCAAGGAACAGACTCTTACCTGCTCCCTGCCCCAGGAAAACTATAGACCTTTATTTAGATAACTTGTAGAATGTAAAGACATTTTCACATTCACTGTATTTGTCTTCTTCAAGTACCATTCTCCATAAAAAAAAAATCTAGTCTAGATTTTTCCATGACTTCTCCTTGTCACTTTTTCAGTTTTAGGTGAAACTCTTATTTTCCTGTTTGAACATAGTTGCTTTATTTTTTGAAGAAATAAATTATGTTGTTTCTTTCTTAGTTGAGCCTGTTGGTATAATGGAGAGCTCAAGGCTGAGCTAGTACACATGAGGAAAGGGTGAAGATGCTTATCCTTCATGGAACCAAGTCTGGTTTATTGATATTATTTTATTTTATTTTTTGTCATTGTTGTTTATGTTTTGTAATTTCAGCACTGAATTTGATCACTTCTTGTCATCTATGCCTTTTGGGTATGGTTTCCTCTTTTTTTTTTTTTTTCTAGAGATTTTAGGTGAGCTGTTTCTCCATTTTTTAGGTGTTTTTTGTTTGTTTGTTGTTTTATGTAGGTACTCAGTGCTGCTTGGAACTTACGATTCTCAGATCTGCTTCACTGTGCTCCATAAATTTGGGTATATTGTGTATTTATTTTTATTCAATTCTATAAAGTCTTTAATTTTTTCCTTAATATTTGTCTTCACTCATTTTCATTTGGTAGTGTGTTGTTCAGTTTCCATGAGTTTGTAAGTTTTCTGTTGTTGATATCCTGTAGTACCTGTCTTTGATAGAGAAAATGCATGATATTATTTCTTTATTATTATTTTTTTAATCTGGTGAGAATTGCTTTGTATGTAAGTCCATGATCAACTTTGGAAAAAGTTCCTTTTGGTATTAAAATGAAGGTATATTCTTTTGTATTTGGGTACAATGTTCTATAGATATCTGTTTTGTTCCCTTGGGTTATCACATCAGTTAGCTGGAGGGTTTCTGATTTTTGTTTTTGTCTGGATGACCTGTCAACTGGTTAGCGTCAGGTACTGAAGTCTCACACTATCAATGTGTGACGGTCAATATGTGATTTAAGTGTAGTAGTGTATTTTTATGAACTTGTGATATTTTTTTATCCTTGTGTTTGGTGCATTGATGTGAAGAATTTCAATGTCATTCTGGTGGATTTTTGATCTGATGACTATGTCATATCCTTTCCTATTTCTTCAGATTAGTCTTGGCTTGAAGTCTATTTTGTAAGATATGTCTACATTAGCTTTCTTCTTAAGACTATTTGCTTGGAATATCTTTTTTCCAACCTTTTACCATGAGGCAATGTCTATCACTGAGGTTAAGGTGCTTCTTGGATGTGGCAGAAGAATACATTCTGGTTTTGCATCCATTCTTTTAGTCTGGGTGTTTTTATTCAGTAATTAAGCCCATTGATACTGAGAGTTATCAATGAGCAGTGTGTGTTGATTCTTGCTAATTTGTTGTTGTGGTGGTGGTCATAATGGTAGTAATTTTATGTGTCTGTACTCATGTGTTTGTGTGTGTGTGTGTGTGTGTGTGTGTGTGTGTGTGTGTGTGTGTGTGTATCACTGATTTCCATTGCTAGAACTAATACTCTGTTTAAAACCAACATTATACTACATTTCTTATGCTCATAAATTAGTAACTTTCTTAACATTTATTACTCTAAGTGAAAGCTAATCAATGCCATTTGTTCTGCCCAAATATCAGAAAAGATGAGGTTGATAGGCTTCATAATATTAATATTGATTGATGCAATGACGTGAGAATTAGATTTGACTTGCAGTCTGTCTTTGAAATACCAGTAAGTGACTTGGATAGACAGGTCATCATAATCACTGTCACCGCTGTTCTCCCTCACTCATCTGACATGCAGCAGTGTACAAAACAGAGTACCAGATAGCAGGGGCTTCTGTATCAGCCATGATAGCTCTGGTAAATCACATCAGGGATGCTTTGTCAGCCTCAAGAAGTATGTATTTTTTTAGAAGCTTCCAAACAGTGGTATATATGTTGATACCACAACCTTCAAGAAAATATCATGGATCTGTGTTGTTTCTTGTGTTTCTAGAAAAAGCAAGGACCATGTCATCCAAGCCTTTTATGACAAAGATATAGAAAATAATGTTCTCATTGGATTTCTTGCTGAGGTGCTTATTTTAATAGGCAGTCTCAGAATTGTGTAAGTTCTTTATGTAGTTTTCACTTCCTATGTCAAATGTGATCTCAATATATTTTGGACTGTTGCCCATATTAATATTATAAAGTATATAATCATTATTAGTTCTTTAAATTGACTATAAAATGTAAAAAAAAAATAAACAATTCACCAATGGGGATTTTAACTTTTAATCTTTTAAACACAGCCATAATCACCTTTGGTGATTACAATAAAGTGCCAGTGATCAGCTTGAGTCTAATTTGATCATTTTTGTTCCTCACAGCCCATTTTCTTGCACTGGTCTCCAGGGTCGATTCCATCTCCTCAAACTTAAGAAGCAGAATTTTCCTACCAACTAATGATCAGCAAGTTTGTCAGGTATTTGAATACACAACACACATTTTGACACACTTGGCAATTCCCTTATTTTAATTAATTGAGTATCAATTATTTTTTACAGATTACCTTTTATAACTTCTCCAGTAACCAGAATGGCAAATTGATAGCAGGCCTTCAAACCCTGTGTGGGGATCCTATTGAGCATTTATGGCAGAAAACAGAGATACTCCAGAGTCGGTGGGAAAGAAATGTCATTACAGTCCAAAGCTCACAGCAGTTTCAGGTACATTTTTCTCTCTAACTATGTCATTAGAGGAAAACCCATGAGAACCCAGATTTCAGAAAAGGCCAATTTAAAAGTCACATGTCCAATTCATCTGCGAGGGACGAGGATTTCCCATGTTTTCAAGTTTTAGTAAAATTAGGATGGCTGGTTACCTAAAAGACATTTTCATTGCAAATCTTGACTTTATATTATGAATTAAAAGGATATATTTTAAGATACAGCAATATATAGTTTAATGATAATCTTATAAAATCCAATGAAATTATCTCCTCAATTTCCTAAGCCTTTTATTTTCATGTTTTACTTTTTCTACTCCTTGTTCTTTATACTTCTTCCTCCCCAAAACTAATTTTTCTCTCTGACTTTTCTCATGCATTTGAAAGAAGAGGATAATTTTGAATAATGAATAAAGAGATTTTAATTTACATACTAATTCCAATGCAGTTAAAGTAGAATAATTCTTATATTCATCTTACGGGTAAGCTCATTTCAACACAGCCTTTATTTTCCTAAATAATTTTATGAATTAAATCCAATGGAAGCCTATAAAAGATAAGCTTATTTATGCAACCCAATAAAACTTATGCATGACAGAAATTATAATATCATGGTTATTATAAGACTTCCTGAGAAATTATTGCCTATTTTAACATTTGGGATGGCCAAGCAAAATATTCCAGTTAAAGATGAGACGGATTTTAAAGTATGTTATTCTTTAAGAAATTACACTCTAAGCCCAGTGTATGGACCAATTTAGCCCAAGTAGATTTTCTTTATGATTTATTTTTAGAATAATGTAACAATCAATTATTTTATTTTTAGTTTTGCTTTTTTGTTGCTTAAGCACTTCACACATGATTATAAAGTTTTTTGGTGAAGTATTCTCTCCCCCAATTTCTTCACACCCTCTCCACACTTTTTTCCTCCCACCTTCATGTGTTCAAAAACAAAACAGAATGCTTAATTCACTAACTCTGTCTGTATGCCCATGTATGTAGGACCATGTGTTGGAACATGGGTAGCATTTCAGAGTCTGGATCTCTGAAGAAAAATGACTCTTCTTTCCCTAGCATCCATACATTGCCAATAGCCTCTTGGGTAGGGGTGGTATTTGCTGAGCCCCTCCCCATTCATGTTGGCATTTTGCTTGATTGATCTTGTGTAGATATTGGAAATTTAGTAAATGATTCTCTGAGTTCATGTGTGCAAGGGTCCTGCCTGATCATCAGATATTTTTGCTGAAGATATCCACTATTTCTGATTCTTAAAATCCTATCACCCACTCTTCCAGGATGACCCCATAGTGTTGGCAGAAGTGGGAATGATATTAGATGTCCCATTTAGAACAGAATCCTCCACAGGCCCTTATTATTTGCATACTTACCATGAGTGGTTTTCTGTGTTAATGGCAATCTATTGTAAATAGAAGCTTTTCTGATGAAGGTTGAGAGATGTAAACTGCCCCTAATTTCTTATCTATAACTACAATCTATAATAAATTTTATATTAAAATTATCTGATTTGGTGCTACATATCCATTTGTTTAAGTCTATGGAATGAACTAGTTTAAATTCCTTCAGCTAACTGTGAGTGACTAACAGAAAAAGTATCGAGAAATGATAGGTACCTGTGCTTGTTATAAATGTTGAATGAAATTTATATGAATGACATATTTGCTTTGTTAATGTCATGAAATCATTGTACTTGAAATTTTCCATTATTATTAAATTAAAAGACTATTCATAGATGGTATAAAAATAATTTAGTGTCTGAATAAGTGTTATGTAGAATTAACTGTTCTATGGTTGGGCATAGTTTTTAACTTTGAGAATTAGCAATCTATTGAAGATAAATATTTTTGTTTGTTTATGTGGGAGATATCTTTTTTTTAATTAGGTATTTTCCTCATTTACATTTCCTATGCTATCCCAAAAGTCCCCCATACCCTCCCCCCCACCCCCCTACCCACCCACTCCCACTTTTTGGCCCTGGCATTCCCCTGTACTGGGTCATATAAAGTTTGCAAGTCCAATGGGTCTCTACAGTGATGGCAGACTAGGCCATCTTTTGATACATATGCAGCTAGAGTCAAGAGCTCCGAGGTACTGGTTAGTTCATAATGTTGTTCCACCTATAGGATTGCAGATCCCTTTAGCTCCTTGGGTATTTTCTCTAGCTCCTCCATTGGGGGCCCTGTGATCCATCCAATAGCTGACTGTGAGCATCCACTTATGTGTTTGCTAGGCCCCTGCGTAGTCTCAATAGAGACTGCTATATCAGGGTCCTATCAGCACAATCTTCCTAGTGTATGCAATGGTGTCAGCGTTTGGAGGCTGATTATGGGATGGATCCCTGGATATGGCAGTCTCTAGATGGTCCATCCTTTTGTCTCAGCTCCAAACTTTGTCTCTGTAACTCCTTCCATGGGTGTTTTGTTTCCAATTCTAAGAAGGGGCAAAGTGTTCACATTTTGGTCTTCGTTCTTCTTGAGTTTCATGTGTTTTACAAATTGTAACTTATATCTTGGGTATTCTAAGTTTCTAGGCTAATATGCACTTATCAGTGAGTACATATCATTTGAGTTCTTTTGTGATTGGGTTACCTCACTCAGGATAATGCCCTCCAGGTCCAACCATTTGCCTAGGAATTTCATAAATTCATTCTTTTTAATAGCTGAGTAGTACTCCATTGTGTAAATGTACCACATTTTTTTAATCCATTCCTCTGTTGAGGAGCATCTGGGTTATTTCCAGCTTATGGCTATTAAAAATAAGGCTGCTAAAGGGAACTGCAACCCTATAGGTGGAACAACATTATGAACTAACCAGTACCCTGGAGCGCTTGTCTCTAGCTGTATATGTATCAAAAGATGGCCTAGTCAGCCATCACTGTAAAGAGAGGCCCTTTGGACTTGCAAACTTTATATGCCCCAGTACAGGGGAACGCCAGGGCCAAAAAGGGGGAGTGGGTGGGTAGAGAATGGGGGGGGTTGGAATGGGGGACTTTTGGGATAGCATTGGATATGTAAAGGAGGGTAATACCTAATTAAAAAAGAAAGCGAGAGAGAGAGAGAGAGAGAGAGAGAGAGAAAGGAACATGGTACTGTATTTAAAACCAAAAAAAAAAAAAAAAAAAAAAGGCTGCTATGAACATAGTGGAGCATGGAGCATGTTTCTTTCTTACTGGTTGGAACATCTTCTGGATATATGCCCAGGAGAGGTATTGCCAGATCCTCATGTAGTACCATATCTAATTTTCTGAGAAAACGCCAGACTGATTTCCAGAGTGGTTGTACAAGCTTGCAATCCCAACAGTGGAGGAGTATTCCTCTTTCTCCACATCCTTGCTAGCTTCTGCTGTCACCTGAATTTTTGATCTTAGCCATTCTGACTGGTGTGAGATGGAATCTCAGGGTTGCTTTGATTTGCGTTTCCCTGATGATTAAGTATGATGAACAGTTTTTCAGGTGTTTCTCAGCCATTCGGTATTCCTCAGGTGAGAATTCTTTGTTTAGCTCTGAGCCCCATTTTATAATGGGGATATTTGATTTTCTGGAGTCCACCTTCTTAAGTTCTTTTTATATATTGAATACTAGTCCCCTATCTGATTTAGGATAGGTAAAGATCCTTTCCCAATCTGTTGGAGGTCTTTTTGTCTCATTGACGGTGTCTTTTGCCTTACAGAAGCTTTGCAACCTTATGAGGTCCCATTTGTCAATTCTCGATCTTACAGCACAAGCCATTGCTGTTCTATTCAGGAATTTTTAGCCTGTGCCAATATCTTCGAGGCTTCTCCCCACTTTCTCCTCTATAAGTTTCAGTGTCTCTGGTTTTATGTGGAGCTCCTTGATCCACTTAGATTGACCTTAGTACAAAAAGATAGGAATGGATCAATTCGCATTCTTCTACATGTTAACCACCAGCTGTGCCAGCACCATTTGTTGAAAATGCTATCTTTTTTCCACTGGATGGTTTTAGCTCCCTTGTCAAAGATGAAGTGACCATAAGTGTATAGGTTCATTTCTGGGTCTTCAATTCTATTCCATTGTCTGTCGTTATACCAGTACCATGCACGTTTTTTATCACAATTGCTCTGTAGTAAAGCTTTAGGTCAGGCATGGTGATTCCACCAGAGGTTCTTTTATCCTTGAGAAGAGTTTTTGCTATCCTAGGTTTTTTGTTATTCCAGATGAATTTGCAGATTGTTCTTTCTAATTCGTTGAAGAGTTGAGTTGGAATTTTGATGGGGATTGCATTGAATCTGTAGATTGCTTTTGGCAAGAGAGCCATTTTTACAATGTTGATCCTGCCAATCAATGAGCATGGGAGATCTTTCCATCTTCTGAGATCTTCTTTAATTTCTTTCTTCAGAGACTTGAAGTTCTTATCATACAGATCTTTCAGTTCATTAATTAGAGTCACACCAAGGTATTTTGTAATATTTGTGACTATTGAGAAGGGTGTTGTTTCCCTAATTTCTTTCTCAGCTTGTTAATTCTCTTTGTAGAGAAAGGCCATTGACTTGTTTGAGTTAACTTTATATCCAGCTACTTCACCGAAGCTGTTTATCAGGTTTAGGAGTTTTCTGCTGGAATTTTTAGGGTCACTTATATATACTATCATATCATCTGCAAAAAGTGATATTTTGACTTCTTCTTTTCTTATTTGTATCCAATTGTTCTCCTTTTGTTGTCAAATTGCTTGGGTAGGACTTCAAGTACAATGTTGAATAGGTAGGGAGAAAGTGGGCAACCCTGATTTTAGTGGGGTTGCTTCCAGCTTCTCAACAATTACTTTGATGTTGGCTACTGGTTTGCTGTGGATTGCTTTTATCATGTTTAGGTATCGTCCTTGAATTCCTGATCTTTCCAAGTATTTTATCGTGAATGGGTGTTGGATTTTTTCAAATGCTTTCTCTGCATCTAAGGAGAAGATCATGTAATTTTTGACTTTGAGTTTGTTTATATAATGGATTATGTTGATGGATTTCCGTATATTGAACCATCCCTGCATGCCTGGAATAAAACCTACTTGGTCAGGGAAGATGATTGTTTTGATGTGTTCTTGGATTAGGTTAGCGAGAATATTATTGAGAGTATTTTTGCATCAATATTCATAAGGGAAATTGGTCTGAAGTTTTCTATCTTTGTTGGATCTTTCTGTGGTTTAGGTATCAGAGTAATTGTGGCTTCATAGAATGAGTTGGGTAGAGTATCTTCTACTTCTACTTTGTGGAATAGTTTGTGCAGAACTGGAATTAGATCTTCTTTGAAGATCTGATAGAACTCTGCACTAAACCCATCTGGTCCTGGGCTTTTTTTGGTTGGGAGACCACTAATGACTGCTTCTATTTCTTTAGGGGATATGGGACTGTTTAGATCGTTAACTTGATCCTTGTTTAAATTTGTTACCTGGTATCTGTCTAGAAATTTGTTCATTTCATCCAGGTTTTCCAGTTTTGTTGAGTATAGCCTTTTGTAGAAGGATCTGATGGTGTTTTGGGTTTCCTCTGGGTTTGTTGTTATGTCTCCCTTTTCATTTCTGATTTTGTTAATTAGGATGCTGTCCCTGTGCCCTCTAGTGAGTCTGACTAAGGGTTTATCTATCTTGCTGATTTTCTCAAAGAACCAGCTCCTCGTTTGATTGATTCTTTGAATAGTTCTTCTTGTTTCCACTTGGTTGATTTTGCCCCTGAGTTTGAATATTTCCTGCCATCTACTCCTCTTGGGTGAATTTGCTTCCTTTTTTCTAGAGCTTTTAGGTGTCTTGTCAAGCTGCTAGTGTGTGCTCTCTCTAGTTTCTTTTTGAAGGTACTCAAAGCTATGAGTTTTCCTCTTAGAAATGCTTTCATAGTATCCCATAAGTTTGGGTATGTTGTGGCTTCATTTTCATTAAACTCTTAAATGTCCTTAATTTCTTTCTTTATTCCTTCCTTGACCAAGGTATCATTGAGAAGAGTGTTGTTCAGTTTCCACATGAATGTTGGCTTTCCATTACTTATGTTGTTATTGGAGATCAGCCTTAGTTCATGGTGGTCTGATAGGATGCATGGGATGATTTCAATATTTTTGTATCTCTTGAGGCCTGTTTTGTTACCAATTATGTGATCAATTTTGGAGAAGGTACCATGAGGTGCTGAGAAAAAGGTATATCCTTTTGTTTTAGGATTAAATGTTCTGTAGATATCTGTTAAAGTCCATATATTTCATAACTTCTGTTAGTTTCACTGTGTCCCTGTTTAGTTTCTGTTTCCACGATTTGTCCATTGGTGAAATTGGTGTGTTGAAGTCTCCCACTATTATTGTGTGAGGTTCAATATGTGCTTTGAGTTTTACTAAGGTTTCTTTAATGAATGTGGCTGCCCTTGCATTTGGAACAAAGATATTCAGAATTGAGAGTTCCTCTTGGAGGATTTTACCTTTGATGAGTATGAAGTGCCCCTCCTTGTCTTTTTTGATAACTTTGGGTTGGAATTCGATTTTGTTAGATATTAGAATGGCTACTCCAGCTTGTTTCTTCAGACCATTTGCTTGGAATTTTGTTTTCTACCCTTTCACTCTGAGGTGCTGTCTGTCTTTTTCCCTGAGATGGGTTTCCTGTAAGCAGCAGAATGTTTGGTCCTGTTTGTGTAACCAGTCTGTTAGTCTATGTCTTTTTATTAGGGAATTGAGTCCATTGGTATTAAGAGATATTAAGGAAAAGTAATTGTTGCTTTCTATTCTTTTTTTATTTTTATTTTTTAGGGTTGGCATTCTGTTTTTGTGGCTGTCTATTTTTTTTTTTTTAGTTTGTTGAGGGATTACTTACTTGCTTTTTCTAGGGCGTGGTTTCCGTCCTTATATTGTTTGTTTGTTTGTTTGTTTGTTCATTTGTTTTGGGTTTTTTTTTCTGTTATTATCCTTTGAAGGGCTGGATTCGTGGAAAGATAATGTTTGAATTTGGTTTCATTGTGGAAAACTTTGGTTTCTCCACCTATGGTAATTGAGAGTTTGGCTGGGTATAGTAGCCTGGGCTGGCATTTGTGTTCTCTTAGGGTCTGTATAACATATGTCCAGGCTCTTCTGGCTTTCATAGTCTCTGGTGAAAAGTCTGGTGTCATTCTGATAGGCCTGCCTTTTTATGTTACTTCACCTATTCCCCTACTGCTTTTAATATTCTATCTTTATTTAGTGCATTTGTTGTTCTGATTATTATGTGTCTGGAGGAATTTCTTTTCTGGTCCAGTCTATTTGGAGTTCTGTAGGCTTCTTGTATGTTCATGGGCATCTCTTTCTTTAGGTTTGGGAAGATTTCTTCTATAATTTTTTTGAAGATATTTGCTGGTCCTTTAAGTTGAAAATATTCATTCTCATCTACTCTTATTATCTGTAGGCTTGGTCTTCTCATTGTGTCCTGGATTTCCTGGATGTTTTGAGTTAGGATCTTTTTGCATTTTGTATTTTCTTTGATTGTTGTGCCGATGTTCTCTATGGAATCTTCTGCACCTGAGATTCTCTCTTCCATCTGTTGTATTCTGTTGCTGATGCTTGCATCTATAGTTCCAGATTTCTTTCCTAGGTTTTCTATCTCCAGTGTTGCTTCACTTTGGGTTTTCTCTATAGTGTCTACTTCCCTTTTTAGGTCTTGGATGGTTTTATTCAATTCCATCACGTGTTTGGTCGTGTTTTCTTGCAATACTTTAAGGTATTTTTGTACTTCCTCTTTAATGTCTTCTACCTGTTTTGCAGTGTTCTCTTGTATTTCTTTAAGTGAGTTATTAAAGTCCATCTTGATGTCCTCTACTATCATCATCAGATATGCTTTTAAATCCGGGTCTAGTTTTTCGGCTGTGTTGAGGTGCCCAGGACTGGGTGGGGTGGAAATGTTGCGTTCTGATGATGGTGAGTGGTCTTGGTTTCTGTTAGTAAGATTCTTAAGTTTGCCTTTCACCATCTGGTAATCTCTGGAGTTAGTTATTGTAGTTGTCTCTGGTTAGATCTTGTTCCTCAAGTGTTTATGTTAGCCTTTATCAGCAGACCTCGGAAACTAGCTCTCTCCTGAGTTTCAGTGCTCAGAGTACTCTCTGCACTTTGGTTCTCCTCTTGCAGGGAAGGTGCCAAGATATCTGGTGTTCAAACCTGCCTCCTGGCAGAAGTTGTGATCTACTCACAGAGGTCTTAAGATCCCCTGGAGGGTCATGTGTATACCTTACGGGTGTCCGTAGACTCCGTGCCCAAGGTACCCCTTTTCTGGTGTGGACTGGAAGGGACTTGTGCCCTTGATCAGGCCGGGTTTTCTGCTTCCCTAATTAATGCAGTCTCAGGTCCTGCGTGATTGGATTGGAGCAGAAGCTGTGTTCCACTCACCAGAGGTCTTAAGATCCCGTGTCGGGTTTTGTGGGTAGCTGGCAGGTGTCAGCTGACTCTGCGCCCCAGCTACCCTGGTACTGGCCGGACCGGAAGGGACTTGTGCCCCTGATCTGTGGGAGATATCTTATGACATAGCTTTTCTGCTGATTGCTTTGATTATTTAAATATTACTTACATGGTATATTTGATATGTGCTATGTATGATGCATGAAAGGTTTTAAGTACCATTTTAAGGGTTGTTTGATATCAGTGGGTAGCAGATATTTTGGGTTACAGTTGTTTTAGCTGAGTGTGGTGTGCTGTGAGTTCCCCTGGAGACCAGTTTTTGCTATGGCCACTGAGATGTGATTCAATGTTAGGGAAGATTCTAGTATATTTCTTATGCACTTTCAGCCATCTTGTCTACCTAAGCAGCATCATAAATCCAAGGCTGACATTTTTTAAAAAATGACCCACTTCAACTGGATAAGATTTGCACCATTAACTTCTCTCTTGTGTCAGTTTTAATGACTGATAAGATCTCACTTAGGTACATTTTAAAATCATTACTTATCCATTTTTCTAAACCTTTAACATCAAGTACTAAGAAAGTTTTAATGGATCTTTGCCAAGTTAATACACTTTTAGTAAACAATTATCCATATTTTTAGGTTAAGGTATTTATAGTACAGTGGCAGGTTTGCATGATGGGCAAAGGTAATGTTTGGTGGACCTTTTCAGTCAAACCTTTTATAATTAGATCCTTGCTTACTTCACGTGCCTATTTATAAACACTACAGATTTTGCTGGTCAATGTGTGTAACAGATAAATATAAAACTTAACAGCCCAGACAATATTATCTCTAGGGAAATTCAGTTGTGGCTTGGACATTGAGGTTATCCTTGGGAGTTCTTTAAAAGCAGCAGGAACTTCAATTAATATAGGTGCTTTCTCAGTTTAGTAATCTGTTTCCCTAAATACTTTATTGCTGATGGAAAACTAGTGCTTGTAACTAAAAAAGATTTGTTAAGAGGACTGGAGTGCAAGGCTCCTGGGATGCTTTAGGCTATACTGATGCTTTAAGGCTGCAAATATCTTTAATTTTATCCTGTCAGCAAGTAAACAGATGTTCATTCACTGCTTTGTGGTGAGCTGCAGAGATGTGCTGTGCTTATATTGGGAACAACCATCAGACACTCTCTTGTTCCTGAAGAGCTTTTGTGAGAAGACTATTTTAGGAATTTTGTAATCAGGGCCTCCATGTTATATCTGCTGCATCAGCAACTTGAAAGCCCTCAGGAATTATTTCATTCTCTGCAATTTTCCCTCCATGCTGACTTCTGATAGTTTAAAGCTACACATGCTTCCTTCGGAAATAGCTGGATAGGTTATTTCAGTCAGCGACAGCTACATCTCAGGTTAATGTGAGTTCTGGGAAAATCCCCTGAAGCTAGTTGTCATCCAGGGTCCTTTATCTTTTCATTCTGAAAAAATGATAGTCTTGTTCCTTAATAAAATTGAAGTGTTTTAATTTCTAAGGATGTACTGGTCCATAAACGAGGGGTTAGCATTATGAACAAAGATGGCAACATGTCATAGATGGTTTGAAGACATTTGGGGCATGGTAGCAACTAACATTTATTGAACATTTACTAAAGTAAAGGGAATGTGCTTAACTACTTCATACCACAATATAACTGTCCCCTCAGGGACGATTCTGAAGGGGAATGGTAATTTGCCCCTATTTTAACATTGAGGTTTTGAGCGTTACAGAGTTTAATAACCTATCATGTAACCATGTCATATTAGAATCTACAGAAGTTTCATTTCAGATGTCAATCACTTAGACTCTGAATGATAACAATTGTCTATACTGTGTCTAACTAAACTGTTTTAGAAAAGAGAGATAGAAATCAAAACCTCCAAAAGTAGTCAACTGTGCTGCATGAACTCAGTAAATATTCTTTTATGTGGTATGTTGGATGAAATTATCCTGCTATTGCATTGCTAGTGAATTTCTATCATTTAAAAATATAGCAACAAATCCCTTCTGCTCGACTCGAGCCCCGGGCTACCTTGCCAGCAGAGTCTTGCCCAACACCCGCAAGGGCCCACACGGGACTCCCCACGGGATCCTAAGACCTCTGGTGAGTGGAACACAGCGCCTGCCCCAATCCAATCCCGCGGAACCTGAGACTGCAGTACATAGGGAAGCAGGCTACCCAGGCTTGATCTGGGGCACAAACCCCTTCCGCTCCACTCGAGCCCCGGGCTACCTTGCCAGCAGAGTCGCCTGACACCCCCAAGGGCCCACACAGGATTCCACATGAGATCCTAAGACCTCTAGTGAGTGGAACACAACTTCTGCCAGGAGTCTGGTTCGAACACCAGATATCTGGGTACCTGCCCTGCAAGAAGAGAGCTTGCCTGCAGAGAATACTCTGCCCACTGAAACTAAGGAGAGTGCTACCCTCCAGGTCTGCTTATAGAGGCTAACAGAGTCACCTGAAGAACAAGCTCTTAACAGTGACAACTAAAACAGCTAGCTTCAGAGATTACCAGATGGCGAAAGGCAAACGTAAGAATCCTACTAACAGAAATCAAGACCACTCACCATCATCAGAACACAGCACTCCCACCCCACCTAGTCCTGGGCACCCCAACACAACCGAAAATCTAGACACAGATTTAAAAACATTTCTCATGATGATGATAGAGGACATCAAGAAGGACTTTCATAAGTCACTTAAAGAATTACAGGAGAGCACTGCTAAAGAGTTACAGGCCCTTAAAGAAAAGGAGGAAAACACAGCCAAACAGGTAGAAATCATTAAAGAAAAACAGGAAAACACATCCAAACAGGTGATGGAAATGAACAAAACCAAACTAGAACTAAAAGGGGAAGTAGACACAATAAAGAAAACCCAAAGCAAGGCAACGCTGGAGATAGAAACCCTAGGAAAGAGATGTGGAACCATAGATGCGAGCATCAGCAACAGAATACAAGAAATGGAAGAGAGAATCTCAGGTGCAGAAGATTCCATAGAGAACATCGACACAACAGTCAAAGAAAATACAAAATGCAAAAGGATCCTAACTCAAAACATCCAGGTAATCCAGGACACAATGAGAAGACCAAACCTACGGATAATAGGAATTGATGAGAATGAAGATTTTCAACTGAAAGGGCCAGCTAATATCTTCAACAAAATAATAGAAGAAAACTTCCCAAACATAAAAAAAGAGATGCCCATGATCATACAAGAAGCCTACAGAGCTCCAAATAGACTGGACCAGAAAAGAAATTCCTCCCGACACATAATAATCAGAACAACAAATGCACTAAATAAAGATAGAATATTAAAAGCAGTAAGGGAGAAAGGTCAAGTAACATATAAAGGAAGGCCTATCAGAATTACACCAGACTTTTCACCAGAGACTATGAAAGCCAGAAGAGCCTGGATAGATGTTATACAGACACTAAGAGAACACAAATGCCAGCCCAGGCTACTTTACCCGGCCAAACTCTCAATTACCATAGATGGAGAAACCAAAGTATTCCACGACAAAAACAAATTCACACAATATCTTTCCACGAATCCAGCCCTTCAAAGGATAATAACAGAAAAGAAGCAATACAAGGACGGAAATCACGCCCTAGAACAACCAAGAAAGTAATCATTCAACAAACCAAAAAGAAGACAGCCACAAGAACAGAATGCCAACTCTAACAAAAATAAAAGGAAGCAACAATTACTTTTCCTTAATATCTCTTAATATCAATGGACTCAATTCCCCAATAAAAAGACATAGACTAACAGACTGGCTACACAAACAGGACCCAACATTCTGCTGCTTACAGGAAACCCATCTCAGGGAAAAAGACAGAAACTACCTCAGAGTGAAAGGCTGGAAAACAATTTTCCAAGCAAATGGACTGAAGAAACAAGCTGGAGTAGCCATTTTAATATCGGATAAAATCGACTTCCAACCCAAAGTTATCAAAAAAGACAAGGAGGGACACTTCATACTCATCAAAGGTAAAATCCTCCAAGAGGAACTCTCAATTCTGAATATCTACGCACCAAATGCAAGGGCAGCCACATTCATTAGAGACGCTTTAGTAAAGCTCAAAGCATACATTGCACCTCACACAATAATAGTGGGAGACTTCAACACACCACTTTCTTCAATGGACAGATCGTGGAAACAGAAACTAAACAGGGACACAGTGAAACTAACAGAAGTTATGAAACACATGAACCTGACAGATATCTACAGAACATTTTATCCTAAAACAAAAGGATATACATTCTTCTCAGCACCTCACGGGACCTTCTCCAAAATTGACCATATAATTGGTCACAAAACAGGCCTCAATAGACACAAAAATATTGAAATTGTCCCATGTATCCTATCAGACCACCATGGCCTAAGACTGATCTTCAATAACAACATAAATAATGGAAAGCCAACATTCACGTGGAAACTGAATAACACTCTTCTCAATGATACCTTGGTCAAGGAAGGAATAAAGAAAGAAATTAAAGACTTTTTAGAGTTTAATGAAAATGAAGCCACAACGTACCCAAACCTATGGGACACAATGAAAGCTTTTCTAAGAGGGAAACTCATAGCTCTGAGTGCTTCCAAGAAGAAACGGGAGACAGCACATACTAGCAGCTTGACAACACATCTAAAAGCCCTAGAAAAAAGGAAGCAAATTCACCCAAGAGGAGTAGATGGCAGGAAATAATCAAACTCAGGGGTGAAATCAACCAAGTGGAAACAAGAAGAACTATTCAAAGAATTAACCAAACAAGGAGTTGGTTCTTTGAGAAAATCAACAAGATAGATAAACCCTTAGCTAGACTCACTAAAGGGCACAGGGACAAAATCCTAATTAACAAAATCAGAAATGAAAAGGGAGACATAACAACAATCCTGAAGAAATCCAAAACACCATCAGATCCTTCTACAAAAGGCTATACTCAACAAAACTGGAAAACCTGGATGAAATGAACAAATTTCTGGATAGATACCAGGTACCAAAGTTGAATCAGGATCAAGTTGATCATCTAAACAGTCCCATATCACCTAAAGAAATAGAAGCAGTTATTAATAGTCTCCCAACCAAAAAAAGCCCAGGACCAGATGGGTTTAGTGCAGAGTTCTATCAGACCTTCAAAGAAGATCTAATTCCAGTTCTGCACAAACGATTTCACAAAATAGAAGTAGAAGGTACTCTACCCAACTCATTTTATGAAGCCACTATTGCTCTGATACCTAAACCACAGAAAGACCCAACAAAGATAGAGAACTTCAGACCAATTTCTCTTATGAATATCGATGCAAAAATCCTCAATAAAATTCTCGCTAACCGAATCCAAGAACACATTAAAGCAATCATCCATCCTGACCAAGTAGGTTTTATTCCAGGGATGCAGGGATGGTTTAATATACGAAAATCCATCAATGTAATCCATTATATAAACAAACTCAAAGATAAAAACCACATGATCATCTCGTTAGATGCAGAAAAAGCATTTGACAAGATCCAACACCCATTCATGATAAAAGTTTTAGAAAGATCAGGAATTCAAGGCCCATACCTAAACATGATAAAAGCAATATACAGCAAACCAATAGCCAACATCAAAGTAAATGGAGAGAAGCTGGAAGCAATCCCACTAAAATCAGGGACTAGACAAGGCTGCCCACTTTCTCCCTACCTTTTCAACATAGTACTTGAAGTATTAGCCAGAGCAATTTGACAACAAAAGGAGATCAAGGGGATACAAATTGGAAAAGAGGAAGTCAAAATATCACTTTTTGCAGATGATATGATAATATATATAAGTGACCTTAAAAATTCTACCAGAGAACTCCTAAACCTGATAAACAGCTTCGGTGAAGTAGCTGGATATAAAATAAACTCAAACAAGTCAATGGCCTTTCTCTATACAAAGAATAAACAGGCTGAGAAAGAAATTAGGGAAACAACACCCTTCTCAATAGTCACAAATAATATAAATATCTCGGCGTGACTCTAACTAAGGAAGTGAAAGATCTGTATGATAAAAACTTCAAATCTCTGAAGAAAGAAATTAAAGAAGATCTCAGAAGATGGAAAGATCTCCCATGCTCATGGATTGGCAGGATCAACATTGTAAAAATGGCTATCTTGCCAAAAGCAATCTACAGATTCAATGCAATCCCCATCAAAATTCCAACTCAATTCTTCAACGAATTGGAAGGAGCAATTTGCAAATTTGTCTGGAATAACAAAAAACCTAGGATGGCAAAAAGTCTTCTCAAGGATAAAAGAACTTCTGGCAGAATCACCATGCCTGACCTAAAGCTTTACTACAGAGCAATTGTGATAAAAACTGCATGGTACTGGTATAGAGACAGACAAGTAGACCAATGGAATAGAATTGAAGACCCAGAAATGAACCCACACAACTATGGTCACTTGATCTTCGACAAGGGAGCTAAAACCATCCAGTGGAAGAAAGACAACATTTTCAACAATTGGTGCTGGCACAACTGGTTGTTATCGTGTAGAAGAATGCGAATCAATCCATACTTATCTCCTTGTACTAAGGTCAAATCTAAGTGGATCAAGGAACTTCACATAAAACCAGAGACACTGAAACTTATAGAGGAGAAATTGGGGAAAAGCCTTGAAGATATGGGCACAGGGGAAAAATTCCTGAACAGAACAGCAATGGCTTGTGCTGTAAGATCGAGAATCGACAAATGGGACCTAATGAAACACCAAAGTTTCTGCAAGGCAAAAGACACCGTCAATAAGACAAAAAGACCACCAACAGATTGGGAAAGGATCTTTACCTATCCTAAATCAGATAGGGGACTAATATCCAACATATATAAAGAACTCAAGAAGGTGGACTTCAGAAAATCAAATAACCCCATTAAAAAATGGGGCTCAGAACTGAACAAAGAATTCTCACCTGAGGAATACCGAATGGCAGAGAAGCACTTGAAAAAATGTTCAACATCCTTAATCATCAGGGAAATGCAAATCAAAACAACCCTGAGATTCCACCTCACACCAGTCAGAATGGCTAAGATCAAAAATTCAGGTGACAGCAGATGCTGGCGAGGATGTGGAGAAAGAGGAACACTCCTCCATTGTTGGTGGGAGTGCAGGCTTGTACAACCACTCTGGAAATCAGTCTGGCGGTTCCTCAGAAAACTGGACATAGTACTACCGGAGGATCCAGCAATACCTCTCCTGGGCATATATCCAGAAGATGCCCCAACAGGTAAGAAGGACACATGCTCCACTATGTTCATAGCAGCCTTATTTATAATAGCCAGAAGCTGGAAAGAACCTAGATGCCCCTCAACAGAGGAATGGATAAAGAAAATGTGGTACATCTACACAATGGAGTACTACTCAGCTATTAAAAAGAATGAATTTATGAAATTCCTAGCCAAATGGATGGACCTGGAGGGCATCATCCTGAGTGAGGTAACACATTCACAAAGAAACTCACACAATATGTATTCACTGATAAGTGGATATTAGCCCCAAACCTAGGATACCCAAGATATAAGATATAATTTGCTAAACACATGAAACTCAAGGAGAATGAAGACTGAAGTGTGGACACTATGCCCCTCCTTAGATTTGGGAACAAAACACCCATGGAAGGAGTTACAGAGACGGAGTTTGGAGCTGAGATGAAAGGATGGACCATGTAGATACTGCCATAGCCAGGGATCCACCCCATAATCAGCATCCAAATGCTGACACCATTGCATACACTAGCAAGATAATATTGAAAGGACGCAGATGTAGCTGTCTCTTGTGAGACTATGCCGGGGCCCAGCAAACACAGAAGTGGATGCTCACAGTCAGCTAATGGATGGATCATAGGGCTCCCAATGGAGGAGCTAGAGAAAGTAGCCAAGGAGCTAAAGGGATCTGCAACCCTATAGGTGGAACAACATTATGAGCTAACCAGTACCCCGGAGCTCTTGACTCTAGCTGCATATATATCAAAAGATGGCCTGGTCGGCCATCACTGGAAAGAGAGGCCCATTGGACTTGCAAACTTTATATGCCCCAGTACAGGGGAATTCCAGGGCCAAAAAGGGGGAGTGGGTGGGCAGGGGAGTGGGGGTGGGTGGATATGGGGGACTTTTGGTATAGCATTGGAAATGTAAATGAGTTAAATACCTAATAAAAAATGGAAAAAAAAAAAAAAGAAATTGGGAAAAGCCTTGAAGATATGGGCACAGGGGAAAAATTCCTGAACAGAACAGCAATGGCTTGTGCTGTAAGATCGAGAATTGACAAATGGGACCTAATGAAACTCCAAAGTTTCTGCAAGGCAAAAGACAACGTCAATAAGACAAAAAGACCACCAACAGATTAGGAAAGGATCTTTACCTATCCTAAATCAGATAGGGGACTAATATCCAACATATATAAAGAACTCAAGAAGGTGGACTTCAGAAAATCAAATAACCCCATTAAAAAATGGGGCTCAGAACTGAACAAAGAATTCTCACCTGAGGAATACCGAATGGCAGAGAAGCACTTGAAAAAATGTTCAACATCCTTAATCATCAGGGAAATGCAAATCAAAACAACCCTGAGATTCCACCTCACACCAGTCAGAATGGCTAAGATCAAAAATTCAGGTGACAGCAGATGCTGGCGTGGATGTGGAGAAAGAGGAACACTCCCCCATTGTTGGTGGGATTGCAGGCTTGTACAACCACTCTGGAAATCAGTCTGGCGGTTCCTCAGAAAATTGGACATAGTACTACCGGAGGATCCCGCAATACCTCTTCTGGGCATATATCCAGAAGATGCCGCAACTGGTAAGAAGGACACATGCTCCACTATGTTCATAGCAGCCTTATTTATAATAGCCAGAAGCTGGAAAGAACCCAGATGCCCCTCAACAGAGGAATGGATAGAGAAAATGTGGTACATCTACACAATGGAGTACTACTCAGCTATTAAAAAGAATGAATTTATGAAATTCCTAGCCAAATGGATGGACCTGGAGGGCATCATCCTGAGTGAGGTAACACATTCACAAAGAAACTCACACAATATGTACTCACTGATAAGTGGATATTAGCCCCAAACCTAGGATACCCAAGATATTAGATATAATTTGCTAAACACATGAAACTCAAGAAGAATGAAGACTGAAGTGTGGACACTATGTCCCTCCTTAGATTCGGCAACAAAACACCCATGGAAGGAGTTACAGAGACAAAGTTTGGAGCTGAGATGAAAGGATGGACCATGTAGAGACTGCCATATCCAGGGATCCACCCCATAATCAGCATCCAAACGCTGACACCATTGCATACACTAGCATGATTTTATTGAGAGGACCCAGATGTAGCTGTCTCTTGTGAGACTGTGCCGGGGCCTGGCAAACACAGAAGTGGATGCTCACAGTCAACTAGTGGATGGATCATAGGGCTCCCAGTGGAGGAGCTGGCGAGAGTAGCCAGGGAGCTGAAGGGATCTGCAACCCTATAGGTGGAACAACATTATGAACTCACCAGTGCCCCGGAGCTCTTGACTCTAGCTGCATATATATCAGAGGATGGCCTGGTCGGCCATCGCTGGAAAGAGAGGCCCATTGGACTTGCGGACTTTATGTGCCCCAGTACGGGGGAACACCAGGGCCAAGGGGGGGGAGTGGGTGGGCAGGGGAGTGGGGGTGGGTGGATATGGGGGACTTTTGGTATAGCATTGGAAATGTAAATGAGCTAAATACCTAATAAAAAATGGAAAAAAATTGCCAAAAAAAATAATAATAATAATGGCAGAAAAAAATATAGCAGATCCATGAAATTAGATTTAGTATTGTTTTAAATTTTTAGAAAGGAAAATGACAACTAGATATGCTGACATATGCTTACAATTCCAGAACTTGGAAAACTGAGTCAGAAGAATCTAAGTTCAAGTCTAACCTGGTCTCTCTAAGGAGATAGTGTCTAAAAACATGAGGAAGAGAAATTAGAGTAATTGGAAAATAATTGAATATAGTCTATGAATCAAGGAAGTTCTAATGATATGTGACTTTCTATTATTTATCCCTGTATCATTTATCTACATAATTATGTAATTGTTATATTTTTGGTCAGGAACTTATTGTTAAGACAATTTTCACAAGTTTTCTTTAGTTATACCAAGTTAGCCTGTGATTTAGCTGAGCCAAATAAACATATAATATCTACTACAAACTCTAATGATGAGAGGATTAGGGCGGGAAGGCAATTTAAAGGCCGCTTTAATAGATCAGGCATAAGGAAATGGGAGTGGAGACAAGGCTAGAAGGAACTTAATGTTAAGTTGGGTCTCATAATAATCTGATAGCACACCTTTCTCTAACATTTAAATTAAGTGTCCTGGGAGGGGACTTGTCTCCATTCAGAAGTCATTTTCCCTAAAATGTCTTGGGGGCAGATAAACTTGGCTCATCTTATCACTGAATCAGTATAGGGTACTCCTGACTCCTGAGATGTCATAACCTCTAGTTCTATTGCCTCTCTCTATTTTTTCCTTTCTTTTCTTTTCTTTTCTTTTTTTTTGTTGCCTCAAATGTCTTCTTTTTTTTTTAAATTAGGTATTTTCTTCATTTACATTTCCAATCTATCCCAAAAGTCCCCCATACCCTCACCCCCCACTCCCCTACCCACCCACTCCCACTTCTTGCCCCTGGTGTGCCCCTGTACTGAGGATTATAAAGTTTGCACAACCAATGGGCCTCTCTTTCCATTGATGGCCAACTAGGCCATCTTCTGATACATATGCAGCTAGAGACACAAGCTTCGGCTCCGGAGTGGGGGTGGGGTACTGGTTAGTTCATTTTGTTGTTTCACCTATAGGGTTGCAGACCCCTTTAGCTCCTTGTGTACTTTCTCTAGCTCCTCCATTGGGGGCCCTGTGATACGTCCAATAGCTAACTGTGAGCATCCATTTCTGTGTTTGCTAGGCCCTGGCATAGCCTCACAAGAGACAGCTATATCAGGGTCCTTAAAGCAAAATCTTGCTAGTGTATGCAATGCTGTTAGAGTTTGGAGGCTGATCATGGGATGGATCCCCAGGTATAGCAGTCTCTAGATGGTCCATCCTCTTGTCTCAGCTCCAAACTTTGTCTCTGTAACTCCTTCCATGGGTGTTTTGTTCCCAATTCTAAGAAGGGGCAAAGTGTCCTCTCTTACAATCTTCTGACCTCTTTTCTCTCCCCTCCCCTCCCCTCCCCTCCCCTCCCCTCTTCTCTTCTCTTCTCTTCTCTTCTCTTCTCTTCTCTTCTCTTTCCCTTTGCATTTTCCTTCTTATTTCCTTTTCTGCAGCTACTTTGTACCTTTAAAAAATTCCTAATACCATGCAAATAACATACATGTTTGAAAGAAACCAGGAGTATTATATATCATTTTTTGTAGAAATAGCACTACCACAAGCCAGCACAGCCCCTGACTTTGACCCTTAATAGGAACTGGCTTTTTCTCATTACCCTGGACTTTTACTTACTTTGATTTTTTTTCTAAATAATAACCAACATCCCTGGGGAAAATATACTTGATTAAATCTATTTAGTGGGTCCATTTAGTTAAGTCTGATGGGCTTTGTGTTTTGAAGCCTCTCAGATCCATCAGTAAATTTTCTTTACAGAAACTGTTCCTCTCTTAAGAATAAGGTTTTCCTTGCCTGAGATTGGGGGCTCAAATGGCAAAGAATTTTCACAATAGTTTTCTTTAGTTATACCAAGTTATCCTGTGATTTAGCTGAGCCAAATAAACATATAATATCTATTACAAACTCTAATGAGGAGAGGATTAGGGCAGTAAAGCAATTTAAAGGCAGCTTCAATAGATCAGGCATAAGGAAATGGGAGTGGAGAGAAGACTAAAAGGAAAATAGGCTTAATAGGTCCTGGATGATTAGACATGAGTTCCGAGGAGAAATTAATTCCCAAAAGGTCATTTTGGAGTTTTGAGCATCACAGAGTCACAGTCTAATTTATTGTCAGCAAATGAGTAAAGTGAGAGCTTCAATTTGGATAAAGAGTGTGGTGTGTTATGAATTAGAGTAATTTTTCTCATTTGAGGGAAAATGCCTGCAGGCATCTAAGGCATGGAAGGAGTACCCAGGAGAGTGGCAGACATTTGTCAAGTAAAATATGTATTTCTTCAGGCTGGGTACTAGCTGAACTCTGATGATGGGTGATCTTTTGGGGAGAAGAAATGAGGGTGCTGATGGAACAAATATTTATTATTACTTCTGATTTTAAATATGGTGTCTGTGGGGATATGCTTAACTCACCAGGAGCTAAGGAAACACAGACATCTGGAAAAGTTCTCAGAAAAATTAAAAGAACAACACATAGAAATATTGAAGTTTATATTCACAAGCATGATCCATAGTGTAGGTGTCATATCTTAATATCTGTTGTAATAAGAGGTGTTAATAACATTTAATGTTAATTATATACCCAGTGAGTTTTATTTCTTAAGTGTTTTATTTGTTGATTTGTTTATTTATGTTTTTATGTATGTATTTATTTAATGTATATAAGTGAGTGCATGCATGCATGTCTATATACCATGTACTTGTCTGTGGAAGATAAAAAAGGTTGTTGGATCCTCTGGGACTGGAGTTACCAATGGATGTGAGTTATCATCATTCAAACCTGGTGCTTTGGAAAAGTAGCCACTGTTATATTCCAACAAGTCTCTCTCTCTCTCTCTCTCTCTCTCTCTCTCTCTCTCTCTCTCTCTCTCTCTCTTTTTCTTTTTTATATATATTGGGCCAGAGAATGGCCTCTGACTCTTTATATAACAGAAGATCATCTGGAACTTTGAATCTTCCTGTGTCTGTCTCCTGAAGTCTAGGATTAAATGTCATCATGTTGAATGAGCTTCAAGGGGAGTAACCAGGGCCACAGGCATGCAGGCAACTACTAACACCCACTTATCTGTATCTCACGGCTTTGAGTACAAGATTTTTCCTTTTATAAATATATCATATGTATTGTTTATTGATTTTTAGGTTTTTTATTTTATGTTTATGAGTGTTTTATATGAATGAATGTCTGTGAACCACCTGCATATCTAATATCTACATAGGTCAGTAAAGGTATTGAGTTCCCTGGAATTGGGGTTACAGAAATGTTTGTGAACTTCTATGTTGGTGCTGGGAACAAAATCCAGACCCTCTGGAAGAGGAACTATTGCTCTTAACCACTGAACCCCTGCTTCAGCCCCTTATAATGGGTTATTTTTAAAGGGACTATTTTACAAACATATATCGGAAACATACTTCTTTTCTTAGAAATCAGCTCTAACAATGTTTTTGGCATCTTTCCAATATGATTCTGCTTCCCATGAATCCTCCAGGTTTTCTGTTTTGCGTGATGGAATATGACTTATACTTAGGCTTATATTTTAGGTTACTCAACAGGTACTGCAAATATTTTCTTGGATTCTTAATAGAATGGTAGATATCATTTTACTTGTAAGGAATCATACTGGCACACCATGTTGTATAGTGTTAATGTGGATGTGAATGCAACTCAAAATAGGAATTTGTTTTGGTGGATCCATACTAATAATTAACTTAAGAGGGAATATTGATTTTTGGGATTGATAGTGCTTATATAATAAACAAGACTGAACAATCTACATATGTTTCATACACACCTGAATGAAGCCACAAGTGTCATTGGCATTCCTTGATGAGGTTGGTATAAAACTCCCATCAACGCACTGATTGTTTATTGATTTAGGTAGTTAGATAATGGAGTGGATCCTCTCTATGGATTCATCATAGCAGGTTATTTTCTGGGATGTAAACTTAGGATGTCTATACATCATCACATAAAACTCACTCATTGTAAGCCAGTTTTCTCGGCATTGATTCAATTAATAGCTAGTAATGTAAAAGATAACACAAAAACAATTCAGACAAGACTGAATGAAATGTGAAAAATTAGAAGTAAAAATAAAACAAATTGCCAAGGTCCAGAGGTCAAGATGGAACCTAGGATTAAAAGCTTGATAAATGGTAGATATGTAAAGACATAAAAGACATTCATTGGAATTAAAAATGTAAGTTGGCTGTAGAAGAAATGCTGCATGAGTTCATAGACATTGCCTCTACTCTATACCAGATATTTGCAGTACAATGATGGCTATGTTGTTTTGTTCTCAAAAATATTTGCTTTGATCCCCTTTCCTTGGAATTTGTGAGGTATCTGAATACTTCAAGGTTTATATTATTTGTAGACTTTCATCATGAGACAGTGAAGCCTCCTGTTTTGTGTTTTTTATTTGTTTTGCCTTTGTTGTTCAGGTCATTTTTCAAGCTCAAATGCTTGCAACTCATGGACAGGAGGAAGTTATAGCTATCGATGATATTTCTTTCAGTTCTGGTTGCTTGCCTGCAGATGGTAAGAACATTTTTCTCTCATATTGATTCTTATTCTTTAGAAATTTAAGCTGGGCAAGTGGTGGCACACACATTTAATCCCAGAACTTGGGAGGCAGAAACAGGCAGATTTCTGAGTTCGAGGCCAGCCTGGTCTACAAAGTGAGTTCCAGGACAGCCAGGGCTATACAAAGAAACCCTGTCTCAAAAAAAAACAAAACAAAACAAAACAAAACAAAACAAAACAAATTTGAGCATTGCAATGACTTTCATCTGGTCTGCTTTTCTGTGATGTTTTAATAGTACATATTTCGCATTGCTTTAATACACTGTTTAGCAATGACTTGCTTTTCCAGGAAATGAAATTAGGCTCTTTCACAAACTCTGATACAATAAAGGATTAACTAGTGTGATTCATTGTTGGTTTTTATTTCCTTAGTGATCTTTATATTGGTTAGCCAAATCTAAACTAGAGACCTCCATACCTTCCAGGGAGCTGGTAGAAATCTGGCTTCCATACTCTTGAAATGTCCTCATCAGAGAATAAGTTTGATAATAAACTGCAAGACCCCAACTGGAAGAAAATCAGAGTAGTAATCTATCTTCTATGTGGGATGAAACAAAATACATTGATAAACTGAAGACCTGTTGATTATATTACTCAATTAATATTCAACTCTCTTTTCATATTTTTCCAATGGAAAGTTCAGTATTAAAATTATAATTTTATTAGGATTAATAACTTAATCATATAAGCAAGGATTATATATATATATAATTTTGCTTTACCTTTTATTGCATTGTAGTTTAATGTAATATGCCAGAATAAAATTGCTAGTTTAGTAGTCAATTTTCTCTTATCATGATGAAATGTCTTAGACTAGATACTATATAATGAAAATAAGTTAATTTAGCTCATAGTTCTAGGTCTTCAATAGTATATGCTTAACTCTCATGATAACTTCATGATATAAATACAACACTGTGTATGGCACCATAGAAAAGAGTAATTAAGAGGAAAAGAGTATATGATGGGAGGAAACATAAGGTAGGAATCTAGTTTTCTGAACTTTTATAATAACCTTTCATGAGAACTAACTGGGATACCACAAGAATTACATTAGATCCCTTCTACAGTTATGTATATTTGGTTCAAAGACTCCCTGACTACGATCCATCACTTAATTACACCAACATCTCTTAACGTTGTTACACAGATGATCAAACTCCAAAAAATAAACTACTGGGGGATTCAATTCACATCCAAACTGTAGGCCTTATTTTGTCAAAAAGGAGTTCCATATTTGAACTCAGTTCAAATATCTGAAAGTTATGTTAATTAGTAATTCAGGATCCAAGGAGATATGTTGGTTTTCTTATGATAGAACAAGGATTTTTTAAATGAACATTTGTATTCCATGTGAAGTGTAACCATTGTTAACCATGAAAAGCTGCAGATATGTAGGATTCATGAGATCTCAAACATTCTGTCTAATACTGAAACACATAAAGTTCTGTATTAGCAATGCTCACTGTATATCACACAAGAAACTACCATAGGATACACTGAAATAGATAATTCTGGTGAATAGATTTTACTCTAAGCAGCTTTAGAAGTAAATAATCAGATTATCAATATCCAAGATGTTTCAGGAAAAGAGGATGGCATTGATTAGCCCAGAAGAATGCTGTCTATTAGAACTGTAGGGTAAACTGTCCCACTGCTGATTGCTCTTCTGCTCAAATCTCCCTTCGTATTCTCTTTCTTTTACCTTGTATGGTATTCCTAAATCAAGAACACAGCCAGTGTTCACTTAGCCTTTGATATGAGACATTTATTTCTGACTCTGTTCACATCAGTGTTCTCTTTATTTTCTGCAGAAATTTGGGTCAGTCAATATGATCTCTAACCAGATACATTTATTGGCCAGTCTAGTTAATCATCCTCAAAAGAGAAACAGGCAATGAGGCCAGGACTTGGCTGGATTTTTTTTCTTGCTATTAGACTTTTGCCAGTGATATTATATTTACATTACAAAATTTCACAGGAATGTCATTGGATTTTATTTGACAGTATAACTTGTCTGTAAGACCCTACCATCCATTCAGATGTGAACTTTCTTCTATTGCTATTTGTGGAAACTAAAACAATTCCTAATTGTCTGTGATCACTGTTTTGGGATAATGGCCAAGATAGAAGGGCACAATATATATTCAAAAGATAAATGTAAGATTTTGATTGAAAACTTCAAATACCTTTTGAAAAAGTAAGGAGGTGGAGAAAAAAGAAAAGGAAGAAGAGTAAGAGGAGGAAGGAGGAGGAGGAGGAGAAGGAGAAGGAGAAGGAGAAGGAGAAGGAGAAGGAAAGAAGAAGAAGAAGAAGAAGAAGAAGAAGAAGAAGAAGAAGAAGAAGAAGAAGAAGAAGAAGGAAAGAAAGAAAGAAAGAAAGAAAGAAAGAAAGAAAGAAAGAAAGAAAGAAAGAAAGAAAGAAAGATGGAGGAGAAGAAGAAAGAGGAGGAGGAAGAGATGATGATGAAAGCAAATAGAAGATGACATTCAATAACATCACAGAAAATCCTGAAGTCAGATAGTACACCACCAACATCTATAATGTTTCACACAATAAGTCATTCTACTCATACTGTACTTGAGATTCTATGGAAGTGAAAGTTACCAACCAACCCAGAGTCATCCTTTACACATTTCAAAGTTTTTTATGTGATTGTTTCTAACTGAGCCTATCATATGCTAATTTTATACACCATTGTATGAATTGGGACTAGTGAAGATGACATTAGATTTCCAGACTGAGGTCTTTAATCAATGTGGGTGTCAGACATGCATGAAAGACAGAGCTGTGATGAGGTGGATGTCATGGAATGAGATTTTGTACATAGAGGGACCAATAGTTATGAAAGGGGAACATTTGGGAGCTAGAATTATGATAGTATCAGATAGTATAAGTGTAGACCTTATTACTCATGGGCTGTTAGAAAGGGTGTCACCTTCAGGAAAGCTATAAAAGACTGGAGCAGATATGCATCTCAGTCTTCATGTGAATCCTTCAACAACTGGATTTGAGGCTGTCCTTAAAGTTGTTCCCTGTCTGTGGAATCATTACCCCTGCATGGGCTGCCTTGTATGGGCTCAGTGGGTGAGGATGCACCTAACTAGTCTCTCTAACTAGATATACTTATTGGCCACTCTAGTAAATCATCCTTAAAAGAGAGACAGACAATGAGACCAGACATTGGGTGGATATTTTTCTTGCTATTGGACTTTTGCCAGTGACTTTTTGCTGTAGTCTTGATGTGCTAACATAGGGGAATACCCAGGGTGGGAAGCTCAATCCTCTCAGAGGAGAAGGGGAATGGGGAATATGGAAGAGACTGTGGGAAGTGGGGGCAGTAATTGGGATGTAAACTGAATAAATAAATTAATAGTGAAAACAAAAAGAATGAAAGATTCATATAAAAGGACCTGTTGTATTCTTTGAAGATGAATGCCTAGAGGAGTTTGGTGTTTTGTTTACAAATGAAGTTGTTTGTTTGTTTGTTTGTAGGGTAGGGTGTGGTTAAGCAGAGGTTTAGCAGAAAAGCTCAGCAGTACCATGCTCATTGATAATGGGGAAAGGGTTTAGTGTGTGATTGCTCAGTACTGGCACTCAGGTGCAGATGCATTCTAGAAATGGCAAGAGTATGAAAGGTAGTTAAATTAAGAAGCATTAAATTTCCATTGGGACCAAGCAGCCAAATCGAGTCAGTAATATAAAAGACTGAGCACAGTTAATCATCAGGACCATGTGTGGGCAGACCATTGGCATGCCAGAGCTTCCCTCAAGAGCTAGTAGAGCCTTGAAGATAAGGCTTGCATTTTAAATATCAGAACATTTTCTGTGATATGAGCAAGGCCACATTTAAAAACAGAGCTGGAATTAAAAAAAGTGAGTCCTGGTTATTTCCTGATTCTTGGACATGAAGCAGAATCCCAATTAAGAAGTCAGTGATTTAGTTTTCTGAAGTCCTGGGACTGGAAATGGATGGGGGCAGCTGAGACATGGAGGCAAAGCCAAGTGGATATCTTTGGGGCATTTCCTTCAGAAAACCCATTCAGATCCAAGCCAGGCTTAGGCATGTGTTTGGTAGGATGTGTACAGCTAAGTATAATTAAATGACTTTAAAATAAAATAAATACATAAGTACTTAAACTGTTCCTCTTCTTGTGAATGTCAAGGATAAAGTGACATTTTAATATTTTCCTCATGTTGCTTGGCTTATGGGTGAACTCTGTACACCTCAATTTTGGTGCTGGAAAGGGAAAGAGAGGAAGAGGAGATATTTTTGGCTGTGTCATTGGTGAGCCAATTCTCATATAGATGGCCTTCCTTGCTGTGGAGCATAAAATTCTCCTGAATATTCACTTTTGTTCCTGTAATAGGGGTAAACAGTGCGAAATGGTTTATGAGTTAAGTATTTTTGCTTCAGAAATGAAAAAAATCTACCTGTTGAGGAATAAATTTCTATTTTCCATAGTCTGTTAAAATCCATATTGTCTCTTTTATTCTATATTTTTACTATTGGTATATTCATCATCAGAAGAATATCTCTAAAAGGAAATGCTATACCAATTTTTTCTAAGTATAAGCAGAAACATAAAATTTAGAACAACTCCAGGGCAAAATGAATAACTTCAACTATGAAGGAAGAACAATAAATCTAAAAAAAAGTTTAGATATTGAGTAATTTCCTTCCCTAAAAGCATAAGGAGTTACAGGATGGCAGATGGGATAAATATTTATACTTGCATTTAGGATACACACATACATACATAAATACATACATACACATAGACACACATATATATACACACACATATTTTTATATGTATATGTGTAGTATATGTATACATACACACACACTGTTGGAAGATTTCTGTATCACCTTATACATCCAATAAATGAAAATGTAACTCTTCTACTTTTGGCATAAAGTAAGTGGTGTAGAATTTCTAAGGCTGTAAGACTTCTCCTTTTTGCTGGAAGAAAATGTTAATGTAAGCATATTCCTAGAACTCTAATGAATGCAAGACAATAGGTATGGGGAAGATGAATGTAGCAAAATATTTAAATGTTGAAGTAATCCACTCAAAGGCCAAGAGAAACGGTGAGGACAAAATTATGGTAGAGGTAATAAGTGCAGAGGAGACAAAGAAAAGGATAATAAAATTGTCACCTGTACTGTAACCATAGAGAAATTACTATTAGATATCAGAGAGTGTCAGTTTGAATTAAAAGGTGAACTAATTTTATTTTATGAGATATTATTTTAAATAAAATTACATGTATTAATCAAAAAAAAAAAACATGGAAAGGTAAAAGCTGGGCATAGTGGCATAGTCCTGTGGTCACTGCTCTCCTAAGACTGAGGCAGGAGTATCAAAGTTTAAGGATACCCTGAACTATACCACAAGACTCTGCTCAATAAACAAAACAGAACAACAATCATAAAGAAAAGGATGGAGATGATGGGCAGTGGTGACACATGCCTTTAATCCCAGCACTTGAAAGACTGAGACAGGCAGATCTTTGTGAGTTTGAGGCCAGCCTGGTCTACCGAGGGAAGTTTCAGGAAAGCTAAACCTATACAAACTTTGTCTCAAAAATGACCCGAACAAACAAAAGAACAAAGAAAGGAAGGAAGGAAGGAAGGAAGATGAAATAAATGTTGAGTTCATAGAGATAATTTAAAAATAAATTTATAAAACAGTGGTAGATTTTTGAATTTGAAATCTGTAGATAATAAAGTTTATGCACACCTTGATAATTATATGTTTGGAAGAAAATAGCCTATTGCTTTAGTGTGAGTATATTCATTTTACTGTAAAATAACAACTTTATAGAAATACATGATTATTCTTATTTTATAATTTCTTAGTTCTTAGGTGAGACAATAAAATTGAAGTTTTTTTTTTATGTTTGGGAAATTTTTCAGACATTTCCAACACTTCTACAAATACCATTTTATACAACTGTTGTCCTTCCCTATACACAAAGCTCACAGTTCATCTCTTGGAAGAAATACCAGTTGGACTCTCCAAAACTAGCAAAGGCAAAATAGAAATGAATACTCGTGACTATGCTGAAATAAAATGTGTCTAATCAGTGATTCTTGAATAACGCTGATTGATTCTTGAATAAATTGATGATTATAATTTTTATAATGATTGCACACTGTGGCTCATAATCAGAATATTGTGAAATTCTGTGAATATTTTTTGATTGGGTTTTCAGGACTTTGCTTCAATGTCATTTGTAAAATGTCACTAATGTACAAATCATTACTTAATTAGAATCTTCATGATGCATAAATATTATTCAGTTAACTAAAATCCTACTTACCTTAAAATGTTAGCTTTCCAGTAACATTTTTAAAACAATAATCATTAATTTAAATTCATTATGATTTAAAGAAAACTGACAAAAATTGTCTAAAACTTCTGTGGTAAAAATTGGATGTCAATTATAACTTTCAGTGCAATAGCCTTGAGACCTGGAATTTATTATCTAATGAATAAGAATTACTGGCCAATTGCATACAACCTGTTTGTGTAAGATAAGCTTTGAAGGATGGCTCCCTTTAGACATGTGACTTCATTAATCTAGATGCCATGAAATGGTTGGCAAAAATCCCTTCTACTGATGATGAGAGATTTTTGACTACCTCCCTGAAGTATTTCTGTAAATTGAGATGGCAGTGCAATGTAAGAGAGGAAGTAAGGGAGGGAGGAGAAAGGGAGGGGGAGGGGAGAAGAAGGGAGGTGGGGAGAAAGAATGAATATAGTATCTATGCATGATTGCAAGCCACTGTATTCAATACATTAAAATAAAATGTTTCCAGAAGATTTATTGTCAATGTATATAAACCACATCCAAATACAAACCTTGATTTGTGCCTATACATTTTATTGCAGGTGGAAAATGCTAAAAGTGATTAAATTTAATAAAAGAAAAGGTAATGTTTCATACCTATCTGTATGAAACACATCCCACATAAATGTACTTTTCCCTTAAATATTTTGCTAGTTTTGCTTGTAGTTTTTAAAGTCTTGAATAAATAGTGATAGCTTAGAGATAATGAATAGCATTTCATTGAATTATGCCCAATAATAAGAGTTCTAAGAGGAAGATTTGCAGCACTGATATGAACCCACAAAGTTACAATTTTAATTGTTATTGTTCGATCCTGGCTTCACTTATTGTCATCATTTTCTAAATTGCATGGGCAATTTTATTTTCAGTGTACTTTAGTTTCAAGACAATTTGCATAGTCATCATTTTCAAACTCTCACTTTGAAAAACCAAATTATGTGTGTATTGGTAAATCACTGCTATTGCCCAATTGATACACTTATTACAAATAAAATATAAGATGATTTCTAGAGACCCTAAAATACTTTCAATCTGGTTCCTTTGGTCATTTACTCATTTGTTAAAGAAATAAATATGTAGTTAACATCTGTATTCTGCCAAATGTGTTTCTAGGCATTGAGGTAAACAGTACTCAAAAGGCAATTGATATTCATGCATTCAGTAAAACAATAAATACGAAACATACTTTATGTCCAGTAGTGAGTAAGAGAACATAGAACTGAGAATGCAGGCACCAAAGGTGAGGGTGAATGAGCAAAGTTTTAAATAGCACATTCAGCATGCTGACCTGATAGAATTTGAGCAGACAGCCAAAGGGTCTAGAGAACAACAAATGCACATTTCAGCAAGATATGTAAATGCAACGGCCTGCAGGAATAAGCTTGGTTTGCTATAAGATCATAGAAATGGTTTTTCTGTCTCACTCACAGAAGGAATTCTTTGAATGATTCTCTTTAAGAGAAATGCAAAAGCAGAAAGGTCATGAATTCAAGGTCATCTTTGACTCTAGTAGTATAGTAAGTCCTGGCGATACATGCCTGCATTCCTAGAACTTGGGAGGATGACAGAGATGGGAAGATAGGGATTTATGGTCAGCATGGATTATATAATGCCATGACACAAACAAAAATATTACTAAAATTCAGAATGTAACATGGAGGCAATATGAATACATGATAGGCAAAAGAAGCTAGATCTAGAAGATGATGTGCCACATCATATCATTTGTATGAAAAATGGAGAGTTGGTAAATTCCAAGTGAAAGAAGGTAGTATCTGAGACAGTGGAGAGAATGGGACCTTACCAATAACAGCTATGGGTTTTTTTTGTTTGTTTGTTTGTTTTGTTTTTCTTTTATTAATGATGAAATATTTTGGAAGTACAAAGTGGTTTTATTGTGTAGCTGCAGGTATAAAAAAAATGACACTCAAGTAAACAGTTTCAAATGGCCTAACCAGTGGACTTTGTATAATAAAATTTTGCATTAAGAAAAGAAAAAAACTAGGATAAGCTAAAGAGTGAGCACAGGAAAAGAGTTGGAGTTTGTGAGAATCAGTAGTCCTTACAGAGTAAGTTGAAGGTTTAAGTCTTTTGAAGATGGATGAAATGCTGTTGTTTTGGTATCAAAGGGATTGATCTCACAGAGAAAGAGAACATGTACCCTTCCGCTCCACTCGAGCCCCGAGGTACCTTGCCAGCGGAGGCGCCCTACACCCGCAAGGACCCACACAGGATTCCCCACAGGATCCTAAGACCTCTAGTGAGTGGAACACAACTCCTGCCAGGAGTCCAGTTCGAACACCAGATATCTGGGTACCTTCCCTGCAAGAAGAGAGCTTGCCTGCAGAGAATACTCTGCCCACTCAAACTAAGGAGAGAGGTACCCTCCCAGGTCTGCTTATAGAGGCTAACAGGGTCACCTGAAGAACAAGCTCTTAACAGAGACAACTATAACAGCTAGCTTCAGAGATTACCAGATGGCGAAAGGTAAGAATCCTACTAACAGAAATCAAGACCACTCATCATCATCAGAACGCAGCACTCCCACCCCACCTAATCCTGGGCACCCCAACACAACCGAAAATCTAGACCCAGATTTAAAAACATTTCTCATAATGATGATAGAGGACATCAAGAAGGACTTTCATAAGTCACTTAAAGAATTACAGGAGAGCACTGCTAAAGAGTTACAGGTCCTTAAAGAAAAGCAGGAAAACACAACCAAACAGGTAGAAGTCCTTAAAGAAAAACAGGAAAACACATCCAAACAGGTGATGGAAATGAACAAAACCATACTAGAACTAAAAAGTGAAGTAGACACAATAAAGAAAACCCAAAGCGAGGCAACGCTGGAGATAGAAACCCTAGGAAAGAGATGTGGAACCATAGATGCGAGCATCAGCAACAGAATACAAGAAATGGAAGAGAGAATCTCAGGTGCAGAAGATTCCATAGAGAACATCGACACAACAGTCAAAGAAAATACAAAATGCAAAAGGATCCTAACTCAAAACATCCAGGAAATCCAGGACACAATGAGAAGACCAAACCTACGGATAATAAGAATTGATAAGAATGAAGATTTTCGACTTAAAGGGCCAGCTAATATCTTCAACAAAATAATTGAAGAAAACTTCCCAAACATAAAAAAAGAGATGCCCATGATCATACAAGAAGCCTACAGAACTCTGAATAGACTGGACCAGAAAAGATATTCCTCCCGACACATAATAATCAGAACAACAAATGCACTAAATAAAGATAGAATATTAAAAGCAGTAAGGGAGAAAGGTCAAGTAACATATAAAGGAAGGCCTATCAGAATTACACCAGACTTTTCACCAGAGACTATGAAAGCCACAAGAGCCTGGACAGATGTTATACAGACACTAAGAGAACACAAATGCCAGCCCAGGCTACTATACCCGGCCAAACTCTCAATTACCATAGATGGAGAAACCAAAGTATTCCACGACAAAACCAAATTCACACAATATCTTTCCACGAATCCAGCCCTTCAAAGGATAATAACAGAAAAGAAGCAATACAAGGATGGAAATCACGCCCTAGAACAAACAAGAAAGTAATCCCTCAACAAACCAAAAAGAAGACAGCCACAAGAACAGAATGCCAACTCTAACAACAAAAATAATAGGAAGCAACAATTACTTTTCCTTAATATCTCTTAATATCAATGGACTCAATTCCCCAATAAAAAGACATAGAATAACAGACTAGCTACACAAACAGGACCCAACATTCTGCTGCTTACAGGAAACCCATCTCAGGGAAAAAGACAGACACTACCTCAGAGTGAAAGACTGGAAAACAATTTTCCAAGCAAATGGTCTGAGGAAACAGGCTGGAGTAGCCATTCTAATATCGGATAAAATCAACTTCCAACCCAAAGTTATCAAAAAAGACAAGGAGGGACACTTCATACTCATCAAAGGTAAAATCCTCCAAGAGGAACTCTCAATTCTGAATATCTATGCTCCAAATGCAAGGGCAGCCACATTCATTAAAGACACTTTAGTAAAGCTCAAAGCACACATTGCACCTCACACAATAATAGTGGGAAATTTCAACACACCACTTTCATCAATGGACAGATCGTGGAAACAGAAACTTAACAGGGACACAGTGAAAGTAACAGAAGTTATGAAACAAATGGTCCTGACAGATATCTACAGAACATTTTATCCTAAAACAAAAGGATATACATTCTTCTCAGCACCTCACGGGACCTTCTCCAAAATTGACCATATAATTGGTCACAAAACAGGCCTCAACAGATACAAAAATATTGAAAGTGTCCCATGTATCCTATCAGACCACCATGGCCTAAGACTGATCTTCAATAACAACATAAATAATGGAAAGCCAACATTCACGTGGAAACTGAACAACACTCTTCTCAATGATACCTTGGTCAAGGAAGGAATAAAGAAAGAAATTAAAGACTTTTTAGAGTTTAATGAAAATGAAGCCACAACGTACCCAAACCTATGGGAAACAATGAAAGCATTTCTAAGAGGGAAACTCATAGCTCTGAGTGCCTCCAAGAAGAAACTAGAGAGAGCACACACTAGCAGCTTAACAACACATCTAAATGCTCTATAAAAAAAGGAAGCAAATTCACCCAAGAGGAGTAGATGGCAGGAAATAATCAAACTCAGGGGTGAAATCAACCAAGTGGAAACAAGAAGAACTATTCAAAGAATTAACCAAACGAGGAGTTGGTTCTTTGAGAAAATCAACGAGATAGATAAACCCTTAGCTAGACTCACTAGAGGGCACAGGGACAAAATGCTATTTAACAAAATCAAAACTGAAAAGGGAGACATAACAACAGATCCTGAAGAAATCCAAAACACCATCAGATCCTTCTACAAAAGGCTATACTCAACAAAACTGGAAAACCTGGATGAAATGGACAAATTTCTGGACAGATACCAGGTACCAAAGTTGAATCAGGATCAAGTTGACCTTCTAAACAGTCCCATATTCCCTAAAGAAATAGAAGCAGTTATTAATAGTCTCCCAGCCAAAAAAAGCCCAGGACCAGACGGGTTTAGTGCAGAGTTCTATCAGACCTTCAAAGAAGATCTAATTCCAGTTCTGCACAAACTTTTTCACAAGATAGAAGTAGAGTAGAAGGTACTCTACCCAACTCATTTTATGAAGCCACTATTACTCTGATACCTAAATCACAGAAAGATCCAACAAAAATAGAGAACTTCAGACCAATTTCTCTTATAAATATCGATGCAAAAATCCTTAATAAAATTCTCGCTAACCAAATCCAAGAACACATTAAAGCAATCATCCATCCTGACCAAGTAGGTTTTATTCCAGGGATGCAGGGATGGTTTAATATATGAAAATCCATCAATGTAATCCATTATATATAAACAAACTCAAAGACAAAAACCACATGATCATCTCGTTAGATGCTGAGAAAGCATTTGACAAAATCCAATTCATGATAAAAGTTTTGGAAAGATCAGGAATTCAAGGCCCATACCTAAACATGATAAAAGCAATCTACAGCAAACCAGTAGCCAACATCAAAGTAAATGGAGAGAAGCTGGAAGCAATCCCACTAAAATCAGGGACTAGACAAGGCTGCTAACTTTCTCCCTACCTTTTCAACATAGTACTTGAAGTATTAGCCAGAGCAATTCCACAACAAAAGGAGATCAAGGGGATACAAATTGGAAAAGAGGAAGTCAAAATATCACTTTTTGCAGATGATATGATAGTATATATAAGTGACCCTAAAAATTCCACCAGAGAACTCCTAAACCTGATAAACGGATTCGGTGAAGTAGCTGGATATAAAATTAACTCAAACAAGTCAATGGCCTTTCTCTATACAAAGAATAAACAGGCTGAGAAAGAAATTAGGGAAACAACATCCTTCTCAATAGTCACAAATAATATAAAATATCTCGGCGTGACTCTAAGGAAGTGAAAGATCTGTATGATAAAAACTTCAAGACTCTGAAGAAAGAAATTAAGGAAGATCTCAGAAGATGGAAAGATCTCCCATGCTCATGGATTGGCAGGATCAACATTGTAAAAATGGCTATCTTGCCAAAAGCAATCTACAGATTCAATGCAATCCCTATCAAAATTCCAAATCAATTCTTCAACGAATTAGAAAGAGCAATTTGCAAATTCATCTGGAATAACAAAAAACCTAGAATAGCAAAAACTCTTCTCAAGGATAAAAGAACCTCTGGTGGAATCACCATGCCTGACCTAAATTTTTACTACAGAGCAATTGTGATAAAAACTGCATGGTACTGGTATACTGACAGACAAGTAGACCAATGGAATAGAATTGAAGACCCAGAAATGAACCCACACACCTATAGTCACTTGATCTTCGACAAGGGAGCTAAAACCATCCAGTGGAAGAAAGACAGCATTTTCAACAATTGGTGCTGGCACAACTGGTTGTTATCATGTAGAAGAATGCGAATTGATCCATACTTATCTCCTTGTACTAAGGTCAAATCTAAGTGGATCAAGGAACTTCACATAAAACCAGAGACACTGAAACTTATAGAGGAGAAAGTGGGGAAAAGCCTTGAAGATATGGGCACAGGGGAAAAATTCCTGAACAGCACAGCAATGGCTTGTGCTGTAAGATCAAGAATTGACAAATGGGACCTAATGAAACTCCAAAGTTTCTGCAAGGCAAAAGATACCATCAATAAGAGAAAAAGACCACCAACAGATTGGGAAAGGATCTTTACCTATCCTAAATCAGATAGGGGACTAATATCCAACATATATAAAGAACTCAAGAAGGTGGACTCCAGAAAATCAAATAACCCCATTAAAAAATGGGCCTCAGAACTGAACAAAGAATTCTCACCTGAGGAATACCGAATGGCAGAGAAGCACCTGAAAAAATGTTCAACATCCTTAATCATCAGGGAAATGCAAATCAAAACAACCCTGAGATTCCACCTCACACCAGTCAGAATGTCTAAGATCAAAAATTCAGGTGACAGCAGATGCTGGCGTGGATGTGGAGAAAGAGGAACACTCCTCCATTGTTGGTGGGATTGCAGGCTTGTACAACCACTCTGGAAATCAGTCTGGTGGTTCCTCAGAAAATTGGACATAGTACTACCGGAGGATCCAGCAATACCTCTCCTGGGCATATATCCAGAAGATGCCCCAACGGGTAAGATGGACACATGCTCCACTATGTTCATAGCAGCCTTATTTATAATAGCCAGAAGCTGGAAAGAACCCAGATGCCCCTCAACAGAGGAATGGATACAGAAAATGTGGTACATCTACACAATGGATTACTACTCAGCTATTAAAAAGAATGAATTTATGAAATTCCTAGCCAAATGGATGGACCTGGAGGGCATCATCCTGAGTGAGGTAACACATTCACAAAGGAACTCACACAATATATACTCACTGATAAGTGGATATTAGCCCAAAACCTAGGATACCCAAGATATAAGATACAATTTCCTAAACACATGAAACTCAAGAAAAATGAAGACCGAAGTGTGGGCACTATGCCCCTCCTTAGAAGTGGAAACAAAACACCCTTGGAAGGAGTTACAGAGACAAAGTTTGGAGCTGAGATGAAAGGATGGACCATGTAGAGACTGCCATATCCTGGGATCCACCCCATAATCAGCATCCAAACGCTGACACCATTGCATACACTAGCAAGATTTTATTGAAAGGACCCAGATGTATCTGTCTCTTGTGAGACTCTGCTGGGGCCTAGCAAACACAGAATTGGATGCTCACAGTCATCTAATGGATGGATCACAGGGCTCCCAATGGAGGAGCTAGAGAAAGTTCCCAAGGAGCTAAAGGGATCTGCAACCCTATAGGTGGAACAACATTATGAACTAACCAGTACCCCGGAGCTCTTGACTCTAGCTGCATATGAATCAAAAGATGGCCTAGTCAGCCATCACTGGAAAGAGAGGCCCATTGGTCTTGCAAACTTTATATGCCCCAGTACAGGGGAACGCCAGGGCCAAAAAGGGGGAGTGGGTGGGTAGGGGAGTGGGGGTAGGTGGCTATGGGGGACTTTTGGTATAGCATTTGAAATGTAAATGAGCTAAATACCTAATAAAAAATGGAAAAGAAAAAAAAAAAGAAAGAGAACATGTAGCTATAGAGGAGAGAGGATGGGCTTACTGGAGAGAATCCTTAAATAGGCAGAGTACACAATTTCTGTACAAATGAAAATTGTGTCCTGGGAGAGTATGGACAGCTGACCGGAGAAGGTGCAGTGTATTCAGCAGGAATGGGTGTGGCTTGTGTAGGTTTCTTTTGATTTCTCTCATTTTCCCACTGTGTGAAGAGAGATAATTAACTGACAATGCAGATGTTGTGGAAGAACAGGAAGGCTAAGGCTGAAGAGATGAGAATGGGGATGCTGAAGGAACTGGATAGTTGCAAATATACATTTAATTTCAGTTTTCATGATTGTGTCCTCTCTTTATGCCTGGTAGTTGTATAAATGTGGAGAGCACCAGATAGAGTGTTGTATTTAGTTTTTCTTTGAGAATACTGAAAGTGCATGAGAAGAAAATAAAGAATAGCACCCTGTCTTGACAACTGTAAAAAAAAATGAAGACATGACAGAATATGAAGAAAATTGAAGATGTAAGACATTAGGCTATCAAATGCTGATATAATAAAGCTGCCATTGAGAAAATACAATGGAATGTTCTAAAAGAAGCTAAGATAATTCCAGGACAGTAGGTGGTATGATCTTATAGGATAACATTATATATGCCAGCTATTCTTCACTAGAGTCACTAAGAAACAGTTGACTGTCTTGTTAGAGTTGAGGTACTAGAAGAAGTGAGCTATACATGTCAGGTGATCATTGCAGAGTGGGCCACTTAAAGTTATAAGAAGGAGAATTTAGTCATCAGAGGTTATCATGCTGAGTTAAGAAGAGCTGTGTCTCTTTATCACCAGGGCAAGTTTAAGACTTAGGAAAAGAGTTGGAATCTGGGAGAATTGGCAGCCCTTACAGAAGTAAGTTGAAGTTGCAATAGAGTTTGCCTTTTCATCAAAGTTCTTGTTTAGGAACCAATATCAGAAGAAGTCATCAAACTGAAAAGTAATGTGAAAGTAAATGTTGAACTGGCCAGAGCCCAAAATTTCAAAGACCAAAGAATTCCTGCACCATTTGCAACCTGGTCCAGGGATAGCCACAGATGTCAAGAGAGACAAGTTCAGTATTTCTGAATCTGAGAGTAGGAATTTTCTCAAGTAGCAGAAGGAAAAGGGAGGACATCAAGTCTTAATTTCAAGTCTAATCTTTATCACCAAACTAGCAACATCCAAAATGGTTTCAGAGAAATTAGTTCAAGTTTAGACCTCATTTGCAGAGGATGTCATCTATCATATTAATTCCCTTACCTAGTTATAGTCCTAGAGTCTTCATTTAGTGTCAGTGTAGATGTGAGAATATTGATGGTTTGATCTGAGGCTATACTGACACTAATATGATTAACCAGTAAAACCAGTGGCATGTTGCCTTATTTTCCTTGTCCCTGTATCTCTGTTTTTTTTATCTCTGTCTATCTCTTTTTCTCTGAGCATGAATATGAAATCTGACTACACAAGTGTTTAGAACATATTTTTTGAATGTTAACATCCTGAGAGAAATGTGAGTGTTTCCAAGGGATCCTTCATTTTACTTATGACCATTCTGTAAATATAACTAATGAGATTTTACCATGTCATGAAGTATTGAAAACCAAGCAGAACTTATGGTGCTCAGATACAAAGCTCTGCAGGATTGATTCCATAGATGAAGGCTTGAGATATGAGTGTCAAATTGAGATGCCCATATTATTGGTATGGAAAAAATTAGTAGAACCATGAGACCATGCTATAGGAGCATGTACATATCAACTTTTGTTGACTTTAATATCTTAGTTTTAGCTGGGTGTTAATGGCTGTAGCTAAATAAAGCAGTGGGCAAGATTAAACACATCTACTTAACATGATGTTTTATAAGATCATACCATTAAAGATTGTCTTATAATCATATAAAATTTTTGGATTTAAAATTCAAGTTAGGGCCCTCTGATTTGTTCCTGCTTGAGGGCAGCCAGAGCATCACGTAGGATAGCCACACATAAATGCAGCAGCAGGGACCCCCTAGGAGCCAAGCAGATGTGGGAATCCTACCCTACATGTGAATGCCCTCTCTCTTCTGGTCTGCACATGATTGGGGGAATATCAGCCTGTCTTCTACTCTTTCTCAACACTACACGCTCTGAAGGACTCCCAGGAGATCTACTTCAGCCAGGAAAACAGTCTACAGGGTTCCCAGAAGATCCTCTGCAACCAGGGCAATAGTCTTTGGGGCTCATAGTAAAACAGCTGCAGCTAGGTCCACAGATCCCCCAGGAGATCTGCTGCAACTGAGGGACACAGGAGACAAGCTCCAGACAGAGACACCAAGGCCAGCTAATACAAGAGATACTCAGATGGGGAGAGGCTGGTTTGAGATAATATGCAACAGAAGCCAATATTCTTTGACACTATAAAAAATAAGCTCTCCAACCACAGCAAGCCATGGATACCACAACACACCTGAAAAGCACAATTCTCAACTAAAATTCCCTCTCATGAAGATAATAGAGACCATTAAGGAGGATACAAATAACTCTTAAACCTAAAAAAATACAGGAAAACACAGTTAAGTAGGTGTAGGTATAAGCCCTTAAAGAGGAAGCAAATCCCTCAAAGAAATACAGGAAAATATAACCAAACAAGTGAAGGAATAAAATAAAAATGTCAAAGACCTAAAAATAGGAGTAGAAAAAAATAAAGAAATCACAAATAGAGGCAACCCTGAAAATGGAAAACTTAGGAAAGAGGTCAAGAACCACAGATGCAAGCATCAACAACAGAATACAAGAGATAGAAGAGAGAATATCAGGCATAAAAGATACCTTAGATGATATTGACACAATGGTCAAAGAACAAACCAAGCATAAAAATCTCCTAACCCCAACCATCTAGGAAACATTGAAACACAATGAAAAGAGCAAACCTAAGAATAGCAGGAATAAAAGAGAACAAAGATTACCAGCACAAAGGACCCAAAAACCTTTTCACCAAAAATCATAGAAAACTTCCCCAACTTAAAGAAAGAGATGGCTGTAAAAGTACAAGAAGCCTACAGAACATGAAATAGATTTGACCAGGAAAGAAAATTTCCTGTTAGATAAAAATCAAAACATTAAATGCACAGAACAAAGAAAGAATATTACAAGGTGTAAGGTTAAAAGGCCAAGTATAAAGGCAGAGTTATTAGAATTGCACCAGACGTCTCAACAGAACTCTAAAAGCCAGAAGATCCTGGATAGATGTCATGCAGACCTTAAGAGAAAACAAATAATATCCAAGGCTACTATACTCTACAAAAATATCAACCATCATAGATGGAGAAAACAAAATATTCCATATCAAAACCAAACTTAAACAATATATATCTACTCATCCAGCCGTACAGAAGATTCTTAAAGGAAAAGTCCAACCGCAAGGAGAGTATCAGCATCAAAGCAGGCATGTGTGTGTGTGGGGGGGGGGAGGGTGTTGAGATTAATTACAACAAATCCAAAAGAAGAGAAAAACACACACATAATTCCATCTCAAAAAAAAAAATAACCAGAACTAACAATCATATTTCTTTAATATACCTAAACATCAAAGAACTCAGATCCTCAATAAATGACATAAGGTATCAGACAGGATATGCAAGCATGATCCAACATTTTGCTGCATTCAAGAAACACACTCCAGTGATAAAGACAGACACTATCTCAGAGTAAAACAATAGAAAAAAAAATTCCAAGCAAATGCTTCTAAGAAACAAGTAAGAGTTGCTATTCTAATATCCAATATAATAGATTTTCAACTTATAGTTTTCAAGCAAGATGAGGAAGGACACTTCATATTCATCAAAGGAACATCCACCAAGATGAAATCTCAATTCTGAACATCTACCCAAAATTCAAGGGCACACACATTCATAGAAGCAACTTTACTAAAGCTCAAAAGACACACTGAGCTGGGCAGTGGTGGCACATGCCTTTAATCTCAGCACTTGGGAGTTAGAGGCAGGTGGATTTCTGAATTTGAGGCCAGCCTGGTCTACAGAATGAGTTCCAGGACAGCCAGGGCTACACAGAGAAACCCTATCTCGAAAAAAAGAAAACAAAACAAACAAAAAAACAAAACAAAAAAGGATACAATGAAATTCACACAATAATAGTGGGTGATCATACTCTCACCAATGAACAGATCATTGAAACAGAAACTAAACAGAGACACAGTGAAGCTAATAGAAGTTATGAACCAAATGGAATATATATATGCTAACAGAATGCTAACAGTGTTGATGTTAGTAAAGCCATTTTCGAGGGAATAGAAGGATTTTAATGACTTTTTCTATTTCCTTAGGGGAAATGGGACTGTGTAGGTAGTTTAACTGCTCTTGATTTGACTTTGGTATGTGGTATCTTTCTAAAAAGTCATACACTTCAGCCAAACTTTCCAGTTTTGTTATGTGTGGGCTTTTGAAGTAAGATCTGATGAGTTTTTGAATTTCCTCAGTTGCTGTAGATATATCTCCTTTTCATTTCTGGTTTTGGTTAATTTGTGTATTGTCTCTGTGCCCTTTAGTTAGTTTGGCTAAGAGTTATTCAGTCTTACTGAGTTTCTCAAATAACCAGCTTTTGTATTGGTTCTTTGTATCATTCTCTTTTTTTCTAGTTGGTTGATTTCCACCCTGAGTTTTGTTATGTCTTGCCATCTACTCCTCTTGGTTATGTTTGCTTCCTTTTGTTTGGGGGTTTTCAGGTGTGCTGTTAAGTTGCTTATGTAAGATCTCTCCAGTTACTTTTCAAAGGCACTTAGAGCTATGAATTTTCCTCTTAATACTGCTTTCATCATGTCCCATAATTTTGTGTATGCTGAGTATTCATTTTCATTGAATTCTAGAAAATCTCTAATTTCTTTTCTTATTTTCTCCCTCACCAAGTTATCATTGAGGAGAGATTTGTTCGGTTTCCATAGGTATATGAGATTTCTGGTTTTGTTGTTATTGAAAATCAGCCTTATTCCATGGTGATTAGATAGGATGTGTGAGATTATTTCAATCTTCTTGTATCTGCTGAGGCTTGTTTTGTGACTGATTATATGGTCAGTTTTGGAGAAGGTAGCATAAGGTACTGAGAAGAAGATAAATTGTTTTGTTTTAGGGTAAAATGTTATCACTCTGTCTCTCTGTCTCTCTGTCTCTCTGTCTCTCTGTCTCTGTCTCTGTCTCTGTCTCTTGCTCTCGCTCTTGGTCTTGCCATCTTGCTCCTGCTTTGTCCTCTAGTCCCTTTCCCCCTCTCTCTTCACATGCTCATGGCTGCTCTCTGTCTGTCTGTCTATCTGTCTGTCTCTCTGCCTTTCTCTCTCTCCCTCTTTCTCTCTGCATTTCTTTCTCTCTACTACCCTCTTGACTCTCCTCCCCATGCCCTGAATAAACTCTATTCTATACCACTCTGTGGCTGGTCCCTCGGGGGGAAGGACTACTTCAGCATTGGCCCACAGAGGCACCACCTTCCCCACACCTCACCACAAATCCACCAAAACATATCCCCTCCTTTCTTTACCTTTTTATAAACACATCAAACACTCTTTAAACTATTCCATACATTAGACACAGAAAGAACATTGCCTAAATTCATTCTATGAAGACTTAGTTACAGTGATACCTAAACCACACAAAGGCCCAACAAACAAAGAGAACTTCAGATCAATTTTTCTTATGAATATTGTTGCAAAAATACTCAATAAATTTCTGGAAAACTGAATCCAAGAAGACATCAAAACCATAATTCATATGATTAAGTAGGCTTCATCCCAGGGATGGAAGGATGGTTCAATATATAAAAATCCATTAGTGAAATACACTATATAAACAAACTCAAAGCAAAGCAAAAAAAAAAAAAAATCACATGATCAACTCATTAGATGCTGAAAAAGTATCTGACAAAACACAACACCCGTCCATGTTAAAAGTATTAGAGAGATCAGTAATTCAAGGCCCTTCCTAAACATAATAAAAGCAATATACAGCAAACTATCAGTCAACATCAAATTAAATGGAGAGATAGTTGAGGCAATCCCACTAAAATCAGGGACAAGACAAGACTGCTCGCTCTCTCTGTATCTATTCAATATAGTATTCAAATTTCTAGCTAGAGCAATACGATGACAAAAAGGAGATGAGGGGGATGCAACTTGGAAAGGAAGAAGTCAAGGTACCACTATTTGCAGCTGATATGATAATATACATGAGACCCTCAAAAATCTAACAGAGAACTTCTACAGCTGATAAACAATATACAGAAAAGTGGTAGAATATAAAATTAACTCAAATTAATCAGTAGACTTCCTTTATACAAATGGTAAACAGGCTGAGAAAGATAATAGTGAAACAGCATCCTTTCTAATAGACACAAATAGTATAAAATACCTTAGTGTAACTTGTACCAAACAAGTGAAAGATCTGTTGGATAAGAACTCCAAATCCTTGAAAAGACAAATTGAAGAAGACCTCAGAAGATGGATTAATATGATTAACATAGTAAACATGGCCATCTACCAAAAGCAATCTACAGATTCAACACAATCCACATCAAGATTCCAGCACAATTCTCCATATACATGGAAAGAGCAAATCTCAATTTCATGTTGAAAAAAAAAAAAAAAAGACCCAGGATAGCAAAAAAACAATTCTATTTTTTACTATTAATCATTTTATTTGTTTACCTTTCAAATGATATCCCCCTTTCCGGTTACCCCTCCACAACCCTCAAATTCTATCCTTCATCCACATTTGATCCACATTTTTATCAAATTAAAAGCTTTTGTAAATAGAGTGGCTTAGGTAAGCTAGCATCTGTATCTGCCGATGTGGGTCACATACACCCCATGATAGCTATGAATTTGATCAAACACAAAATTACTTAAAACGGTATGATGTCTTTTTGTAATGTACTTATATAGTTCACCAGAATAAACTTTGTAGATGCAAGCATCATGTCCCAGTTGTAGAAGGTTGGATAAACCTGTTAGGATCCAAAGCTTTATTGAATTAATTGTTCAAGAGAGTAATGTACACTTGTATTTCTACAGAAGGTGTCTTAGTTTGTTATAACACACAGTGGTGGTTAAGCAGGCACTCTAGGAGATGGTAATAACCTACCAAAGCCCTTTGTTCTCTTCTCTAGTGTGCCAGACTTGTGGATTTGACCTTGACACCTGTGGATTGGCAACTGAGGCATCTGCTGGGAGAACTTCTTGGATGTGTACAAAAGTAAGAGAGATCCCTTCACTGGACTCTGTACCTTGGCAGGATCAACGTGGCCATGATGAAGGTACCAAAAAAACTGTAATGCATTTATATGATTGTTAGAATCCTGCTTTATTATAATGAGCATTAAGTCTTTAAGCCAGGGGTGTTGATAAGCTTCCATATTAATAAAAGTGCAATATATCATATATCCCAAAAGTGAAAGACAAATTGCTTTTAAATCTGTAAAAGAAAAATTATGTTCCACTAACTGTTGTCCATTTTAATGCCTTTCCCCCTTGATCACTAATTGAGAAAATGCCTTACAGTTGGATCTCATGGAGGCATTTCCTCAACTGAAGCTCCGTTCTCTGTGATAACTCCAGCTGTATCAAGTTGACACAAAACTAGCCAGTACATTTGACCCCTTGTCAACTTGACACAGAAACACATCACTAGTAAGCCTCAACCCTTACATTCTTATTCACATAGTCCCCTTTCCTAGCTTCCTCTCCGAAAATCCCCTATAAATTCTCCCCTCCACCTGCTCTCCAATCCACCCACTCCCACTTCCTGGCCCTGGCATTCCCCTGTACTGGGACATATAATCTTCACAAGACAAAGGGGCCTCTCTTCCCAATGATGGCTGACCAGGCCACCTTCTGCTACATATGCAGCTAGAGACACGAGCTCTGGGAGTACTGGTTAGTTCATATTGTTATTCCACCAATAGGGTTGCAGACCCCTTTAGCTCCTTGGTTACTTTCTCTAGCTCCTTCATTTGGGACCCTATGTTCCATCCTATAGATGGCTGTGAGCATCCACTTCTGTATTTGCCAGGCACTGACATAGCTTCATATGAGACAGATATATCAGGGTCCTATTTAGCAAAATCTTGTTGACATATGCAATAGTGTCTGGGTTTGGTGGCTGCTTATGGGATGGACCCCCAGGTGAAGTTGTCTTTGGATGGTTCATCTTTTAGTCTCAGTTCCAAAGTTTGTCTCTGTAACTCCTTCCTTGGGTATTTTGTACCCCATTCTAAGGAGGCACAAAGAATCCACACTTTGGTCTTCCTTCTTCTTGAGTTTCATGTGTTTTGCTCAATGACATTTAAAATGGTTACTTTTTATCTTCTCAGTTGTAACATTTGGCTTTGGTACCTTGGGAGTCTCTGTGTCCATTTCCTCTGCAGTTACAGGAAATAGGCTGAATTCTGACCCCAGCCTCCTGCTGTACCAATTAAGAGTTGTTGTTTTTTAGTTTATGCATATTTTTCTTGTTACCTATGAATGCCAAATTTCAAGGCCCTTACAGTTCAGTTCAAATATCAGGACAGAAATTGTGCTCAGTGAGTTTGGTGTTCTTTATCCTCCTCTATTTTATCTTGTCTTCCCTCTGTTCTCTACTTGCACATTGCTTAGTGACTATTGCATGGCATTGCTCAGTTGTTTAGGACCTCCCTAGAACACTGAGGCAGATTTAAGGCTTCATACTTCATGGACATTGTTGACATTTATGCAACTCTGTGGTAAATATAGTTATATTTCTTTACTCCTGTCTGCTGAGAGCAATAGATGGAGCCTATAATATGTAGAACCACATATGGGATCCCAGTGAAAAACAACTCAAAAAGAAATAGTACATGCTTGATACACGGCACTTTATTTGATAGTTTAAATAGAATTTTACCAGCTACATGAATATTTATTAACCTTCAGAGAAATGAAGGTTTAATATTTTACTTTTGTAAAATAGATAACAAAATTTCTTTGTTGTTTGTATTATCAATAATATTGATTCAAGAACAGTCCAAATTAGTTTTAAATATGTGAAAATAAATTGATCATGATTTTGTTTACTACAAAATCTATAAGTGTAGCTAATAGGAGTATAGATAGTTCTTCCTTCCACATGGGTTTAAAGAACCGAATTTTAAATTGTACACTTGAAACTGTAAAGACTTTTATGTGAAAACTAGAAAAACATAGCATAAAGGATATTTAATTCTGAGAGGAAAAATAATACACCTTTGAGTAAAGAAAAATATGCTGTTACATTTCAAAGAAAATATTGGGCTAGCAAGATGGCACCATCAGTCAAGTGGTTGCTTTTGGGCCCCATAATTCATGCAAACAAAGCCAGGCATGGTGGCACGATTATAATCAAGCTGCCCAGGAGACAGAGAGAGGAAGTTCTCTGAGAAAATTTTCCTAGCAAGCCTTGAATAATTGTGTCCTGTGCCAGAATAGATCCTGTCTCAGAAACGGAGACGGGCAGTGATTGGAATATTACTGATATTGGTTTCTGGCCTCCATCTGTTCACACACATGTACTCATACTATGAACATACACACATAGGCACACACATATTCACACATGATTGGCATCACAGCTGCATGACAGGCTGTGGGGGCACCATTAACCTGATTAACGCATCCCTGGCTTTCTAGTAAACAGATGGCATTGCTGTTTCCTGTGTGCTTCTCTGTTTTGCCCTTTTCTATACCATGTTTGTCCTCAAACACAGCCTTGGTAAAAATTTCTGGGAAAGGGATTGAGGGAGTTACTAGAGAAGGAAATGACTTTGATATCTATAGCAACAATGGCTATTGAAATAATCATCCCAGGCATATCAGGACCAAAGGTTCTGGATGTGGAGGCTGATGGCCTTAATTGTTCTCTGACAAATCTTAGCCAACTCATGATGATTAAGTTGTATCAGGAAATATTGGAAGCAGGAAATATTTTTAAGAAACATGAAGTTTTAGTACCTAAGAGAACTGAAAACCCAAGAAAAAGGTACAGTGGTCATGGGTCACTAAGGACAGAGACGTCCATAGAAAATACAATGCACAAGATCAAGAAGGAAATAGATGAATATACCGGATTAGTGAGCGCTGTTGAGAGCCCCAGAAGAGGAAATCTCTAAAAATAGAAAGTTTGATCCAGAAATATTATTGGGGAAAATTGGAAGATATATGTACAATAAAAAAGATAAAGGATGGATAGAAAATTTTGGACCATGTGAGGGGGCCATTGGGTTAGTGAACTGATCTTCCTGGAAAGATTGGAACATACTGACTTGACCCCCTGGCATCACCTGCCTAAGGAAATTAGGGTACAAGTACTAAAAGATTGAGTTTGATCTTGTGAAGGAGTCCTAGGGAAAGCTGCAGTAGGAATTAAAGTTGCAAATGGAAAAGAGTTTGGAAAGCATTGTATAAATAGATATTTGTATGAGCTTAATATAGAGATTTTTGTAAATTTAAGGCATTAGAAATATTAACATACCTTTTACCTGTTTAGCCCCTTTTTGTGTTCAGACTAATGCTGTAATCACAAGTTTATGCCCAGATGACCTGTGATTTGGAGACTTTTCATAAAGTTAAAAGTTAATGTATAACTTGCTTTAGCAGAAACTGAACTGTGACTTTATGTGTGCATTGTGCTTTCTGGTGGCCTAGTTACATGGGCTTTTTAAAGACAAATAATGGGCTTGAGAAAAATAACAAAAAGACCTTTGATTATGTATTATTGTATAACAAAGAAGTGGGTAACCTATAAAAGACCGAGACAAACTTAGAGAGAGAAAAAACACGAGAGGGGGGTGGGCTGTCTCATAGTCCAGCTTCTGAACTGCAGTGAGTCACCTGTACACTTGCACCTCCATCCTTGCCTGAGCCTGATTTCTGCTGATTCAGTCCTCCCATTCTCGAGAACCCCAAAAGTACTGAGATTGGTCCTCAGTGTAGTATCCTAACTTAATTTCAAAAATTTTAACAACGTATTTCTTTTGTAGAAATAGTAAAAATCCATTACTGAAGTTGCCATTAAACATTAACTTGTGGAATTAGGAGTGAACTGACATGTGTTATTAAAGCTTATCAGTAATTGGTGCAATCATTTTTTTTAGGTTCCATATCCTTTAAAATAAAACAATTTTAGCCTATTTTTGAAAAGTTCATAAAAAGTTTTGTTAAAAGATAGAACACATAAATTTTCCATAGATTGCTTCTGTTGTCTTTACATTTAGGTTCCTTTGTATGGATGAGGGCCGGTCACGCATCTGTTTCTAGACTCGTTGAGAGCAGTGCATATTTAAACAGCTCTGTATGTCACTGCATGGATGGGAACTGCCGTCTTCAGTTCAATTACACGATGGAAAATAGCATCCTGAGAGTAAGACTGTACAATGACAAGGTAAGAAAAAAGTAGCATTGATTTAAAATCCATGGAATATATGACATTTCTATCCTTAGACATTTGTCTTTCTAGTTTTCATTCATAGACTTCAGACATTCTGTTTCTTTTATTCATGTGTAAGTGTGGGTCTGCTTGTCTTCATGTGTACCACAGGTATACAATGTCCTCAGAGTTCAGAAAAGGTGTTGGGTCCCCTGTAGCTGGACTTACAATGGTCATCAATCCTTTTCCTTCCACATTGGTATTGGTAACTAATCTCAGGACTTTTGTAAGAGCATAAAGTCTCTCTCTCTCTCTCTCTCTCTCTCTCTCTCTCTCTCTCTCTCTCTCTCTCTCTCTCTCTCTCCCTCTCCCTCTTTCTCTCTCTCTCTCTTTTGGGGGGAGTCTACAATAGATGAATACTCCTATTAAAGATGAAGAAACACACACATGCAGGCACACTGAGAGAAATCTTTGTACAAGACATAGATAACCATTCCTGGAGGGCTTGAGTTCTGACCTTAAAGGGGCTAGAAAGACGGTCTTCTTTCTCTAGTTTGGAGTTCATCAGCTTAAACAAAGAAAGGGAAGCTGATAGGCCTACAACTTTGGGTTCAGAAGTTGAGCTCAAGTCTTGAACTTATTTAACCAGCCTAGACTGGTCATCTGCTGGAGGATTGGGTGAGGTTACAAAAAATGAAAAGTTCTGCCAGAGCTTTGTCTCAGGTCATGAAAGTGAAAAAGTCAGAAAATTTGCCATCTCTCTTTTCCAACTGTGGCTTCTTTCCCTATTTGTCTACCTTTCAGGGATCTGTGTAACTCCTGGTTTGATAGTCAGTCCTCAGTTGGTTAATCGTAATTGCTGTCATGCGTTTTGGTGTGCAGGCTGTAATTTCCTCAAACTGACAAAGGGGAAAAATATGGGAAGGAACAGGCAAAGTTCCTCTAAGGAGGTTCCATCTCAGGAACAATGATAAAATTTAATTGATGACAAAGATGCAGAATGTAAACTATCCATGTAACAAAAGTAGGTTTCCTTAGAGTGTGCTATGTGAGTTAAATGATGTCTGTATCACACAAAATCTGAGATGCTTAGGGTTTTTTGGTTTTCTTGCCTACTCTTTTTCTGCAATAAGGGTAAGACTGCCTCTTAATAATTTTCTCAACTACATCCTCAATAGGATTTATTGAAAATATTCTGATTAAACATTGGAATATTTATCCATCAATAAATTTAGATATTATTTTTTCTCTAATTTTATTAGACATTTTAAGAACTTTTCAGAAGTCGAATACTCTCAATTTAAAAGTACTTGTGACATATACATAAAAATTCAAAAGCTTAAAAATCATTTAAGAAATGATGGGTCTAATAGAAGTGAGGTCTTTGGGATTATACATTGTTAATTACGTTTTAGAGTTCTGATGTAATCTATGTGAGATTTTATGTCTACACATTAAAATCATAAATATGATGGAAATTAATTCTTTGTTCTTATCAGTAAGTGCAGTTTTGAGGACTTGTAGTTACCGAGTAAACACAAATGAGTTAAATTAAGTTTGAGTTGAATTAAACTGAGTTGAATTATAATGCATGCTGCTATATAGAATGAATATTATGCTTATCTCAGTGAGTGAAACAAATTTGTAACTTTCCAATCTAATGGAATGAAATTAGCTACAACTCATATTTCCAAGATATACTCTAAAAACCTCAATTGTTATGAAGTGTATACTCATTGATAGGAATAAAAAACTCACAGGGAACAATTACAGTCATCTGAAAACATAGGAAACACTGCAGAAAATCCAACAGCAGAGAGCCAGTAAGATTATTCAGGCAGGTTTCCTTTGTTTCAAGTTGCTTTGGATAAATCCAGTTGAAATTTCCTCATAGTTTTAGCCTGACACATGGAAAATAAAAGTATACTTGTCACATAGGCTTGACTGGTAGCACAGAAAACCTGTCACCAGCATTTTATTCTGTCCTTTTGCCTTCTGAAACTTGACATGTCAAGATAATTAATCCTGAAAGATAAGAATGCTTTTTAGAAGGAATTTTGAGGATGGGGGAGGAGTCCATTTTACTTACCGTTTGCTTTGCTTTTTGTACTGTTCTCATCATATCTGCTCTTTTTTCTTCTGTTTGCTCCTTGCAGAAATACTTGCAAAATTCTAAAACATTAAATTGCACAGGTGCTGCTATAACATATGACAGTCTGTTTTCCTTTGCTACTGGGATGAGATGTTACTAGTATTCTTTTTAAAATATGATACTTTTATTAGTCCTTAGAGAATTTTATATAATCATGTTCACATTATTCTTATTCATGAATCATATTCATCCAACTGACACTCAGCCTATCTTTTCCTCTCAAACCACTTCATGTCATTTTAAAAATAAGATATATAAATATATTTTTATAAAAATATATAAAAGGCAAATATATAAATTTTTACATATATATATATTTCATTATTTAAAACAATTTTACTCTAGTTCTTACAATCATACACCACTTTCGTCCTTAATGTTCCACAAGTCTTAGGTGTGGGCTTTTGTTGTAAATGTATTAATTGTGGACAGGTACACTATGGCCAGTTCATCTCTGCTTTTTTATCCATTGTGGGTCTTTGTAATGATCTCTTTCTGTTTAAAAAAAAAGGAACTTCTTTGATTAGAGGTAAGATCTGGATCTTTCTGTGGATATAAGGATATGTACTTAGGATATAGTTAGAGATTAAACTGCTTAAGGACTAAATTTACGGAGCCAGGCATGAGTTATGTCCTATTCAACTAGTCTGAAGTACAGATAGATGGTTATTGGTTACCCCTAGGGCATAAGTACCACTATTGGATCTTTTAGAATATTCTATCATTCTGCTCATTATTATGAATCGTTGGCACTATAGCTGGACATTATTATTGATGGCCTTTCTCCATTTGCAGCTTACATGGCTCCTTTAATGTGTCACTGAGACATATTTGCAGTAATTGTTGGTATCCAATATCACTATATTTCTTCAGTATATTTCAATTAAATCAGCTGTTTGGGAGATTGGCATAAATTAGCTTATTGTATTTTCTGTAACATTAGTAGCTTTCTTCATGCATGGAAGAAACTATACAAGCAACACCTCACAATCCCCAAACCAAGTTAGGTTTTCATCTGTATGTACTATGGCACCATTCATGCTTCAGCAATTTTTCAGTTTCTCAATTTTCTACTCTGACCAGGGAAGAGTGAAAACTTCTTGAATGGTCTTATTAAGTTCAGATTATGACTGCAAATGCTTTAAAACTCTAGTCTCATTATATTGCATGGCAAATAATTTATTAATACTTATTTATACATCCAATGAGATGTTATATACATTTCAATAGAAATTTCAATCATACATGCTTTATTTTTTCATACTTATTTTAATCTCAAAATCTCACAGATTGATTTTTCAAAATCTCAGTATACATAATAATAAAAACAAATGGCATCTTTCTATTAGTGGTCTTAAAGCTATGCAAGAAAATATTGGAAAATTGCTGGCAGCTGGCATATACTTGTCTATTAGTGTGGATTAGCCTGATGCTCCAGGAGGGGCTTATCCCACAGAATGGAATCTTGTGTATCAACTCAAATTGGTTGAGTGTGGAACATTACTTATTCTGAAAGTATGAGTTACTTTTCTGACCCCCTTGTTAGTTTTTATTGATCACGAATATTGAGTCTGCCTCCGACTACATTTAAGTCATAAGCTGATATTTCATCCCACACTTAAGAAGACTATCTTTTAAATATGTCTTGATGTAAATCACTATTTGTCTTCTTAAGACAACAGAGTTCTTCATTCTGGGAATCCAGTTTCTGTTTATACAGTCTAGATAGGTAGGCTCTAGAACTTCATTCTCCATCTGTAAAACAATGGTCATAATAACATACTCTTTTCTTGAGATTTTTAGTGCTAATAAGTTATGGATAATGGGAACTGGACTTGTAACTTTTACATGATATTTTAAATTTCCACCATCAAATATTTTGCACCTAAAGGTTGGGATCAGAATGAAATGTCTTACAAAGTATTAATGTTCTTGTTTGATACAATTTTAGGGATATAATATTGAAAGAACATATTTTTCAAGTTCCATGATTTTATCATAGTATATATTTTAAAGTTTTTAAAGTCCAACTTTGAGGTAATATATCTGATTTCTTCACTGGAAATGGAAAGGAGATACTAGCGTCTTTGAGAAGAGTAGTAGTGAATAGCACTGTAAGCTAAATCAGCATTTTGAACCTAATCTGGAACAGCAACAGGCTCTTAAAATTTTTGATCAGTCACTGTTTTAATGATTAGTTTATAAGATAACAAGAAATTAGACCATACTTGAGAACCTTTCCAAAGATGAGGGTTTCTTATATTTTTTTTTATTGACCTCTGTTCAAACTAAATGGGTACTGTGAGATTAAGAATTAAAATCTACATTCAATTAGCTACGGATAAATTATTCTTCTTTATAATTGCTAGTGTTTTCAGAGAGAAAAATTTCAATCTCATTACTAATATACTATTAAGTTAGTATACAGAAAACATTCATATTTTGAAAGAACTCTGTTCAGTTTCTTTTGTAAAACTAACTTATCTTCAGATAGATAAAAATCAATTAGTCATCTTGTGAAAGGCAAATTGTTTTAAATTATTTTCCTAAAGTGATCATTGAGGGAATCAGTGGGTATAATTTGCCAAACACTGTCACTAAAAGAATTTGTAGAAGTGTGTTCATTCCAAGTAACTGAAGTTATATGGAAATAATTAATGAGAAAATTTGCTGCAGGCCTTAGTTTCTTATAACAAAATAATTTTGGTGTGACATGCAAGCTCTCAACTCTCACCACATAGTGAGTGTCTCTGTCCTGTGAAAATCTCAGAAGAATGGGTAGAATGAAAAAAAAAAAGAACAAGAAATATATTTTATTGGCTCTAAAAGACATTCTTAAATATTCGAGGCTTGGGAGTCTGGGGTAGACAGCAGAGGATGCATTGCTCTTTAATAAAATCTTGGGCATAGACGAGATATATAAAATTGAGCATGGAAGGAGAAGCCTAAAGCCTGGGAACACCTGCCCCCTATCATAAGATCTGAGAAGTAGATGTTTACTGGGTTTTTTTTTTTTTCATACTGGAAGCAAACAAGGCTGACAGAGCTCCGCCTAAGCCAATTCTGTCAGCTCCGTATCTGCACTAGAGGATTTCATGAAAAAATTATGGTTCCCTATATCATGAAAAATTTGGCTTATTTTCTACAGAAAAACATCAAAATATATTGAATTCTTGCTAATATCTGAAGAAGCATAGGATTAATTCAGAGTATGGAAATATGGTCTTAGATTACAATGATCAATACTGTTAGTTCTAATATGCAGCACAGAATAGACTTTGTCTCAAAATCTTAGGTCAAACCACATAGTCATAATTTCCTTCTCATTGCTAAAATAAATGATCATTATAACAATCTAAGGGCATATGGTTCTTAGCCAAAATTGTTAGAAGTGTCAAGTATATGGATATAAACTTCAGACAATAATAGTGTTTTGTACGAATTAGAATCAATTCTCTCATAGGTTACATGCAGCTACGTATTTTATTGAGTCTTCTTTGAAGTAGCATAGTACTGTGGCACAATGTAATCAGACTAGCATTTAAGTCGGCAATTCTACCAAATTCTGCTTTTTAAAAGTTTTATTTAAAAAAATGTGATTGCCTATTTCCTCTTGGTAAGGGGGAAAAAAAGGAAGATATGTATAGGATATGGTGAGTGCTGTGTGCATATATGAAAATTTCACACCAAGTCCTCGTATTGTGTGCAATTAATATACATTAATAAGTTGAAATGTTTAGACAGGGCCAATTTTGGATCAAAAGTTTTGTAGGTGGGCTGGAGTTCCCATTCCTCCACTGGTGGTCCTGCCTGGTGGTCTCTTCAGGTTCCATATTCCTACTGTTGGGCATTTTAGTTAAAGTCAAGGGCATTGTTTATAGTTTTATCCTACAGATATTACTTCTACATTTTTTTCTTCAAAAGCATTGTTTACCTCATTATTACCTGCAGTACTTTTCATTTCTATGACTTAATAGCATAAAGATACCCAAGTATCATCAAAGTGTAGTTAGGAGAGCATGTATATACAGAGGAGAGGAGAGGAGAGGAGAATTCAGGAAATTAGTAACATATTTCTATTTCAAATCAAAGGAAGAAAAAAAGACTTGGACATTCAATACATCAACTTACAGCACATGGATGAAAGCAGATGTGTTAATACCAGAAGATCTGAAGGCATTTAAGGTATAAAAGCAAATAAAATTTTGTTATAACTTAAATTTTGCTTTAATATATAACTTATTATTCATTGCTAAATTTAAATTAGAAAATAGAGTTGTATCTTTGGGGATAGATTTTATGTTCATTATGTTTGGTCCTTAACAGGACGAGTTTTCTGTGAGCAGAGGAAATGCTAGAGGGAATACTCTTGCTCAAGCCTTCCCCATTCTGCGTTTATTCTTGCCTTGTGCTTCCCAGCTCCCAGCGTTGCCTAAGGCAAATACTTTCCATCATGATGCAGATAGATAATAAACTTTTGTTGAAATGCAGGTGATGAAATTACTATCTATACCATCATATACCTGAAATTTATAGAAGCATTGATAGATGATCTCTTTAAAGAACCAATGAGATTCTGTGCTATATGTAGTCTATTAGCTGACATTAGAATGCGAGTCTAAGTGATTGGCTGAATGTGTGATGTACAAATCCAACTTTGTTTTATGGTCTCACTGTATGGTCTCTCTTCCCAAGAGAGAATAAATAACCACGTGGACCTTTACAACTGCATATGCTCTGAGGCTAGAAGTTTTGAAGCATATATATATATATATATATATATATATATATATATATATATCAGTCTTAGATGTTGAGGTTTAGATTACATTCTTTTAGGTTAATATCTTGATCCTAGTATATCATTTTATAAGTTGATATTTACATCCCCTGGAGGACATACTCAGTAAGTTTATTTTTTCCACACTGTGGAATTGGTCTTGTGATTTGCAGAAAAATAAAATAAAACAAAATTTAAAGACAGTATATTTTTGAGCTATAATTTTATATGCACATAGCAGATGTAACAAAAATATAAATTAGAAATAGCAGGATTTGGAGATCAAAGTTTAAACTCATAAATTTTGAAGCCTGAAATGAATCATATCTGGTCTCTTGGTACTATGAAAAGACACAGCTGTTGCCCCAACACTTGCACTATTGATTATGGGCAAATGATGTAACTGCGTGAGTACTTTTCTCATCATACAGGATTTGAAATGAGTATTATATTCTGAAGAAAAAATTTAAATGCATTTGCCATCTGATATTTGATCAAAAGTAGCTTTAAAATAAGAAATTTGTATCTATTTTGTCTTTGAACATATGCGAATCTATGCAGAAAACCTAAATCAGGTGGGGCTGAATGGGGTAGATCTCTAGTACTATTATTTTTATAAAGTTCAGTAATGTTCTATTGAAATAGCAATAGAGATATTCTCTAGAGTAATAGAGAAATTCTCTTTCGTTGTGTGACTTTTCCTGGGAAGAAAAACTTACTTTTCCTGGAAGGAACCTGTACTAATTACAGGAGAAATCAGTAAAGATTTCACCAAAGTAAACTTGACAGACGAGTTGCACTGATTTAGAAGAATGTGGAGGCAAGCTGACTCAGAGGAATAAGGATATCTCAAAGGTAGCCAGCCTGCATCCCCCGAAGCCAAGCCAGTGTGGATGAGAGCACACAAAATCTTCAATGTTAGAGTGTTCTCCAGGACTGGCAGGCAGATAAGTCTTACAGGCCACTCTGCCAGTAAGAGTCTCTTCACCCTGGCAGCTGGTCACTGATTTTATAATCTCAAAAGGAGGGTTTTTTATCATCTTGTGGATCTTGTGTCGGATCTCCCAGACTTGTGAGGTTCATTTCCTGAGTCATTTGAGCTTCCATCCTCCCTCCAAAAGGGAATGCTACAGTTCCAAAGACATTGCTGCATAGCCTATGCCAATACCTGTGAGCACACAGAACACTTGAAATGGAGCTAATGTGATTCGGAAACTGGATTCTCATCTGATTTCAATCCGCTTAAATTACTCACAAGTAGCTAGTGGCTACTGAACTGGACAGAAGGAAATTGGTTGCCATTCACTGAGCTGTTTCTGCTATATCCTCTTGTGGTTCATTAACCATTGTTCTTGGTAGGACGTTGGGGACTCCTTAATACACTGACTTTGTTCTTCAATTGGCTGGTAGTGAAAGATGGAGTCACTTACTAACACTGTGTATCTCCAGAGAAGCCAGGAGATCAATTAGATAAAATAGGATTCATTAATTATTGATTGGCGATACATTGCTTTTAGAAATCTCTTCTGTGGATGTAATTTTTAAATATTCGTTCTTTTTAAATCTTTAATTCTAAACCACACTTCTTTGTCCTGCCCTGTAAGTTTTCAAGTATTAATTTTAGTAATTTTATAAAACAGATCCAGTTATAGTTCTATGGAATTAATAATATTTTCTGCTTAAAAATAAAGGGAAAAGGACTCAAGAGATGATTCTTAGATAACAAGTTTGCAGTAAAAGTTTTATGGGCATATGGCTACCTGGATCGTTGTTTCTTCTTGATTGGGTTCCCAGAAATATTCATGGATCCAATGTGCTTATCAACCTTAGGAATGTCGGATCAGATTTGTAAAACAGTAACTTTGTCATTCATTGCACTTGGCTATATTTTAAAGAGTGGTTTTTCTCAGTGATTTATCTCTATGATTCTTCTTCAACTTTCCCCCTTTTTGTATTTTATTGGTATAAATTCATCATATTTTTTCATAAAGGTTGTTTTGGAAGGCACAGTTTTGAGTCAGAAAAGTTTTATTGGGATTGATCAGCTGTTAGTCTACAACTTTGGACAGACTCACTCCCAGAAGCTTTGTTCTGTAAATGAATACACTCCTGCCAGTAGGCAGTGCCTTACTCACTCTTCTGTCTGCGACTCTGGAATGGACCACTCCAATGGGATTGATGAAGACTCAGAGGCTTGTGGTAAGTCAACTCCTGCTGGAGTTGTTTACCTGCTCTTCTTCATGACTGTGGGATTTTAAATAACCTAAGGCTACCTTGGGAGAACATCTAATTTCTTTGAGATAACATGAAAGTGTATTCTCACTCTGAAACTCTTTTTTTTTTTTTCCTTATTAGCATTATTCTTTTGGTGAGTTCTCTGTTAATTTAATTCTTGGTGTTTGCTGCTAAAATTACTAAACATCCTGCTTTGTTCTTCAAATAAATTGCTATTATTGATATGTGTGTGCTTGTGTTATGTGTGAATGTGTGGGTGTACACATGTGCATGTATGTATATAAATGTATACTTTAATTAAAGAAGAAAAAGACTGTGAGAAAGATTGTGGTAACTTCTTTATAAATATATCCTAGATTGGTAACACAGTGTTAAGTATATTGTATTTCTCCCTATAAGTAATTATCTTGGAAACTGAGGAGGGAGAATAAGAAGGACAGGAGATGTCACTGATCCCCCTCCTGAGCCATGGTGAGGTGGCCACTACCAGCCATCTGCAGTCATCAGGAAGGCCACAACTGGCCAACACCCTCCCTCCAGGCCTTTTATGAATTATTTCTGACAGGAGAGAGGAGGAGACATTCTGTAATGGTTGAAACTTCATCATAATTCAACAAAAATGGAATTTACATTAGAAGCCACATGCCTGATCTCATATGAGGTAGCTTAGCAACTAAGACTCATGGGATGTTTTTAGAAACTGTGGCTTCTAAACCAATAAATAAATGAATCTGTTTTCTGTATCACAAATAATGAACTTTTAAATATATTAAAAATTTGACATTAATTTTCCTGTAATGTTTTATACTAGTGAGATATTTTGTTATGTAGGGGAAAATATTGCAATAAGGACAAATGTTGCCCTGTAATGCAAAGATCTTTGCATAGCATGGTTCCTTAGGTGGGCTAGTGAAGAATTTATTAAAAGCATTGGCGATCCCAGGAGAAGAAAATGGGCATACAAAATAATACTCCCAGGTGGGCCTGACTACATATAGAAGTCCAATTAATTTCTCCAGCACGTCACTTTAAGCATATAATCTTCTAACCAGTGTGATCTCAGTGGGGTTTGTACTTACCTTTCTTTTCCACTCAAAGAGAATAAGGAGAATTTATTTCTCTAGTATATGTGAAAGTCATTTCTATGACTTATTTAAATATTTTTTATGGTTAACTTCCTTCATTTCTTTCTGGGAAATGCATATTTCTTAAAAAGCTTCTATTATTTATTAATTTCAAAGACTGAGAGAAAATATGTGGTTTTTCAATTGTTCATTTCGAAGCTGGGCTTCTTCTATTATTTTTTCTCTGGGGAAAATGATTCTTTGCCACCCCCAGCACTTTAAGGGGAGACCTAAATCAAATACATCCCTGGATCATTAAATGATCTTTTCATTTTGTAATTTCTTTTTTATTGAAATGTCATGAATTATGTGCCTATAATTTGTCTAATGTAATCAGTCTCAGACTATTCTATTAGTTCCTTTGTTTTAATAGAGAGACAGATCTCCATTCTTAACAAATACTGATACTTGCTAGCCTTGATCTTTCCAAATATTTTAAGATCATTAGTTCAATAAAAATTTGTCATGCTTGGTTGAGATCCATCAGACAGTATTATATGACATAAGTACATAACCATATTATAGACACATACACACACACAAATACATATTCTATGTGTCAAACTGACTTTCTCATGTAAATATTTTTATGGAAACTTTGATTGTTAATCTTCATTGTCAATTGGGCTGGATTTAGAATCCCATAGGGGGTTGATTAGAGTATTCCCAGAACAGGTAATTTGGGGAACAAGAGCCACCTTGGATGTGAATTGTACCACCCCATAAGAAGGGGCAGGAGTTATGGAATGAAGAGAGAAAGCCAGGATGAAGCATCTCTAACTGTTCTCTGTGACATGGTCTTCTGGACAAGTGTCTTTAACACAAGTAAAATGCCTTTATGTTTTGATACTTGTAATCCCTTCCCTTTCTTCTGTTTTTGTGTATTTGTGTGGTGTTCGAGCACATATGTTTATGTGTAAGGGAGAGAAAAGAGGTTGAACTCTGTTGTTTTTTTGCTGTTACTCTACTTCATATAAGACAGCTTTTGGTGAACCTAAATGTCATTGGTTTGGTTGAATTAGCTGCCCAACAACCTCACTTACCCTCTGTCTTCACACCTCAGTATTGGGATTACAAAAGCATACTGCCTCACCTAATTTTGTACATGATGCTAGGGTCTGAATGCAGGTCCTCGAGCAAACATATTGACTGAAACATCTTCTCTACCACACTGTATGCACTTTGAAGAGTTGCAGATATATTTATGGTATCTAAGAGACTTAGTCAATATTAATTTGTTGAGATTTCTAGTTAATAATCTATATACAGAGTATAGACCTCTCTTAAATTCTTTTAAGAGCCATTGCTTTTAGGTGATTCTTGAGCAAAAGTACATATTGAACTTGTGCTCTGTTGATTGTCAAAGGCAGGTATATGGAAAACACATTGTGTTTGCTAGTGTTTTGCTTTTGTCCTATACAGTGGACATGAATAGCAGATTCACCCTGGAACTGATTCAAAGAGACAGAACCATGGACCCAATATTAGCCCTATGGAACCAAATGAAACATTGTAACATGGGTTTGTGAACTGTCTTACAAATGTTTCTAAAAATGAAGGCTGCTCAGGGATGAAACAGATGATATATTAAAATCAATGGAAAACTAAAGGCAAAGGGCTTAATGGTCTCCCACAATAGCAGTCCTCAAGCACTCATTATTTATAACCCCTAAAAGCGGCATTGTAGTACAGAGAAGTGGTTTGTCATCTATTATGATCTTGTATAAAACAAACACAGTGAATATTTAATTGTATTTGCATCCTATATTCAGTTCAACCTTATGTACAATAGTCATAATAAGACAACTTAATCCACTGTCAATGGTTAAATAGATTAAAATGATGTGAGATTTGTGTAAAGTTTACTGAGGAATAAAAACAAAGGAACAGCTAATATGTGTAACAAGAATGAATCTAGAGAGGGCGTTGCTATGTGAAAGAAGACAGAATAAGAAGTTGTATAGTGTGTGATGGCAGGTACATGCAATGGAATGAATGGGTCAATCTGAGAGAATCAGGAAGACAAGGGTTTAAAAGGGTTCAGGGATAGGCCACAGATGCCACGGATAAGATGATCTATTACTGAAGAGCCACTACACCTAATGACAAATAATAATAGATGCTTCCTAACTTTGTAGTTGAAAATTATAAAGAACATAGCTTGTTAATTATATTATATCAAAATTTACACATGTATTTATTTATATTTATATACATATATGTGTATATATGTTATTTTATTTATTTGCATTTCAAATGTTGTCACCCTTCCCAGTATCCCCTCCACAACACCCCCATCCTATCCCTCCTCCCCTTTGAAGCACTCTATGAGAGTGCTTCTACTCCCACTCACCCACTCCCATATCACTGCTCTAGCATCACCATACAATTGGGCACCAAGCCTCCATAAGACCAAGGGGCTCCTCTCATATTGATTCCAGATAAGTCAAACCTCTGCTACATATAGAGCTGGAAACATAGATCCCTCCATGTATACTCTCTGGTTGGTGGTTTAGTCTCTGGGAACCCTAGGGTGTCTAGTTGGCTGATATTGTTGTTCTTCCTATGAGTTGCAATCCTCTTCAGCTCCTTCAGTCCTCCTCCTAGCTCTTTCATTGGCATCCCTGGGCTCAGTCCGATGGTTAGCTCTGAGTATCTGCATCTGTTGTAGTCAAGTGTTGGTGGAGCCTCTTAGGGAACAGCTATACCATGCTCCTATCAGCAAGCATTTCTTGGCAGCAGCAATAGTGACTGGGTTTGGTGTTGGCAGATGGGACGATCCCTATGTGGGGCAGTCTCTAGATGGTCTTTCCTTCAGTCTCTGCTCCATTTTTTTACTCCTGTATTTCCTTTAGACAGAACAATTCCGAGTTAAAAAATTTGAGACTATTGGGTGGTCTCGTCCCTCAACTGGTGACCGTGTCTAACTCCTATCTACTGGAGGTGGTCTCTACAGGTTGCAACCCCGTTTTGGGATATTTCAGCTAATGTAATCCCTGTCCTGGGAACTTCTTGGGTCCCTGGCATCTGGGACTTTCGAGTGGCTATCCCCAGTTTCCCATCCCCCACTTCTATATATTTCTATTCAATTTCCTGACCCTGGACTTCTCTCCTGTCCCTTTCCAAACCTGATCCTGCTCCCCTTTTCTAACTTCCTGGCATCTCTCCCTGCCACGTCCCTCCTTCCCTCTACCTCCTATGATTATTTTGTTCCCCCTTCTAAGTAGGACTGAAGCATCTACACTTTGGTCTTCCTTCTTCTTAAGCTTCATATGGTCTATGGGTTTTATCATGGGTATTCTGAGCTTTTGGGCTAATATTCATTTATCAGTGAGTATACACCATGTGTGTTCTTTAGTGTCTGGATTACCTCACTCAGGATGATATTTTATAGTTCCCTCCATTTGTCTAAAATCATTGTTTTTTAATAGCTGAGTAGTATTCCATTGTGTAAATGTACCACATTTTCTGTATCCATTCCATTCCTCTGTTGAGGGACATCTGGGTTCTTTCCAGCTCCTGGCTATTATAATTAAGGATGTAATGAACATAGTGGAGCATGTGCCCATATTACATGTTGGAGCATCTTCTGGGTATATGCCTACGAGTGGTATTAGTGGGTGCTCAGGTAGTACTATATCCAATTTTCTGAAGAACTGCCAAACTGATTTCCAGAGTGGTTGCACCAGCTTGCAATCTGCCAGCAATGGAGGAGTGTTCTTCTTTTTCCACAACCTTGCCAGAATCTGCTGTAACCTGAGTTTTTGATCTCAGCCATTCTGATTGGTGTGGAGTAGAATCTCAGGATTGTTTTGCTTTGCATTTCCCTGATGACTAAGGATGTTGAACATTTCTTTAGGTGCTTCTCGACCATTTGATATTGCACAGTTGAGAATTCTTTGTTTAGTTCTGTACCCTATTTTTAATAGGGTTATTTGGTTTTCTGGAGTCTAACTTTTGGATATTAGCCCTCTATTGAATGTAGGGTTGGCAAAGGTTGTTTCCCAACCTGTAGGTTGGCAGTCTGTCCTAATCTGTGTTGAAACAAAAATAAGTTGGGAAATTTGGTTAGGAGGAAGTTTTCATGTTTTATTTGTAGGGTTTTTAAAACATATACCATTCTAATGTTCCTGGTTATAATTCTATTCCTAGAGAGACTGTTGCAGTAGAATGAACATTTTGAGGTGAACCTGTGCTATCTGACAGCATCAGTAAATTAGTTAATAAAATGGTTAATATGAATTATAAATATTTGAGGATATAAATATAATACTTAAGTGGATGTGATGTGGACCAAGTATCTTGAGCAACGCATTTTGTTTTGCTATTGTCTCTAGAGGTTTATCAAATTTATAAGAGTGCTAGATTCCATGTAAAGAAGACATATGCTATACTCATCTGTATATGAAGTACAAATCAATTGTCCATGTGGGTTTTATAAATGTCAACTACATATTTATAATCTATTCTTATTAGAATCCAAAATAAAGTCACCTAATAGGATATTCCCATCAGACCCACACAAGATTTCTTTTTATATTATGAAGAGCTGAATCAAAAGATTCACAAATATTTTACTTTTATGATCTACAAATTTTACCAATGAATTCTTTTCTTGTGCCCATAATATACCACAGTTAAATATTTAAGAGAAAGCTTCATTGTCATCTGAAAATATTACTTTAACAAATTAACTTGGAGAGAAATTTCTTTGAGACTGAACAGTATCAAACATTGTTTAGAAATAATAAAATGTATCTTGTAATTACAGAAAGTTGACAATAACCAGATAGTTAAAATTACTGTTTAAAATGAGCATGCTTTATTATAACAGAGATATGTCATTTCAGTTTTACACATGTATAGTATTTGCCCGACTAAATATGGCAAGTTGTCAGTATTTCTTTGATCTCCTTTCTTCTGACATTTCAAATAGCTTATTTATTATTATTATTAATTATTATGTATGTGGTTTGACATGGACGGTCCCCAGTTGGCCTCCCTCAATCCGTGGAAGAAATTGGGGTTCCAGATGTGGGCAAGGAGTTGGAGATGAAAAAGGTGGGGTAACAAACAAATACAGACACTGAGAGAGTGTGTATCTGAATGTAATTTGTCTCAAAGCGAGCACCAGTCTTATATAATACAGAAAACAAAGGAGTAGGATATCACAGCAGGCAAGGTACATTGAAGTATCTGACACAAAATAGAGGAATGCCTTCAAAGGACTGGCAGGAACCAACTGGGATAAAATTCAATGTTAAAAACTGGGATCAAAAGCAGCCCCACCTAATGTCAGCTTAATCTTAGAAGCCAGGGGGAAGGGCTTCATGCCCTTGCCATAGTTCTAATTCTAGTCTATTGTATAGTCCACCTTCCCCTTAGGCCATTGTAAATTCCTGTGTATCAGTGTAACTCAGCTATCTATAGTTCTAAGTATTTACTCTAGTTCCTTCTTAGACCACAACCTTCTTTCTTCCCAGATAATGGTAAATTCTTGCATAGGGGAGTAGCTCTGCTATTATTCTAAGTAACTGTGTGGGGGGAATTTCTACTAATAAGTAATGTAGTCTGCCATACCTGAATGTAATGAAGTTTCTAAGTATACTTGCTAAGCTTGCCCTGATATTTCTATCTCTAGGTAGTAGATAGTAATGCCTGATTTCTTTCATTATCTCTCTTACAATACTAGAGGCAAATTCTGAATGTCACTGAATAGGCAACATTCTTACTGAATTCAAAGCCCGTGATTGGTTCAAGGACTGCCTAGGACTGGTGAGGAATGTAATTTAGCTATATGTCAAAATCAATCCTCAGAGGCACTTATAATAAAGCAATGTTAAAGTAAAGCACACAGATCCATTTACCAACTAAAACAAGGACAGATTTGGAGCATTCATTATTACAGGATGCCATGGTTCCAGGAAACTAAGTGTCTGTGAACTTTTCTCCTCCAGACCACATCCAGGCTTTTTGACCTGTCATGCAGGTCACTACTGGAGTTTATATAGCAGTGGATTATAGTCTTGTCTGCATATATATTTGTGTGACGGTGTCAGATCACCTGGAACTAGAGTTACATGCAGTTGTAAACTGTCATTTGGGTGTTGGAATTAAACCCAAGTCCCTCTGGAAGAGCTGCCATTATTCTTTACCTCTGAGCCATCTCTCCAGCAGTTCTGATATTTACTACTTCATCTGAAAGTTGCTGAAATACATAAGAGGAATATTATTAATTAAAAACATCAATTTAAGGGATTTCAATTAGGATTTTATACTATCCAGAACTAAGGTATAAAATATTTGGTTTTGAAAAAAACCAATCCTTGTAAATATAGGAGAACAAATATTGAAAGACCCACATCGTGGGTCTGACTCAAGAGAGGTGATAACCCAAATCACTTATAAGAAACAGTCTTGATGCAAATTGCAAGAGGACTTTTATTTCAAGAGCACCCTTGGGCCCACAGTCATACACCACACAGGGGTAGAGGACCGTGGCGTCCCCGAGTAGCTGGGTAAGGGGGTTTTTAAAGGAAGAAACCACAACTCAAGGGGGTGGGGAGGGCGTTGTTGGAAAATACCAACAATACCAGTTAAGAGTCACGAGGAAGTCACAAGGAAAAAATACTTGATAATTGTGAGGTTATTTCTCAAGACAGTTTCTATGAGCCTCTAACAATAGCACATTTGCATATCGGGTTCCATGAATGGTCAAGGTGGTTCTTTTTGAACAAACACTCCCTGAACCCAGGAAGCAGGTGGATGGAGGAATGTAGCTATCTGTTTTAAGATTAGTATGCTTTGGAGCATTGAGTCACAAAGGTCACATTCTCAAGCCTGGGCCTAAAGGCCTAGAATTGTTGTTTTATGATATACTTTTTTTTTCAATATCATCAATAAAAATACCCATGTGGTTCACCATGTTTTTATGTTGCTTTTCCAAACCTTAATGGTGATGGATTTTAAAATTCAATTTTAATTTTCAAAGAACAGTACATGTTTAGTGTTTTGTGGTTGGCACAATAGCTGACATTTATTTCTACTTATGTATTTATTTTGTCTGTATGTAGTGTACATGTGTATGTATGTGTTTCTCTCTGGGTGTATATGTATGTGTGTGTGTGTGTGTGTGTGTGTGTGTGTGTGTGTGTGTGTGTGTGTGTGTACCTGTGTTTTCAGATGCATAGGCATGTGTGGAAACTGAAGATTCAAATGATGTGTTTACCTCTATTGCTCTATACCCAGTTTCCTTATTTTATTTTGTTCGTATACAAGTTTAATTCAAGAGAAACTATAACATCAACCTCTAGATGAAGTTTGGAGGACATGTTGTTGAGGTCTTCTGTCTTCTTTTATCAATATCCTGATACTATCAAATCACAAAACCCAATTTCTCTTTTTTGGGTGCAATGTCTCTTCATCAAACTGGGAACTCACTGAATGGCTAGACTGGCCAGACAGTTTCTTCTACTGGACTAGGGCTGGGAACAGAGAGGTACTCCTTTTTTGTATGTAGTATATCCAAACCAAAGCCCTCATGCTTGCCTGACAAGCACTTTACTTCTGAGCCATCTCTTTAGTCCAACGTTTAAACTGATAAAACATTTGGATGATAAAAGGCCCGATTCCAAGTATTGTCCTGTACACAACGGCAATATTCATACAGCCCAATGTCATTTTCATCTTGAAAATTTTGCACCCTTTTAGTTGCTCAAAAGGTTGGGGATGCAGGCATCATGGGGAACACTCTGTTTCCTACACATTGCCTTGCAAGTAAGTAGTCTGATTGCATCAGTAACAGCCAGTTGCTACAATGAGAAGAATTATTTACAGAGACTTGTTTCCTTTGGGTAACAATATGTAACTCATTGTCCCCAAATGGTAATATTCAACATGTAACCCAATTAGGAAAAGTAAGAGGAAAAATGAGAGCTATTAGTTATTATGCTCAGGCAACAGGCATAACATGGAAGTGATTCTGGACCAAGCCAGAAATGTTTTTACTTTATAGCAGAAGATGTTTATTTTAGGGGAAGTATTTCTATGACCTGGGAGATCCCCTGGGAACATGTAGAAAGGTTTAGGCTGCAGCCAAGACTTGAGAATTTTACAGTATATCTTTGAGATGAAGTAAATATTTTATGTAATATTTCTATACTTCACTTCCTGACTTAAAAGTGGCATGAGGTGGTTTACAGCCAACTAAGCTCACAGAGGATGACCATAGAACATTTTGGGAATGGCTAAGAACCATATCAAGTTTATAGGACTTTATGATTCTGTCAATAAATAGAATAGACTTCCTTTTGAAGAGTTACTATTACTTTTTATCATTAACTGTACCTGCTAAATTATGTTTAGAGCCCAGGAAAAGAAAGCATATCCAGGTTTCAGGTAGAGGAGGGCAGTGAATATACTGCCTTGTTATATTAATTCATGTAAGTTTCTTTTAACTGTCTTGTATTTGATTTGCTTTCACGGAGGGAGAATTCCATTTAAAACTGGATATTTTGCTTGCAATGACAAACCTATCATCATATATCTTGTTTCCTTCTCCACACATCACAGCAAGTCTCCTTACCTGGGACTTCGAGTCTGGTTTCTGTGGCTGGGAACCATTTCCCACCGAAGACTCCCACTGGGAGGTAGTGAGAGGACTGAGCAATGGAGAACATCTGTTTCTTGAGGCTGGTCACACAGTGAGCAGAAACCAAGGTACGGCATTTTTCTCCCTCTTTTAAAAGCAGTTTTGTTTATGTCAAAATGTTGAAGCCCTGTATTTCTGTTGCTATTTGCCAACTAAATGAAGCTTTGGTTTGTCCTGCCTTAATTCCTCCTGACCTAATTAATAATTAATAGAAAATTGTGTATCCTGAAGGAAGCATTCTTGAGATAAGCACCAGTTTTTTGTTGTGCCTTTTAATAATGTTATAGTGATGGTGGAAAAAGAGAGATAACATTTATGATAGATTGCACAGGAGATTTGCTTCTATTCTTTAAGCATTCCAAGTCAGGCACACAGAAAGGAAAATAGTCCCATCTTCTATTTGGGAACAGAGAGCAAGGATTTATCACTATCTATAAAACCTGGAAATATTATAGAGTATATACTGCAAAACATCATTACAACTTTTACATATCCTCATAAACTCAAGGAACCATAATTACTAACAATGTTCTGAAAATGTGCTGTGGCACTCCCAGGTTCACATAATGGCTTTTTCTCTAGTTCTTTTGTTTACATTTCTGTGTAAACACACACCTTAGAATTGCATTAACATTGTCATCACACAGTTGGGGGTCAAGATCATTTTTATGCTCACTGAACATCATCCTTCTTCTATTCTGAGACTTAGAAAGAAACATGCCAAACTCAAATCTTGGTAGATTTTTTATTACAGTTTTTGGAAACAGGTTGATTGAACATTGGGAGGTATTAGGGGGGAAAACTGTTGGCTATAACAGTAAAGCTAGTTCATTGTTGACTGATACAGTAAATGCTTGATATTTTGAATTTTTGCTGTAATATCCCTTTTGGCTCACAATGTACTCATTTTTTAACAGACATAAATGAGTGTTAAAGTTTGTCAGATGAGTTTTTCAGCTTTTTCTATGACAGTCATGTGATCATCAGATTATTCTACACTACAGTCAGTACCATTCCAGAGCCAAACTTGTTTGGGTTGCTTTTGTTTTGTTTACCCTTTACTTTTGTATTCACCTCATATATGTTTGCCAGTTATTTTCACTTATGTTCATAAAGAGCCTGGTCATTCCCTTCTTAGAGCATGTACAGTCATAGTTCCAAGATATTGCCTGAAACAGGTATATGATCTGCAAAAGGTGAGGTGATGGGGCTTTTTGCATAAACACATTCAGGAATCTACCAAATAGTATATTTGGATTATGAAATTCCCCTCCCTTTTTAAAATACATTCAAAAGTGACCTGCATTCTGAAAAACTACTGTCAGAACTAGGTGTTTTCAAATAGTTGGCTTAAGTGTGGGCACTATGCTCCTCTTTAGAATTGGGAACAAAACACCCATGGAAGGAGTTACAGAGACAAAGTTTCGAGCTGTGACGAAAGGATGGACCATCTAGTGATTGCCATATGCAGGGATCCATCCCATAATCAGCTTCCAAACGCTGACACCATTGCATACACTAGCAAGAATTTGCTGAAAGAACCCAGATATAGCTTTCTCTTGTGAGACTATGCCGGGGCCTAGCAAACACAGAACTGGATGCTCACAGTCAGCTAGTGGATGGATCACAGGGCTCCCAATGGAGGAGTTAGAGAAAGTACCCAAGGAGCTAAAGGGATCTGCAACCGTGTAGGTGGAACAACATTATGAACTAACCAGTACCCCGGAGCTCTTGACTCTAGCTGCATATGTATCAAAAGATGGCCTAGTCAGCCATCACTGGAAAGAGAGGCCCATTGGACACGCAAACTTTATATGCCCCAGTACAGGGGAACGCCAGGGCCAAAAAAATGGGAATGGGTGGGTAGGGAAGTGTGTGTGGGGGGTATGGGGGACTTTTGGGATAGCATTGGAAATGTAATTGAGGAAAATACGTAATAAAAAAGGGAAAAAATAAGTTGCTTAAAGACCCTTTGTCAATTTGTGATTATCAAAGGGCAGGATCAGACACTGACATTGTTTGCAATAGCTTTCCTTTTAAGGTTCAAGAAAGCTACCCCTGATACAGCTCAGTGTGTGATCTTCTGTGCTGCTAAAGCATGCTATCTCCTGTGTACTTGCTCTGAGTCCATCCACGTCAGTTAAAATCTAAAGGCAGTTATTTTGTTAATGTTCAGATTAGATCTTTAATTAAGCTCTCATCCCCTCCAGCACAGACAACAATGTCAAACATGTAAGCCCCAAGAGGAATCAGACTCATCACATAGGCTCATCTCCTTCAGTGCATTTTAAAGAGACTTAAAAATAAAACTCCCTAGAGAATTTCCTAAGGGCACATTGAATATCTAATTGTAAGCTTACAAGCTTCATTTAATTTGATTTCAAACTCTATGACAGGAGTTAAAGCAATAAAAATGTTTGTTTGGGTGATTTGGATGCAGAGTTTATTGTTTATCAATTAAATTTTATTTTAGATATTTAATGTCATACATGTGAAATGCTTTGGTTATTTACAGAGACTAATGGTGAATACGTGAAAATGTGATTTTCTTTACCTGAATGACAGTTGAGTAAGGCCAACAGGCAAAGTGCTTAGTGTACACCAGAACTGGCAACTAACTATGTGACTTTAAATTTGTTTCTGTTTCTCTTTCCAGGATCATTTATTTATTTTGGACCACAGAAGTCCACTGCAGTGGCCAGGCTTGGCAGTCCTATCCTTACCAAATCACTCACTACCTTTACTCCTTGCCAGGTAATCAGCTCTTCTGAGCATGTTTGGCCATTCTGTGCACTCAGATTGCATTGATAGTATTGCCCACTATGCTTTCTTACCATTTTCAAGATGCTTTAAGAGGTTTATAAGGAGCTGGGCAGTGGTGGCCCATGCCTTTAATCCCAGCACTTGGAAGGCAGAGGAGGCAGATTTCTGAGTTCGAGACCAGACTGGTCTACAAAGTGAGTTCCAGGACAGCCAGGGCTACGTACAGAAACCCTGTCTCAAAAAAAATAAATAAATAAAAATAAAAATAAAACAACAACAACAACAAAAAAAACAAAAAACAACAACCAAAAAAGAGGTTTATAGGAGCAGCTTCAGCATGAAATGCTGGTCCTTCTAAAAGGCTTTGCATCACTTACACTGTAAGTATGGGACCTGCTATAGCTTTTATTATTTTATATTCCTTTCACATGGACATTTGAATAATCTAACAAATGTTCTTTACATTATTTACTACCTAGTTTAAACAGGAGTGTAAATAGAGTAGGTTAGATAGATCAGTTAGGTAAATGTCTGTTGAGAGAAAACTACAATAATGAGAAAAGGTGAATATATGTAGAAAAATTTATTTATTGAGATTTTATATTCTTTAAGTTTGTTAATGCTACTGCAGACACAACAAGCAGTAAAAATTTCATTGCATTTCAGCATGACACAGAAGAAAGCATACTGATGTGATCACCAGGGATATAAATGTCTGGTTTGCCACGTTCATTCGTAGTACATATTGCTTGGCCTTGACTTTGGAAATAGTGACTCTATTGAGATGGTCAGCATTGGTGTACTCTTTCAGTGGCCATGACACTGAACATTTAATTATGCAAGGTCTTGTATTTGGCACATAGTGTGATGGTTAATCTTCATAGTCAACTTGATAGGATTGTGAATCAATACAGAAATGCAGTTTTGGTTATATTTATGATAGTGTTTACAGAAAGGCTTAAGAAATGTGGGAAGCCCTACCTCAACTATAGAAGGTCCCATCCCATAAGCCGGGGTTCTGAAAGGACATAAAACTGAGCCTCACCACACAAACAATACATTCAGGTACCTCACTCTCTTTTGTCATGCAACAGAGTCATATTCCTTGCAAAAATGAAAGGCTAGGATCCAGGAAGGAAAACCCTAAGTTGAAAAGGAGAACCCAGGATCTAGGGCATACCAGTATCATAGGATCTCCTTTAATAAAACCTGCAGACATGGATTGGATCTGGCTCCAAAGAGAGTTTGTCTATGCTGCATGGCATCCCTGTCATAATGGATAGTAACCTGAAATCATGAACCAAAATTAACCCTTTCTGAACACAATTTGCATCATGCATTTGGGCATAGCAATGAGAACAGTAACCAACACAATAGGTATTCACTAAATAGTCCTTTGACTTTCTATAAAATACAACTCTTAAGTCACATGGGTCTGTTCATCTAGTTTACTTTCCATCCTTTGAAGGGGTTGAACAGACCTCTAAGTCTCAAGAATTCAGTTAATGTTTAGGTCTTTACTGATCAAAAATAATAACAAGGTAAATTCTGAAGCACACACTAAATTCATGGCTCTAAATATGTGGTTATAGCCATTTTCTCAGGTGTCCTTGATGAAGAGCTACTTACCATCCAGGAGTACAAATCTAATTAGGTTTTCAGGATGGGGAAATTCTGAGACCAAGTGCCTGGAGCTCTTAATAGGTTGTCTTTTCTTTCTTGTTTGGTTTGCCTTTTAACTTTTGCCCCCTCCCATTTCTTTGTGGGAATGAAGATTAAAACCACTGCTTATCTCCCCTCTATTTCCACCTTATCCAATTGCCCTCAATGTGTTTCTACCTTCCCTTTATTTTAATTAAACCCTATGTGATAGAATGATATAGATTTTTCAGGAACCCCAGGAGCAATTCTCCACAATTAAAAGAGTACTTTCCAAGCTAGCTTAGGTTTACTTCAAAGCCATACACAGAGTCAGAGACACAGAAATCAGCAAGTGCAAGGTAATAGGATGTATTAGTTGTCTTTCATTCCAGGTATTTGGAAACATATATTATGAATGCATAATGTTCTTAGGATTCACTGATATCACTAAAAACTCTGTGTGCATGTCTGTCTGTCTGTCTGTGTGTAAATGTGTGTGTATGTATATATATATATATATATATATATATATATATATATATATACATATATATATATATATATGAGTATATGTGTTTTGTGTGTGTATATATGTGTATATATCTGTGTGTGAATATGTTTGTCTTTCTCTGTGTGTGTCTGTGTATGTTTATGTATGTATCTGTGTGTATGCATGAGTACGTGTATGTGTGTGAGAGAGTATGTGTGTGAATTAGTCTGCTTCTGAGTGTGTGTGCATGAATGAATATGTATGTGTGAGTATATGTGAGTGTATGTATGATTGTGTGTGTATGTATATATGTACTTTTTGAAGATGTCCTGATGTTTTCATCATTGTATCTGGTTGATGATCATTAATTACTATTAGTCATTGGGATGCCATATTTTCATCATTTATAAAAGGTTAAGGAAACTTTTCTGCTTTTGGTAAAGTATGTAGCTTTGCTATGGGTGTTTTTCAGATGGATCTCAGTGAGAATATCGTTCTTGATGGTCAATGTTGAACTCATAACTAAGGTTTCATCCCTAGGGACTTCAGATACTGATCTAATGGTTCCCATATATTTATGGAAAATAAAGTACTTCAAAGACCCACTATAGATTGGCAGACGTATTTAGTTTTCTTTTTTGTATGCATCTGCTTCAATTTTAGCCATCTTTGAGTTTGAGTTACTTGATAACATATTTCACCTAGAAAGTAGTAGGAGACTATTTCTCTAGTAGGAAAGCCATTTGTGCCAGAGATACAAATAGTCAATGCTTCTCAGTGAACTAAATATCCTTATTTATGAGCATATGGTGATATATGATACTTTCATAAAAGTTACAGAATAAGCAACCAAACCAAATTCCTATCTTCTTAGGTAATTGGAGAATCTGCCTGATTCTTTGATTCAGAACATATTGATAATAGTTCTGTTTATTGAACAAATGTTCTTCATTATAAAATAATACAAAAAGCAATAAAATAACCCAAGTTGGGCACTGTGATATGATTAAAGCCTCCATCTCATGAAATTATGTGATTATTCTTTCCCTGCACAGTCATATCATTCAGATACCATTAAGGGAAGTTTTTTAAAGGACTTTAAAGGAACATGAGCTTTCTTCTGGGTCACCTTTTCTAATGGCACAATTTAAGGTCATTTTGTATGAATTACCTTGTACTTTGTATATGGTCAACACATGGCTTCAACATGTGCATTGTTCCTATTGCCTGTCATTGTTCACAATGTGCACTTTAATTTAGAATCTTCAAAAGTCACTTCAGCCACTAATGGAAACTTGGCACATTTCCTCAAAAGTGGAGATAGGACAAACAGAACACATGCAGACCAGAAGCCACTATTGCTCATTGATGTTGAAATATTCTTACTGGTTATAATTAGGTAGGAAATATGAAATATGAAGGAGATTAATGTAAGCAGTAATATTTTCTGAGTTCACATTTGTTGTGGAAAAAACAGTGTTTTACGTTTAGGATTTTGCTGTTGATTACAGAAAGCTTGATAATATGCACCTTGAGATTTCAGGGTTTTAAGTTGTCTTTCTTTAATTGTCCGACTCATTTTGCAGTTACTTTAATGGGGCCTCATTTGAACATAATTCACAATTTTCTCTTTTAAAAATACATATGAGAAAACCAGGGCAAAGGAGTGGACTCTCCATATTTGGATGTAGGTTTCTCAGCTGCCCTGAGATGTATATGCTTCAGAGTAGAAGATGTCAAAAAACAAAAGAAGATGTCAAAAACAAAATAAACAAAAACAAAAAACAAAACAAAACAAAACAAACATCAAAGTACTCTTCTCCCACTCAGAACTCGTGGTTAGAACAATGTAAACATTCTTCTGTGGTTCAGTACAAGATAATCACTACTTTGTATTAATTACAGTTTTCCTGTCTGGAATGTAGTAACAACAAACTAACCCCGTGTTTGCTCTAACAATTGGTAAAGTTTGTGAGAGGCAGTATGTTAGCTACTTTGTCTTAGTGCTGGGACAAAATACAGAACAAAAGGAACTTAAAGGAATGTAGGACTTCTCAATTTAACTCATGGTTTCAGTGTTCAGCACCATGGCTTCCATCCTCATGCTCTTTAGCCAGAAACAAAAGCAGAAATGTGACTGAGTTACCTAACTGACTCTCACCTCATGGTGGACAGGAAGCAGAGGGGAAAAGAACCTCCCTCCAGGGACATTTCTCTGGCTAGGCTCCACCTTCCTAAAATGGCTACTGCATAACAAAGTGCTGTTAGCTTAGAGCGAGGTTTCCCAAACACAAAAGGAAATATCCATAGCTAAACTATACTTCTATAGTGACTCAGTGTAAAATACTACAAGGGGGTAAGAATGACATATAAATAATTATAAAATGCACCAAAATGCAAATGAATCCATTCTTATCTCCTTGTAAAAAGCTCAAGTCCAAGTGAATGAAGGAGGACATCCACATAAAACCAGATACACTGAAACTAATAGAAGAGAAAGTGGGGAAGAGCCTTGAACACATGCCCACAGGGGAAATTTTCCTGAACAGAACACCAATAGTTTATGATCTAAGATCGAGAATTGACAAATGGGACCTCATAAAATTGCAAAGATTCTGCAAAACAAAGGACAATGTCAATAGGACAAAATGGCAAACAACAGATTGGGGAAAGATATTTATCAACCCATTATCTGATAGAGGACTAATTTCCAATATATATAAAAAACTCAAAAAGTTAAGATTCCAGAGAAACAAATAACCCTATTGAAAATGGGTACAGAGCTAAACAAAGATTCTCAACTGAGGAGTAACAAATGCCTGAGAAGCACCTAAAGAAATGTTCAACATCCTTAGTCATCAGGGAATGCAAATACAAACAACCCTGTTATTCCACCTCACACCAATTACAACAAACAGCTAAGATAAAAACTCAGGTGACAGAAGATGCTAGCAAGGATGTGGATAAAGAGGAACACTTCTCCATTGTTGGTGGGATTGCAGGCTGATACAACTACTCTGGAAATCAATCTGGTAGTTCCTCCGAAAGTTGGACACAGTACAACCTGAGGACACAGCTCTAACACTCCTGGGCATATACCCAAAAGATGCTCTAACATATAACAAGGACACATGCTCCACTATGTTCACAGCTGCCTTACTTATAATATCCAGAAGCTATAAAGAACTCAGATGTCCTTCAAACAAGGAATGCATACAGAAAATGTGGCACATTCGCACACTGTAATACAACTCAGCTATTAAAAACAATGACATGAAATTCTTAGGCAAATATGTATGGAACTAGAAAATATCCTGAGTGAGGTAACCCAGTCACAGAAGAACAAAGATGGTATGTACTCATTGATAAGGTGTATTAGCCTAAAAGCTTGGAATACTCAAGATAGTGATTCACAGAGCAGCTGAAGCTCAAGAAGAATGAAGACCAAAGTGTGGATGCTTCAGTCCTTCTTAGAAGAGGAACAAAATGCTCAGAGGAAGAAATACTGGAACAAAGTGTGGAGCAGAGACTAAAGCAAAGGCCATCCAGAGATTGCCCCACCTGGAGATCCATCTCATATACAGACACCAAACCCAGACACTAATGCAGATGCCAAGAAGTGCTTGCTTAAAGAAGGTTGATATAGCTGTCACATGAGAGGCTTTGACAGAGCCTGGCAAACACAGAGGTGGATGCTCACAGCCAACCAATGGACTGAGCATGGGGTCCTCAATAGAGGACTTAGAGAAAGGACTGAAGGAGCTGAAGGGTTTTGTATCCCATAGGAAGAACAATAGTATAAACCAACCAATAACCCCAGAGCTCCCAGGGACTAAACCAAAGAGTATACATGGAGGATCCCATGGCTCCAGTGGCATATGTAGCAGAGGAAGGCCTTGCTGGGCATCAATGGGAGGAGAAGCCCTTGGTCCTGGGAAGGCTGGACTCCCCAGTGTAGGGGAATGCCAGGGTTGGGAGGCAGGAGTGTGTGGGCATTTGGATGTGCACCCTCATAGAAGCACGGGGAGGGAGGATGGGATAGGGAGTTTATGGTGGGGAAACCCGAGAAACAGGAACATTTGAAGTGTAAATAAAACATCCAATAAAAAAGAAAGTTCATATCTTTGATAATTTAATAATTTAGCAGCAAGAGTGAACTTAAAGTGGTGTGAGGCTTTTACCTCTCAATACCCACCTCCAGTGACACATCACTTCAGCAAGTTTGTGCACCTCCTAAACCTCCCACAACAATGCCAACAACTGGAAAATTAGTATTCAAATGTCAGAGCTCATGGGTGGTGTTTTTCACTCAAACTTACACAGAAATAAAAAATTGGGACAAGCACTGTGAGTGATATAAGAAAAGAAGTAGAAAATTTGAGGTAAAGTTTTGAAAGAATATAGGTCAAAACTAAATGAAAAAGAAAACATGAATATAGAGCAAATGGCATGGCTTTAGATTCTAAATAAGCTACTGGGGTGTTATTTACAGACTTTAGTCACTATCTCTGGATTAATGGTTTAGTGATGTCAGTCACCTGAAAAGGAGTGTTCCCTTTGTACTAAATTGCATATGTATATATAGTTGTCATATTTGCTTGCTTATAAATTTTCATGCTTTAAGGAAAATATGTATAGGTGTTTTTCCTGTATGTATGTCTCTGTACCACATGCCTGCCTTGTTCTGATGGAGGCCAAACAAAATCATCAGATCTCCTGAGACTAGAATTACAGATGATTTTGAGCTGCCATGGGGGTCATCTGGAAGAGCAGTGAGCATTATTAACTACTGAGCCATATTTCCCCACATTTTGGAAATATTACCCTATATAATCTCTCCTGAGCATGACATCACTATATAGTTGAGGATAACCTTGAACTCTGTTCTTTCTGACTCCTGAGTGTTAGGAGTGATAAGTATACGCCATAGTACCTAGCTTCATATCCGTATTAAAATGAACATCACAGCACAATAATAGAGAATAAAATAAATGAGATTTAAATTTTTCTCTAATTTTCAGTGATGTAATTGTTTCATGGGATCTTTTAAAATGCTTCTCTATGTAGCATGAGCTGGCCTCAAAATTGCTATTTGCATGTCTCCCTCCCTCTCTCCCTCCCTCTTCCTTCCCTTCTCCTCCCCTCCCCTTCCCTCCCCTCCCCTCCCCTTTCCTCCCCTTCCCTCCCCTCCCCCTCCTCCTTCCTCCCTCTTCCTTCCTTCCTTCTTTCCTTCCTTCCTTCCTTCCTTCCTTCCTTCCTTCCTTCCTTCCTTCCTTCCTTCCTTTCTGTCTTTCTTTCTTTCTTTCTTTCTTTCTTTCTTTCTTTCTTTCTTTCTTTCTTTCTTTCTTTCTTTCTTTCTTAGAGTATTTGTTACCAAGTGGAGGTTTCTTGAATTCGATAACTCAGTCTTCATCATCATCAGCCTTCTCTCATCTCCTCTTTCTCTCTAAATGTTTATAGAAACTAAACTCCACATATTGTTCTTTTTGTTTCAGTGTGTTAAATAAATGTCTATTATACATAAATTGTTGTAATGGGTTTGTAAGGAAGTTACAACATGCCTCATGATTTTGAGTTTTAAACTTAGTGGCCTGCCATTGAATGTATAGCAGACGGAGAGCCTTGGGGTTTTCACTCTTGATGAGGATCTATTTGAAACCCCAGCTGTATTATGTACAGCTCAATGACTGCTCCCTTAACAGTACTAAATTTGAAATGACTTTGGAAGGTTGCTTAGTACAAAGCTGAAGCATTGAAGTCTCTACAATGCAAATTCTCTTAAATATAATTTGTAAGCCCCTGTGCTGTTGAATATGGATCTCCTTGGCATTTATGTTTAGTACTTATTAAAATGATTTCACACTAGTGAGGAGCTGAATGACAGACAGTTTGACAGCTCCAAATACTGATGGGGTGTGAGCATCTCCTGCACAAGGAGGTTGGAAATTCTCCTTTGCATATTCACAAGCTGGGAACGCCATGAGACTTACAGCAGGGATCTAAAATTTAATTGCCATAGAGAAATGAGTCCTTACTTTGCATGGTATTTAATTAAACACTTCCCTTTGACTTTATATTTCTAATTTACCTGTCAAGGTCTGAACTTGAGCAATCATGGCAACAAAATCTAAGATGAAATGGACAGTCAGAAAGGATGTTTTGATCAGGTAGTGCCAATTACATCTACACAAGAAAATAATGACAAATTAGGACACAGAATGGTTAGTATTTTGAACTGAAGAATTTAAAAAGAACATTGAAAATGTATCTTTTTCTTACTAGCTAAAAACCTCCCGCTTTGAATGTTTCATTTTTTTTCTTTCCATTTTTTATTAGGTATTTAGCTCATTTACATTTCCAATGCTATACCAAAAGTCCCCCATACCCACCCACCCCCACTCCCCTACCCTCCCACTCCCCCTTTTTGGCCCTGGCGTTCCCCTGTTCTGGGGCATATAAAATTTGTGTGTCCAATGGGCCTCTCTTTCCAGTGATGGCCGACTAGGCCATCTTTTGATACATATGCAGCTAGAGTCAAGAGCTCCAAGAATGTTTCATTTTTCTTTACGATGTTTCTACAGCCTTAGTGTTCTCTATGTGCTAATGGGTAGGATGAATGTCACTGTGCATCTGAACCTCATTTTGTGGAAGTTTTGAAAAAAATATCCAGAATGAATCATCCCCTAACTGAAAGGATTAATCTTTTCCTCACACAGTGCCGAGACCCGAGAATGCACCTCAGAAGTTCTGGTAGAACAAATGAGCGCTGCAGCTTATGTAAGAGCTTCTGATGATAGGAGCAAACAGAGAACTCCTCTTACTCTTCAGTATACAGTTAAACCATGAACCCCTTAGACACTATTATCAATAATGATGACTAAGGAGTAAAATGATTAGAATTTTCTACCCTCCTAAAGAATATATCATGTGCCTTAAATTATTACTGAGTAGTAGCCTCTGAACATTCAAGCTCATCAATAATATCATAATAGAAACATTAATGGACTTATTTGTTGTAATTTTGCTGTATTGAAAATACTAATTTTCAGACAAACATTTTTTACTAGTTTCAGAGTTGAGTATAATATGGCATACATATTATTCCCCATGTTATACCTTTAAATCATAATTTTTGCACAATCCGGAATTACAAGAAGCAAGAAAATAGGAACCTTGGAAACTCCTCTAGGAATAGAGGTGGAAGACCCATGACTATATTGGCAAAGACATATTCTCAAACTTATTTTGTTGTGGTATATTATTATCTGATTTATTGGAAGTATATTGACAAAAGTTAAAAATACCAACTCACACAGATGCCCAGATCTTTTTCTAAAGAGAGAAATATGAAAGGTCCAATGAAAGTAATTAGTATTTTGTATATTATACATTTTATGATCAGAGAAAACAAACTCATATTTATTATTGAAATATTCTGGGATATTTTATTTTTATTTGTAAAAGAAATTACTGTATGTACTTAGCTGAATTGTGAGTGAGGGTATATGAAAGTCATACATAACTTACATTAACTTGGTCATGGTTATTGCACATGGGTATTGACAGCAATAGCCTTTATCCTCTGAGATATCTTGCTGGCCTATTATTTTCTTTTTTCTGCTATTGAAAATAAAGTTTTTCTCATCATATATACATATATATATACACACACACATATACACACATATACATATATACTTTCTCCTCCCTGTACTCCCCCTACTTCCTCTCACACTCTCCTCTCCCATCCAGATACATCTCTTTTTCGTCTCTTATTTAAAAACAAACCAGTTTCTAAGGGAATATAATATAATATAATATAATATATATAATATAATGTAATGTGATATAATAATATACACATAGTATGACAAAATAAATGCTAATACATTGGAATAGGATAAAACAAGCAAACAGAAGGGAAAGGGCCCAAGAAAAGGCACCAGAAACCGATATGAGCTCAGAGAGCCACTCATCCATACACTCTGGAATTCCATGAAAACCCTAAACAGGGAAGCCATATGTACACACAGAGAACCTGTAGGGTAAAAAGAGAGCGAAATCTATATATAAAATGCAACAAAATAAAAATAAAACATAAGACAAAAATGAAAGGAAAACCCTGACACAAGATTATGAGACAAGAAGTCTCTGAAAACGGCATTCAGTTTGTTTTCTGTTGGCCATGAACTGCTGGGTATGTGGTCTACCTTTAAGGATAGTTTGTTTCTTCAGTCAGACTCCTGTAGAAAAAAACTAAATTTTCTTTTACAATTAGAGATAGCTTCTGGGTTAGCAAAGGGGACATGTGTCCATTTCTTTCAGCCATAGACAAGACCTGTACAGGCCCCCCAATCTCTGTGAATTCATACATACTTTGCCACGTTCATTTAAAGAGCCATATTTCCTTGGTTTAATCCATTGTCTTCGACTCTTACACCTCTTCATCTTCCAGGGTTCTCTGAGCCTTGAGATTGAGGGAATTGAGGGTGGGTGGGTAGGGGAGTGGGGGGGAGGGTATGGGGGACTTTTGGGATAGCATTGGAAATGTAAATGAGGAAAATATCTAATAAAAATATTAAAAAAAAGATTGAGTGTGAGTGCAGACAGGCTACAACATATATCACTCATTGATGACCTGCTGTTTCAAATTATAAACAAAATATACGATATATCTATATCTGATATTTATCTATATCTATATATTGTCTATTTGTCTATATATGTATGTATATGTATGTATAATATATATCTCCACACTTATCTCTATAGGTGCGGTTTTGGTATCATTTATCAGAGCATTCCAGTCTCTCTGTTTTCACAAGAACATCAGTAGATGGCAGTTTGCTAAAGCAGAGTGAAGTGACCCAATTCTCTGACTCTCAGTGGAGCCAAGCAAAAGTTGATCTCCACGCAAAAGCTGAAGAGTCTACTCTTCCTTTCCAGGTAAGCTCATGAGGAGTTAATGCTCTGCGTCAGAAGGTAGGGGCTTCCTACTAATCATTTCAGACAGCAAAGTAACATATTCATTGGATGGTTACTATACTAATAACCCATACATATTAATGTATTAGTTACTTGCCAGGCAACTAGATACTTACTTTGAATATTTCAGAATTATGTGTAGAAGTGTAGCAACTATCAGAAATAATACTTATATTAGATGGCTGAGAGAAGAGAAATTTGGAAAGGATTTTAGAGATGTAAGGCAGGTAAGAGTCTCATTTAGATATGACACAGCCAATGCCACTCTGAGCACATAGCTGCTATGGATACCTACACAAGGCAGATAGAAGGAATACTTGTGATGGCTCATAATTTTCTCAGGGAGCTAATGATTAAGTTGTTGAGGGGAAGTGATTTTATTTTCTCTAAATGGGGTACCTAGGTAATAAGATGGACTTCCTAAGTAAAGGAGGAGGGCTAAAATGGGGTAAGGCAATCACAGTTCATTGGATATATATATATGACAATGTCAAACATGAAGAAAAAGGGCTTTTTCCTAAGTGAGCTCGGCATATCTGAGGTGAAGAAAAATGATGTAGATTGTGTCCATGTTTTCCTCCTACTGCTCTTCTCCAATAAACAAGAACATTTGTTGACCTTCAATATAGTTGTCTTAATCAATAATATAAGCAAGTGACAATAATATAAACAAGTGACTGTATCTCAGCCACTAAGTGGATTCAGCAGTTCCACATTCCTGGACCATGACTTCTTTTTGGATGATGCAATTGTAGATCAAATGGTGGAGGGCTGAAAATACACTACCCTGGAGTCAGGGGCTATGGGTGTTCACTCCTTGATCTCACTGACTGAAAGTATTATCTTGCATCTTTCTGTTTCTTAACCTGAAAGAACTATAACAATGATAAAGATGTACTTTGGGAGAGGCTGAATATTAAAGAGATGGTAGTAAAGATGCTGTTTGTGTAGGTGTGTTCTGGAGTCTTGGATCCTGGGCCAAATATAGGATTATAGGGACATTCTTAAGCCTTCTAAGCTTCTGCTTTACCTATTGCCATGGTATGGGAAATTGACTGCTGGAACTGCAGTTGATAAATAACATACATTAATGTAATGTCTTCTTCAGAATCAGTTGAGATAAAATGTAGAAGTCAAACAGAAACCAAAGCATTTTGATACCCATGATATTAAAATGTCTATCTGTGTGTTTAAATTAGGACTTTCAGTTGGACTAAATAGTAGCCAGATAGATAAGTAACTGCTGGAGAAAGGCTGTGTTCTCATTGTAGGAGAAGGGCTTTGTCCTGGACAATAAACAATATTAGAATGCATATATCTTAGCTTCATTCCCTGATACTATGATAAAATGCTTTGGCAAAAGCAACTAGAGGAGAAATAAATGATTTTGATTCAGTGCTCCAGATTCCACTGAAATGGCAGGGAAGCCACAGTGGCAAGAATCTGAGGAGCTGCTCACATTGCTTCTGCAATCCTAAAGTAGAGATGAATGCAAGCTACTGCTTGGGTTGCTTCTCCATTTTATCCTATTCAGAATCCCTGACCAGGCAGTTAATGCCTTTGTCCACTTAGAAGATATGTTTTCCAAGACTAATCAACTTAAGATAATCCCCACAAGCATTTTCAGAGGATATTCTTGATCTGTCAACTTAAAGATTAACACTAACCATATATCTCTGAAAACCAGCAACTTCATCTGCAAAAGGAAGCTAGAATGAACAAGGTGAAATGGAAAAGTTGAGCTTGCCTGGTGCATTCAGCTACTTCACCAGAAAGAGTAGCAGCTGATGGCAGCAATGTTATTACAGGGCATTTCCTCCCAGTAAACATAGGAGGAGAATGGAAAAGTATCAACTTCTGTGACTATTCAATTTATAGAAGACTTATAAGAGGGAGGGAATCTGAGAGGGGGAGATCCAGAGTAACTGGGATGCAAAAATAAATGAGTAAACAAACAAACAAACAATATATAGATAAATGTAAAGAAATCTAGCACTGAGTAAGCTGTTTTTGTTGCGGTGGTGACCATTACTTTGGTATTGCTTGGAAATTGTGTATATAAAATAGATATAAGGATTCCTTCATATTTTGAAAGAGAAAATTCTTTTGGTCAAAACTCTGGATTCAATAATTAGAGACTTTTATAGCCAGAAAAGTCTCCTGAATCGATGCCAACATTTAATGGGTTAAACTGCAGATGACTTCAGTTGGGAGAAGTATTTGACACAAAGACCTCCATGCATTCATCTCAGTATTAGTGTATAGCATAAAACAAGTCAAAAAGATTAGGTCAATTTACTCTTTGTCTCTAATGCTTATAGCCTCCATTTAAATGCTTCAATTGATTCATTTTATTTAGACTGAAACTCATCAAAACAACCATCAGTGTCTGTTTATCTACTGACCTTGTGAAGGAAAGAGAATACCTGTTGATAGGTCTAGCTGTTTAAGACATACAATGCACAGAGGAAATGGCTACTATTCTTTTATGTGACTTGAAGTTCTAGGAGATTTTCTGCTACATATGCACCTAGAGAAACGAGCTCTGGGGGTATTGGTTAGTTCATATTGTTGTTTCACCTATAGGGTTGCAGACCCCTTCAGCTCCTTGGGTACTTTCTCTAGATCCTCCTTTGTGGACCCTGTGTTCCATCCAATAGATGACTTTGAGCATCCACTCCTGTATTTGCCAGGCACTGGCATAGCCTCACAACAGACAGCTATATCAGGGTCCTTTCAGCAAAATCTTGCTGGCATATGCAGTAGTGTCTGGGTTTGGTGGCTGATTTTGGGATGGATCCCCAGGAGGGGTAGTCTCTGGATGGTCCATCCTTTTGTCTTAGCTCCAAACTTTGTCTCTGTAACTCCTTCCATGGGTATTTTGTTCCCTATTATAAGAAGAAATGAAGTATTCACACATTGGTCTTCCTTCTTCTTGATTTTCTTGTGTTTTGCAAATTGTATCTTGGGTATTCTAGTTTCTGGGCTAATATCCACTTATCAGTGCATATCAAGTGACTTCTTTGGTGATTGGGTTACCTCACTAAGGATGATATCCTCCAGATACATCCATTTGCCCAAGAATTTCATAAATTCATTGTTTTTAATAGCTGAGTAGTACTCCATTATGTAAATGTACCACATTTTCTGTATCTATTCCTCAGTTGAGGGACTTCTGGGTTCTTTCCAGCTTCTGGCTATTATAAGTAAGGCTGCTATGAACATAGTGAACCATGTGTCCTTATTACCAGATGGAACATCTTTGGGTATATGCCCAAGAGAGTTATTGCTGAATCTTCTAGTAGTACTATGTCCAATTTACTGAAGAACCGCAAGACTGACTTCCAGAGTGGTTGTACAAACTTGCAATCCCACCAGCAATGGAGGAGTGTTCCTCTTTCTCCACATCCTTGCCAGTATCTGCTGTTACCTGAATTTTGATCTTAGCCATTCTGACTGGTGTGAGGTGGAATCTCAGGATTGTTTTGATTTCCATTTCCCTGATGATTAAGGATGTTGAACATTTTTTTCAGGTGCTTCTCAGCCATTCAGTATTTCTTAGTTGAGAATTCTTTCTTTAGCTCTGTACCACATTTTTAATGGGGTTATTTGAATTTCTGGAGTCCAGCTTCTTGAGCTCTTTGTATATATTGGATATTAGTCCCATATCAGACTTAGGATTGGTAAAAATCTTTCCCCAATCTGTTGGTGGCCTTTTTGTCTTATTGACAGTGTCTTTTGCCTTATAGAAGCTTTGCAATTTTATGTGGTCCCATTTGTCAATTCTTGATCTTACAGCACAAGCCATTGGTGTTATTTTTAGGAATTTTTCGCCTGTGCCCATATCTTTGAGTCTTTTCCCCACTTTCTCCTCTATAAATTTCAGTGTCTCTGGTTTTATGTGGAGTTCTTTGATCCACTTAGACTTAACCTTTGTACAAGAAGATAAGAATGGATCAATTCTCATTCTTCTACATGATACATGCCAGTTGTTCCAGAAGCATTTGTTGAAAATGCTGTCTTTTTTTCCACTGAATGGTTTTAGCTCTGTGTCAAAGATCAAGTGACCATAGGTGTGTGGGTTCATTTCTGGGTCTTCAATTCTATTCCAGTGATCTGCTTGTCTTTAACTGTACCAGTACCATGCACTTTTTAATCACAATTGCTCTGTAGTACAGCTTGAGGTCAGGCATGGTGATTCCACCAGAGTTTGTTTTATTGTTGAGAAATTTTTTTCCTATCCTAGGTTTTTTATTATTTCAGATGAATTTGCAAATTGCCCTTCCTATTCAGTGAAAAATCGAGTTGGAATTTTGATGGGGATTGCATTGAATTTGTAGATTGCTTTCAGCAGAATAGATATTTTTACTATATTAATCCTGCCAATCCATGAGCATGGGAGATCTTTCCATCTTCTGAGATCTTCTTCAATTTCTTTCCTCAGAGACTTGAATTTCTTATCATACAGATCTCTCACTTCCTTAATTAGAGTCACACCAAGGTATTTTATATTATTTGTGACTATTGTGAAGGGTGTTGTTTCCCTAAGTTCTTTCTCAGCCCATTTATCCTTTGGGTAGAGAAAGGCCATTGACTTGTTTGAGTCAATTTTATATCTAGGTACTGCACTGAAACTGTTTATCAGGTTTAGGAGTCCTCTGGTGGAATTTTTGGGATCACTTATACATATTATCATGTCATCTGTAAATAGTGATATTTTGACTTCTTCTTTTCCAATTTGAATCCCCTTGATCTCCTTTTGTTGTCAAATTGCTCTGGCTAGGACTTAAAGTACAATGTTGAATAGGGAGGCAGAAATTGGGCAGCCTTGTCTATTCCCTGATTTTAGTGGGATTGCTTCGAGTTTCTCTCCATTTAGTTTGATGTTGGCTACAGGTTTGCTGTAGATTGCTTTCATTAGGTTTAGGTATGGGCCTTGAATTCCTGATCTTTCCATGACTTTTATCACGAGGGGTGTTGGATTTTGTTAAATGCTTTCTCAGCATCTAACTAGATGATCATGTGGTTTTGTGTTTGAGTTGGTTTATATAGTGGATTACGTTGATGGATTTCCATATTTTGAAACATCCATGCATCCCTGGGATGAAGCCTATTTGGTCATGATAGATGAACATTTTCATGTATTCTTGGATTCAGTTTGTGAGGATTTTTTTGAGTACTTTTGCATCGATATTCCTAAGGGAAATTGGTATGAAGTTCTCTTTCTTTGTTGGATCTTTCTGTGGTTTATGTATCAAAGTAATTGTGACTTCATAGAATGAATTGGTTAGAGTACCTTCTGTTAATATTTTGTGGAATAGTTTGAGGAGAGTTGAAATTAGGTGTTCTTTGAAGGTCTGATAGAACTCTGCACTAAACCCATTTGGTACTGGGCTTTTTTTTTTTTTTTTTTTTTTTTTTTTTTTTTTTTTTTGGTTGTGAGACTATTGATGACGGCCTCTATTTCTTTAGGGGAAATGGAAATGTTTAGATCATTAATCAGATCCTGATTAACTTGATACCTGGTATCTGTCTAAGAAGTTGTCTGATCCTGATTAACTTGGTACCTGGTATCTGTCTAAGAAGTTGTCCATTTCATCCAGGTTTTCCAGTTTTGTTGAATGTAGCCTTTTGTAGTAGGATCTGATGATGTTTTGGATTTCCTCACGTTCTGTTGTTAAGTCTCCTTTTTCATTTCTGATTTTGTTAATTAGAATACTGTCCCTGTGCCCTCTAGTTATTCTGGCTAAGGGTTGGTCTACCTTGTTGGTTTTTTCAAAGAACCAGCTCCTGGTTTGGGTGACTCTTTGAATAGTTTATTTTGTTTCCACTTGGTTGATTTTAGCCCTGAGTTTGATTATTTACTGCCATCTACTCCTCTTGGGTGAATTTACTTCCTTTAGTTCTAGAACTTCTAGGTGTGCTGTCAGGCTGCTAGTGTGTGCTCTCTCTAGTTTCTTTTTGGAGGCACTCAGTGCTATGAGTTTTCCTCTTAGGACTGCCTTCATTGTGTCCCTTAAGTTTGGGTATGTTGTGGCTCCATTTTCATTAAACTCTAAAAAGTCTTTAATTTTTTCTTTATTTCATCCTTGACCAAGGTATCATTTGATAGAGTGTTGTTCAGCTTCCACGTGAATGTTGGCTATTATTTCTACTGTTATTGAAGATAGCCTTAGTCTATGGTGATAGATAGGATGCATGTGATAATTTCAATATTTTTATAACTGTTAAGGCCTGTTTTGTGACTGATTATATGGTCAATTTTGGAGGAGGTACCATGTGGTGCTGAGAAGTAGGTATATCCTTTTGTTTTAGGATAAGATGTTCTGTAGATATCTACTAAATCCATTTGTTTAATAACTTCTGTTAGTGTCCATATGTCTCTGTTTAGTTTCTGTTTCCAAGATCTGTCCATTGGTTAGAGTGGGGGTGTTGAAGTCTCCCACTATTATTGTATGAGGTACAATGTGTGCTTTGGGGTTTACTAAAGTTTCTTTAATGAATGTGGGTGCCCTTGCATTTGGAGCATAGATATTCAGAATTTAGAGTTCATCTTGGAAGATTTTACCTTTGATGCATATGAAGTTCCCTAGCTTGTCTTTTTTGATATCTTTGGGTTGGAAGTCGATTTTACTCAATATTAGAATGGCTACTCCAGCTTGTTTCTTCAGACCATTTGCTTGGAAAATTGTTTTCCAGCCTTTCACTCTGAGGTAGTGTCTGTCTTTTTCCCTGAGGTGGGTTTCCTGTAAGCAGCAATATTTTGGGTCCTGTTTGTGTAGCTAGTCTATTAGCCTATTTCTTTTTATTGAGGCATTATGCCCATTGATGTTAAGAGAAATTAAAGAAAAGTAATTGTTGCTTCCTGTTATTTTTGTTGTTAAAATTGAAATTCTGTTCTTGTGGCTGTCTTCTTTTAGGTTTGTTGAAGGATTACTTTCTTGCTTTTTTTAGGTTGTAATTTTCATCCTTGTGTTGGTGTTTTACCTTTATTATTCTTTGAAGGGCTGGATTCTCGGAAAGATATTGTATGAATTTGTTTTTATTATGGAATACTTTAGTTTCTTCATCTATGGTAATTGAGAGTTTTGTGGGTATAGTAGCCTGGGTTGGCATTTGTGTTCTCTTAGGGTCTGTATAACATCTGTCCAGGATTTTCTGGCTGTCTGGTGTAATTCTTGGTCAGCCTTTAAATGTTACTTGACCCTTTTTCCCTTTCTGCTTTTAATATTATATCTTTATTTAGTGCATTTGTTGTTCTGATCATTATGTGTCAGGAGGAATTTCTTTTCTGGTCTAATGATATTTGCTGGACCTTTAAGTTGAAAATCTTCATTCTCATCTACTCCTATTATCTGTAGGTTTGGTCTTCTCATTGTATCCTGGATTTCCTGGATGTTTTGAGTTAGGATTATTTTGCATTTTGCATTTTATTTGATTGTTGTGCCCATGTTATCTATGGAATCTTCTGTACCTGAGATTCTCTCTTCCATCTCTTGTATTTTGTTGCTGATGCTTGCTTGCATCTATGGTTTCTGATTTCTTTCCTAGGGTTTCTATCTCCAGAATTGTCCACTTTGTCTTTTCTTTCTTTCTTTTTTTTTTTTTTTTTTTTTTTTTTTTTTTTTTTTTTTTTTTTACTTTACTGTTTAGGTGGTAGATGGTTTTGTTCAATCCCATCACCTGTTTGGTTTTGTTTTCCTGTAATTCTTCAAGTGATTTTTGTGTTTCCTCTTTAAGGACTTCTACCTGTTTAGCTCTGTTCTCCTGTGTTTCTTTAAGTGAGTTATTAATGCCCTTCTTAAAGTCCTCTATCAGCATCATGAGATATGATTTTAAATCCGAATCTTGCTTTTCGGGTGTGTTGGGGTATTCAGGACTGGCTGAGGTGGGAGCGCTGGGTTCTGATTATGGTGAGCAGTCTTGGTTTCTGTTAGTAAGATTCTTACATTTGCCTTTTGTCATTTGGTAATTTCTGGCATTAGTTATTATAGTTGTCTCTGGCTGGAGCTTGTTCCTTCCATGATTCTGTTAGCCTCTGTCAGCAGTCCTGGGAGTCCAGCTCTCTCCTGAGTCTTGGTGGTCAGAGTACTCTCTGCAGGCATGGTGCACAGTGGTCTGGCATTCCAACCTGCCTCCTGGCTAAAGATGAATGCCTGAAACAGGGCTGTCCCAGAAGACGTGTTGCCTCTGCAATCTGTGTGCTCACCTGCACAGACTGGTCTCTGAGGGACCTGGAACACAAGATGGCTCCCTCACCTGCTCTGGCAGTCACAGCCCTTCCAGGTGGCCACTTCTCCTCTGGCAAGGAAGGTGTCTGGATGTCTGGAGCCTGAAACGTGGGTCTGTCCCAGAAGCTGTATCGCTTCTCACAGTCCCATAAGCTGTGTTGTTTCTGCAGTCTGCTTTCTGACCCTCCACAGTCAGCGAGCTGACCTGGACAGACTGGTCTCTGAGGGACCCGGAACACAAGATGCCTCCCTCACCTGTTCCGGCAGTCTAGAAATTTCTGATATTAAACTTGGAATGCAGTGTCCTTTTGAAAATTGAGTTTAACCAGATGTGAATCAGTGGAAGATATTTGGATAGTTTAACTATGAATATGTTTTTACTGTCCTGTGCTCCTCTTCTGTAATGCAACCAATAATAAATGATACTTAGGTTATATAAACAATTTTAAGTCCAAACTATTCAGATCCTGAACCCATCTGGCCCAATAGACTTTGGATAGGAATTATGGAATTACAGTAACTTTCATATGTGGGTTACTTTCTATTTTGTGCAGTTATACATAAACATACACACATATATGTATATAATACATAAAATATGCATTCTTATGTGCTATAAACAACTTATTACAGCAATAGGACATAAAATTATAAAGTGTTTATAGCCAGTAATAAAGAAAGAAATAAGCATGCAGTCATACTTTGAGTAAATGTCAACAATTTGTTGATGTATTACCATTAATTATACAAAAAGATACAGCTTTGGTCTTATTTACCTATTCATGTACACAAGAAAAATGCCATTATTAGTTGTTATCAGGTTTCTCTAAGTATATCTTTTAAATCCTGAAATTATATATTAAGATTCTTGCTATGTACAAGCTCATGTATTAACAACAAATAAAAGTGATATTTTGCCCACAGATATTCTATCTAAATCTTAAATCTGAATTTTTTTAAGTGAGTATTTTAGAAATCCTCCAAGGTTGGAATACTTAAGTCTGGAGTGCTGCATTCTTTAAGGGTCACTTTGGTCTTGGTTTGATCATTGGCTCCACATGGTTACGCTCTGAATTTATTTATTTAGGGCAATCCAGTCTAGTCTAAACATGAGAAAGAAGCAATGTCCTGGATTATGAGACCCATGTATTTCTTTTTAACCATAAAATTTGGATGCAGTATGGTGCTTTCATGTGAACTAGAGACCATAACAGGGAACAAATTGCTTTGAGTTTCCTAGGGAATAATCACCCTTAGTTGCTAGGACTTTTGTTCTCCTGCTGGGAAAGGATTAGGCTTTCTGTTGATTCTGTAAGGAAATTAATTTAACAGCCTTTCAGGAATCTCTCCATCACCTGGGTAGAAGAATTGGAAGAATTTTAGTCCAATAGTTAATTATATTCTGTCCAATCTGTTTTAACTTGGTTTGTTCATGTTCTGCTCCTATGCTGAGCCTCTTTCACATAAATAAATTTCTGAACTTTGCCATTTTATTCTTTGTAACTTCTTTCCTAAATTCTGAACTTCTAACTTCTAAATTTTAAACTTTCTAAATTCTAGTATAAAACGAGTTTATTTGAGTATTATCCCTTAATTTCTTATTGGTCTAATATATATTTAAACATATTTAAATCCTATTGAAACAGTTGTGCCATATTTTAGGTTTCATCTGAAAATGACTCTTATCTTTTCCACAATGAGTGGTTTGATGCATATTCTCTAAAAGATTCATTGCTATTAATAATATTTCATCACTGGAAGCATCAGTGAAGGGTAAGATTTATAACACAGAACTAAATATAATCTGTGGAAAGTTGCTGAGTCCCCAGTCTTCCCCACGTAGGACCTCAGGAAACCTGGAGTTGATTGAAAGCTTTGGTATAAACCATCTGCTAAGCAACTGAGATTGCCTTATTTTAAGAAGTGACATGAATAGAAAGATGTTAGGTTTTACTTTTTATTTCTGGGTAAACTAGTTTTGTTGATGTATAAAATAATCACATGTATATTAACAGCATTTCTGAGTTATAATTTCCTAAAGCAAGAAGTGTTTTGGTCAAAAGTATAATTATAATTGAATAAAACAAGACAACAAAGTTTTAAAAAATAATTTCCAAAATTCTATAATTGCAGCAAGCAACGGCTTAGGCTATCCATTCTTCCACATAGTTCTGTGACATTTAGCCAATTCCTTCTCTACAATTGTTTTTTTTTTTTTTTTCACTTTAAAAATGAATACAAAATCTGTGCCATATTCACAAGATCGAAACTGTATATAGTAAACTCTAAAGGGAATATGGCTACTCTCACATTCTAGTTTCTTTCTGTTTCTAACAAATTCTATTTTCTGTTAGTTCAGTAGTTAATTTTCTTAATCGTGTTTTATATAATAAGGTAGGGAATGATATGATGCTTTACTTTATTCTGGGTAAGCTTCCAGTTTTGTTGATATATAAAATAATCACATGAATGTTTTTTTTTTCCATTTTTTATTAGGTATTTAACTCATTTACATTTCCAATGCTATACCAAAAGTCCCCCATATCCACCCACCCACACTCCCCTGCCAACCCACTCCCCCTTTTTGGCCCTGGTGTTCCCCTGTACCGGGGCATATAAAGTTTGCAAGTCCAATGGGCCTCTCTTTCCAGTGATGGCCGACTAGGCCATCTTTTGATATATATGCAGCTAGAGTCAAGAGCTCCGGGGTACTGGTTAGTTCATAATGTTGTTCCACCTATAGGGTTGCAGATCCGTTTAGCTCCTTGGCTACTTTCTCTACCTCCTCCATTGGGAGCCCTATGATCCATCCATTAGCTGACTGTGAGCATCCACTTCTGTGTTTGCTAGGCCCCGGCATAGTCTCACAAGAGACAGCTACATCTGGGTCCTTTCAATAAAATCTTGCTAGTGTATGCAATGGTGTCAGCGTTTGGATGCTGATTATGGGGTGGATCCCTGGATATGGCAGTCTCTACATGGTCCATCCTTTCATCTCAGCTCCAAACTTTGTCTCTGTAACTCCTTCCATGGGTGTTTTGTTCCCAAATCTAAGGAGGGGCATAGTGTCCACCCTTCAGTCTTCATTCTTCTTGAGTTTCATGTGTTTAGCAAATTATATCTTATATCTTGGGTATCCTAGGTTTGGGGCTAATATCCACTTATCAGTGAATACATATTGTGTGAGTTTCTTTGTGAATGTGTTACCTCACTCAGGATGATGCCCTCCAGGTCCATCCATTTGGCTAGGAATTTCATAAATTCGTTCTTTTTAATAGCTGAGTAGTACTCCATTGTGTAGATGTACCACATTTTCTGTATCCATTCCTCTGTTGAGGGGCATCTAGGTTCTTTCCAGCTTCTGGCTATTATAAATAAGGCTGCTATGAACATAGTGGAGCATGTGTCCTTCTTACCTGTTGGGGCATCTTCTGGATATATGCCCAGGAGAGGTATTGCTGGATCCTCCGGTAGTACTATGTCCAGTTTTCTGAGGAACCGCCAGACTGATTTCCAGAGTGGTTGTACAAGCCTGCACTCCCACCAACAATGGAGGAGTGTTCCTCTTTCTCCACATCCACGCCAGCATCTGCTGTCACCTGAATTTTTGATCTTAGCCATTCTGACTGGTGTGAGGTGGAATCTCAGGGTTGTTTTGATTTGCATTTCCCTGATGATTAAGGATGTTGAACATTTTTTCAGGTGCTTCTCTGCCATTCGGTATTCCTCAGGTGAGAATTCTTTGTTCAGTTCTGAGCCCCATTTTTTAATGGGGTTATTTGATTTTCTGAAGTCCACCTTCTTGAGTTCTTTATATATGTTGGATATTAGTCCCCTATCTGATTTAGGATAGGTAAAGATCCTTTCCCAATCTGTTGGTGGTCTTTTTGTCTTATTGACGGTGTCTTTTGCCTTGCAGAAACTTTGCAGTTTCATTAGGTCCCATTTGTCAATTCTCGATCTTACAGCACAAGCCATTGCTGTTCTGTTCAGGAATTTTTCCCCTGTGCCCATATCTTCAAGGCTTTTCCCCACTTTCTCCTCTATAAGTTTCAGTGTCTCTGGTTTTATGTGAAGTTCCTTGATCCACTTAGATTTGACCTTAGTACAAGGAGATAAGTATGGATCGATTCGCATTCTTCTACACGATAACAACCAGTTGTGCAAGCACCAATTGTTGAAAAAGCTGTCTTTCTTCCACTGGATGGTTTTAGCTCCCTTGTAAAAGATCAAGTGACCATAGGTGTGTGGGTTCATTTCTGGGTCTTCAATTCTATTCCATTGGTCTACTTGTCTGTCTCTATACCAGTACCATGCAGTTTTTATCACAATTGCTCTGTAGTAAAGCTTTAGGTCTGGCATGGTGATTCCACCAGAAGTTCTTTTATCCTTGAGAAGACTTTTTGCTATCCTAGGTTTTTTGTTATTCCAGACAAATTTGCAAATTGCTCCTTCCAATTCGTTGAAGAATTGAGTTGGAATTTTGATGGGGATTGCATTGAATCTGTAGATTGCTTTTGGCAAGATAGCCATTTTTACAATGTTGATCCTGCCAATAAATGAGCATGGGAGATCTTTCCATCTTCTGAGATCTTCCTTAATTTTTTTCTTCAGAGATTTGAAGTTTTTATCATACAGATCTTTCACTTCCTTAGTTAGAGTCACGCCAAGATATTTTATATTATTTGTGACTATTGAGAAGGGTGTTGTTTCCCTAATTTCTTTCTCAGCCTGTTTATTCTTTGTATAGAGAAAGGCCATTGACTTGTTTGAGTTTATTTTATATCCAGCTACTTCACCGAAGCTGTTTATCAGGTTTAGGAGTTCTCTGGTAGAATTTTTAGGGTCACTTATATATACTATCATATCATCTGCAAAAAGTGATATTTTGACTTCCTCTTTTCCAATTTGTATCCCCTTAATCTCCTTTTGTTGTCGAATTGCTCTGGCTAATACTTCAAGTACTATGTTGAAAAGGTAGGGAGAAAGTGGGCAGCCTTGTCTAGTCCCTGATTTTAGTGGGATTGCTTCCAGCTTCTCTCCATTTACTTTGATGTTGGCTACTGGTTTGCTGTAGATTGCTTTTATCATGTTTAGGTATGGGCCTTGAATTCCTGATCTTTCCAAAACTTTTATCATGAATGGGTGTTGGATCTTGTCAAATGCTTTTTCTGCATCTAACGAGATGATCATGTGGTTTTTGTCTTTGAGTTTGTTTATATAATGGATTACATTGATGGATTTTTGTGTATTAAACCATGCCTGCATCCCTGGAATAAAACCTACTTGGTCAGGATGGATGATTGCTTTAATGTGTTCTTGGATTCGGTTAGCGAGAATTTTATTGAGGATTTTTGCATCGATATTCATAAGAGAAATTAGTCTGAAGTTCTCTATCTTTGTTGGATCTTTCTGTGGTTTAGGTATCAGAGTAATAGTGGCTTCATAAAATGAGTTGGGTAGAGTACCTTCTACTTCTATTTTGTGAAATAGTTTGTGCAGAATTGGAATTAGATCTTCTTTGAAGGTCTGATAGAACTCTGCACTAAACCCATCTGGTCCTGGGCTTTTTTTGGTTGGGAGACTATTAATAACTGCTTCTATTTCTTTAGGTGATATGGGACTGTTTAGATGGTCAACTTAATCCTGATTCAACTTTGGTACCTGGTATCTGTCCAGAAATTTGTCCATTTCGTCCAGGTTTTCCAGTTTTGTTGAGTATAGCCTTTTGTAGAAGGATCTGATGGTGTTTTGGATTTCTTCAGGATCTGTTGTTATGTCTCCCTTTTCAGTTCTGATTTTGTTAATTAGGATTTTGTCCCTGTGCCCTTTAGTGAGTCTAGCTAAGGGTTTATCTATCTTGTTGATTTTCTCAAAGAACCAACTCCTCGTTTTGTTAATTCTTCGAATAGTTCTTCTTGTTTCCACTTGGTTGATTTCACCCCTGAGTTTGATTATTTCCTGCCGTCTACTCCTCTTGGGTGAATTTGCTTCCTTTTTTTCTAGGGCTTTTAGATGTGTTGTCAAGCTGCTAGTATGTGCTGTCTCCCGTTTCTTCTTGGAGTCACTCAGAGCTATGAGTTTCCCTCTTAGAAATGCTTTCATTGTGTCCCATAGGTTTGGGTACGTTGTGGCTTCATTTTCATTAAACTCTAAAAAGTCTTTAATTTCTTTCTTTATTCCTTCCTTGACCAAGGTATCATTGAGAAGAGTGTTATTCAGTTTCCACGTGAATGTTGGCTTTCCATTATTTATGTTGTTATTGAAGATCAGTCTTAGGCCATGGTGGTCTGATAGGATACATGGGACAATTTCAATATTTTTGTATCTATTGAGGCCTGTTTTGTGACCAATTATATGGTCAATTTTGGAGAAGGTCCCGTGAGGTGCTGAGAAGAAGGTATATCCTTTTGTTTTAGGATAAAATGTTCTGTAGATATCTGTCAGGTCCATTTGTTTCATAACTTCTGTTAGTTTCACTGTGTCCCTGTTTAGTTTCTGTTTCCACGATCTGTCCTTTGAAGAAAGTGCTGTGTTGAAGTCTCCCACTATTATTGTGTGAGGTGCAATGTATGCTTTGAGCTTTACTAAAGTGTCTCTAATGAATGTGGCTGCCCTTGCATTTGGTGCGTAGATATTCAGAATTGAGAGTTCCTCTTGGAGGATTTTACCTTTGATGAGTATGAAGTGTCCCTCCTTGTCTTTTTTGATAACTTTGGGTTGGAAGTCGATTTTATCCGATATTAAAATGGCTACTCCAGCTTGTTTCTTCAGTCCATTTGCTTGGAAAATTGTTTTCCAGCCTTTCACTCTGAGGTAGTGTCTGTCTTTTTCCCTGAGATGGGTTTCCTGTAAGCAGCAGAATGTTGGGTCCTGTTTGTGTAGCCAGTCTGTTAGTCTATGTCTTTTTATTGGGGAATTGAGTCCATTGATATTAAGAGATATTAAGGAAAAGTAATTGTTGCTCCCTTTTATTTTTGTTGTTAGAGTTGGCATTCTGTTCTTGTGGCTGTCTTCTTTTTGGTTTGTTGAATGATTACTTTCTTGGTTGTTCTAGGGCGTGATTTCCAGCCTTGTATTACTTCTTTTCTGTTATTATCCTTTGAAGGGCTGGATTCGTGGAAAGATATTGTGTGAATTTGGTTTTGTCGTGGAATACTTTGGTTTCTCCATCTATGGTAATTGAGAGTTTGGCCGGGTATAGTAGCCTGGGATGGCATTTGTGTTCTCTTAGTGTTTGTATAACATCTGTCCAGGCTCTTCTGGCTTTCATAGTCTCTGGTGAAAAGTCTGGTGTAATTCTGATAGGCCTTCCTTTATATGTTACTTGACCTTTCTCCCTTACTGCTTTTAATATTCTATCTTTATTTAGTGCATTTGTTGTTCTGATTATTATGTGTCGGGAGGAATTTCTTTTCTGGTCCAGTCTATTTGGAGTTCTGTAGGCTTCTTGTATGATCATGGGCATCTCTTTTTTTATGTTTGGGAAGTTTTCTTCTATTATTTTGTTGAAGATATTAGCTGGCCCTTTAAGTTGAAAATCTTCATTCTCATCAATTCCTATTATCCGTAGGTTTGGTCTTCTCATTGTGTCCTGGATTACCTGGATGTTTTGAGTTAGGATCCTTTTGCATTTTGTATTTTCTTTGACTGTTGTGTCGATGTTCTCTATGGAATCTTCTGCACCTGAAATTCTCTCTTCCATTTCTTGTATTCTGTTGCTGATGCTCGCATCTATGGTTTCAGATCTCTTTCCTAGGGTTTCTATCTCCAGCGTTGCCTCGCTTTGGGTTTTCTTTATTGTGTCTACTTCCCCTTTTAGTTCTAGTATGGTTTTGTTCATTTCCATCACCTGTTTGGATGTGTTTTCCTGTTTTTCTTTAATGATTTCTACCTGTTTGGCTGTGTTTTCCTGCTTTTCTTTAAGGGCCTGTAACTCTTTAGCAGTGCTCTCCTGTAATTCTTTAAGTGACTTATGAAAGTCCTTCTTGATGTCCTCTATCATCATCATGAGAAATGTTTTTAAATCTGGGTCTAGATTTTCGGTTGTGTTGGGGTGCCCAGGACTAGGTGGGGTGGGAGTGCTGCGTTCTGATGATGGTGAGTGGTCTTGATTTCTGTTAGTAGGATTCTTACGTTTGCCTTTCGCCATCTGGTAATCTCTGAAGCTAGCTGTTTTAGTTGTCACTGTTAAGAGCTTGTTCTTCAGGTGACTCTGTTAGCCTCTATGAGCAGACCTGGAGGGTAGCACTCTCCTTAGTTTCAGTGGGCAGAGTATTCTCTGCAGGCAAGCTCTCTTCTTGCAAGGCAGGTACCCAGATATCTGGTGTTCGAACCAGACTCCTGGCAGAAGTTGTGTTCCACTCACTAGAGGTCTTAGGATCACGTATGGAATCCTGTGTGGGCCCTTGCGGGTGTCAGGCGACTCAGCTGGCAAGGTAGCCCGGGGCTCGAGTGGAGTGGAAGGGGTTTGTGCCCCAGATCAAGCCTGGGTAGCCTGCTTCCCTATGTACTGCAGTCTCAATTTCCGCGCGATTGGATTGGGGCAGGCGCTGTGTTCCACTCACCAGAGGTCTTATGATCCCGTGGGGAGTCCCGTGTGGGCCCTTGCGGGTGTTGGGCAAGACTCTGCTGGCAAGGAAGCCCGGGGCTCGAGTCGAGCGGAAGGGACTTGTGCCCCAGATCAGGCCCGGGTAGCCTGCTTCCCTATGTACCGCAGTCTCAAGTTCCGCGCGATTGGATTGGGGCAGGCGCTGAATCACATGAATGTTAACAGCATTTACTAGTTATAACTTCCAAAAGCAAGAACATTTGTTGTTCACAGTATAATTATAATTGAATAAAACAAAAAAAAAATTCCAAAGTTTTAAAAATAATTTTCAAAGGGAAGTGAATCTACATTTAATTAGAAAATGAGTTTCAGATTACCTGAGGATTCTTTGAACAGAAATTTTAGCTTCCCTTTCCATTGTTGAAACATTTCTTTTTAATAAATTGTTGTATACTTGTTAGTTATCAGTCTTGTAGTGAAAGGTGACAACTTTTAGTCACAGCACAAAGACCTGCCTGATAACAACACCAACAAACTAAACCAAACCAACCAACCAACCAAACAAACAAACAAACAAAAAACCCAAGTGATTAAAAATAATAGGCAAGTGAGATGACTCAGTGAAAGGGAACACCCTACAAACCTGAGGACTTGAGTTTAATTCCCACAAGCTAGAAATTGAAAACTGACTTATACACATTGTCTTTGGCTTTCACAGATGTCAAATGTCGAGCATGTACACAGAGACATATAGACACACACACACACACACAGACAATTTTTCTTTAAAATAAAAATAAAAATAGATATGAGCTGATAATTATTTATGGTTATATATCATAAAACCAAGGAACCACTTTTAAAAAGTGGGTGATTTTTAATTAATAGTATTATTGTAATCTTCCAATACATGGTCTTGAATTTATTTGCAGAGTAGTAGATCAGAAGGGTTGGTAATGACTGAATATTAGTTTTTAATGAATTTTTAGGTATGTTTAAAGTTGCATTTTAATAACATTAATGAATCACGTGGTGTTTCTTTTTAGCCAAACTTATATATCCAAATCTTCATGATCTATGATACCAATGTTCTACTTCACCTCTAGCAAGGACCTACCAGTTAGACAGAGTAAAGACATGCTTCTCTTCAGGAACACAGAGTGGTACCTCCAACATTCTGCTTCTTCTCTACTGACAAATGTCTCTTTTTAATTGACATTATCAGTGTATAATATCAATACATGCGGATTGTAAATGATATATAACAGTAAAATATAAAAGGGGAATTTTCAAGTTCAAAGTTGCCACAAATAAACTAGTTAGTAGTTTTAACATTTTCTAAATTGTGGTAGTTGTATCTATTATGCAAAAACTGTTTTCTAAAATCTGTGTTATTATTTTTTGACTCTTCTGTGAAAAACAGATCTCTTAGCCAAGATTTTAAAGAAGCTAAATACAATCAGAACTTTACAAATCATACAAATTTTATGTATCACATGGTAAAATATAAAAGACAGCAAATAGGACAGTTGTTCTTTCTTACTGTTACCATCTACCCTCATAGCCAGGATCTGTGGATTCAAACATACTGGACTGCCTTATTTTAACTTATTTTAATAAAGTTCACTCTATCCATTGATTATGTATATGTGTATTTTTAATCAAGTATATCTAGAAATATAAACTATTGAGTATTTCAGCCTGTTGATTTTTCTGTAAAATTTTAAAATCAGAAACACATGTTGAAGGTCTTTCCATATTACATGAGAGAGACAATATGTTAAAAGGGTGATTATTCCATAGGAAGTATGTATTCACTATCAAAAGCAATATTAGGTGTGATAGTGTTAGGTCCAAATGGAGAGTAATGGGTTTAACTCACATTCTATTTTTTTGAATGAGAATAGTCACCATAGGCTGATATATTTGGATACTTGCTTAGTAATTGGTGGCACTGTTTGGGAAGGATTAGGAGGATTGGCTGTATTGGGAGAGGTGTGCCACTGGAGTTGCACTTTAAGTTTTAGAAATCCTAAACCACTTGCCATTCCCAATTAGCATTCTCTTCACCTCATGTCTGTGCATCAAGATATAAGCTCTCAGCTACTGCCTAGAACCATGTCTGCCTGCCTGTTGCCATGCTTTCTGGCACGAAGATCATGGAATCTAACCTCTTAAAACTATAACCAATATGAACACTTTTTTTTCTATAAATGGCCTTGGTTATAGTTTCTTATCAAAACAATAAAAAGGTAACTTAGAAAGACAGATTATTAATAATGATAGTATTTCATAGTGTGTGTGTGTCTGTGTGTGCATCTGTCAAATGCAACATTAAAATATGTTCATGTCAGGTATAAATGTAGAGAAATTGGGTTACTTGTGTATCCTAGGTTATTTTTCTTTTTAATAATGTCGTTCAATTAGCCATACTAAAATTGTCATAACTCATACAATTCATCCATTCAATTTCTTATCCAACTAATTCATTGTTTTAAAACCACATTCATGTTCATATCCATTTGCTTTTGGTTTGGTTGTAGTCTCTATTTCTTTAGAGCAACATGTTTGGTAGAAATTACTATTAGGGTTTAACTTAATTTTGTGATACAATATCAGGTATGCCCTTTGTTATTGGTGGAGATCACAAAATTAGGATAATAAAGGCAAATCAGTAAAAGTACCCATCAAGTTTATGTTCATAATAGGTAATAAAAATAAACTCCTAAAAATCCAAAGTAACTGTGTTTTATTGCTTGGGTTCAATGAGAAAGTGCAGATAAGAAGAAATATATGATTGAACAAAAATATGATCTAATGGTAATATATTAAAAGGAAACTTCACCAAACCTCTATATTCAGATTATTTTAGGCTCTTTTATATAGGGATATTTCCTTCTATTATGTGGCAAGTCATCTGTTACATTGCAATAGTGTGATCTATTTTTAGGAAAAGTAGCTCAGAGATTTCCATAGAGCTAGCTACCCTATATAAAGGCAACACTGTCAATATGATGTCTCTACTGCAGGAAATGGAGAAGCATGTTCTGAGCTTTAACATAACTAAAGTGTTAGTGTCTTGACATTAGATATGCATAGTGATAAGATGAAGCTAAAGCTACCAAATATGTTCAAAGATGGTATCATTTGGCAATGTCTCCAGGGCTCTAGAAATAACCTACTTAGGTCTCCTTTATTCTCTTCTTCCTGAATCCCACTTTCTCTTTGCCTTTTCTCTACCTTGTTCCCTCCTTGCCTTCACCTCTTCTTCAGCCTTATTCTCCCTTTCCTTATCTTGTCTCCTCTGTTTTTCTCTCAATCTTGTTCTCCCTTTTGTAGTAGAATAAACACATGGAATGAGTAACAGGAGAAGAAAACAAAAGTATGTCAAGTCACCATTCTGAGATTTGAAGTAAATTTAAATAGATGCCTCCTAGTGCTTTAGTAAATGAATATAACTAACAGCTATAGGAGCTTAATGATTTTATCTTTATTGAACAGAAGTATATTTTTATAGTTATAATATATATATGCATATTTAAATTTTCAGATGTGGAAATAAATCATTCTAGCCAAACCATTACAATGAATTCATATCTCAATTAAATTGAGCTGTAAACCACACAATTGATTACTCCAAAGAACTCATTTTAAATGCATATGACTCTTAATGGCAATGGAAAGCATGCCCTTCACTGGTGATGAATGTTGCAACTTTTAACTGAAACAAGGTTACCTAACATATTATGGTTATCTAAGAGGCTGTCAAAGCAGTTATGACTATGTAATTTTATAATTTGCATGCTCAGGTCATAACAGTTTTCTAAGATTAGATTGAAAAATGGAACAGGTGTAAAAGAGTTTCTTTATTGGAAGAAAATGATTTTGAGATTTTACTTCTATGGTATATTTTAATAACTTCATCTTTCTCCAATGACAGTTAGTTTTAGAAGCTACCATTTTGTCATCAAATGCTACGGTTGCTGTAGATGACATCAGTATATCCCATGAATGTGAAATTTCCTATAAGTCACTTCGAAGTACCAGCATACAAAATAAAGGTAAGATATCTTTTCTTGTGAGTATTGAAACCTTAAACATTCAAGCAATTTGCTCTTATTTACAAAAATATACTATGTTCACTAGTATTTTATACAGGATGCAGATCCACTTGATATATTTTTCAATGTTAAGTAATTTTATTTACAAAATAAATTATTGCTTTAAAGCCATCATTTCTGTTTCTTTCTATATTTTCCCATCTTATTCTCCTCCCTCATCTCCTGATTTTTGTCACTAGCACACTTCTCAGTAAATCCATCTTTCTTCATTCATATCTTCAGTTTTTGCATATGACCCACTGAGTGTGGAGTTTCTTGCTTGTGTGTGGCTGAAAGTTTTTCCATGGAGCAATGACAACTTACCTTTAGTTATGCCACTGAAGGTAATGTCACACTCTCCCAACATGTATTCATTCCCAGCACTGCCTCTATGAAGGGTGGAGTATCATAGGACCCTACCTCATCCATGCTGAAATGTTGAGGGACCCAATCTTGTGCAAGGCTTATGCTGGTAAGCATGGCTTTATTGAACTCATGAACATAATGGCCATGCCATGTCCAAAGGACATTGTTACACATCTTTCCATCTTGACTCCTACAATCTTTGTAACATTTCTTCCTTGATGTTCTCTGAACCTTAAAAGGGGGTGTTATGTCTACTATAGTTTGGGTAGAGCATGTCACCACTGCTTATTCTTGGGGCTTGGGAGGATTACAGTTTTCATCATTAACTACAGACTGCTGAAGGAAGAAACTTCTCTGGTAAAGCCTGAATCCAGAACTAATGTGTAGGTATAAAACTGAATAATTATAAATATGTATAACAACAGGATTGTTTAACAAAATGATAGCAGTAGGTTTTTCTTTAGGACCTATAACACATCTGTCAAGTTTACAGAACTGGCAATGAGTTCCTATTTATGTAATAGGCCTTAAAGCCAATCTGAGCTACTATTCTAAAGATGATCAAAAATACACAAAAGAGGAACTTGAATAAAGTAATGCTGCAAGAAAGGATAATGATAGTCCCAGAGGTTATGAGTCAGCTGTGAGTTATCTTTCTAGAAGTTACTGGCCAGGGAGGGTGCTAGGGTCCCTCAAAGATATTGCCTATGTTCTTGTTTGTCCATCAGAATTGATACTAAGACCCTATTGTTGAAGACACTGCAGCACACTTTGGTCATAGACCTTACAACAATTAAACTAGAGCTGAATTGCAAGCTTCTTCTGTACTTGTTAATCTTCATAGTCCCCCAGAAAGTGTTATGTATGCCACTTTGGGGAGAAAATTCAGACCAGTCTGCATAGCCAGCCAGCCAGCCACACACACACACACACACACACACACACACACACACACTCTCACACACACACATACTCACACACACGTAGAATATACTACTTTCTATTGAGACCTAGAATAAAGGCTAATTTTAGAAATTAATATTTCAACTTAAAAATTATATTTATGGGGTATGCTTTCAAAATTTGATAGATACATAAAACGTATAAAAATCACATATGGGTAGTTAGCATTTTTTAATATCTCTAACCATTTAACTTTTAATTGATACATAATAAATTTTTGCATCTATGGATGAGAGTATGATTTTTCCATACATGGATATGATATATACTGAAAAAAATCAGGTCATTTAACACTCTACCTCTTCTTTATTGGAACTTTTGAATGTATCTTCCAAGTCATTAAATCTGTAAATGATTATTATCAACTTTAATCATGCCACTGCCCTGCAGATAACATGATAACTTATTGTATTTATCTATGCTTATCTTAGTTCTTATTATCTAACCTCTATCTTTCTTTAGTCAACCTTCTCAGCCTATAGTAATGTGTACCATGTACTCCAATTGGCTTATTTAAATATCCATATATTGGAAAAATACAGTATTTGTCTGTTTGTCTATCTGTCTTATATCACCTAGCTTAAGCATGACCTCATCTTTCCCTTTGATTCAAATAATGGGCAGACGAATCAGAGACCCAGTCATTCACATACTCAGTGAGTCTATACAAATACTAAACTGGAAGTCATATTATATGCACAGAGTTCGTGGTTGCTGGTCTGTGCAGGCCATGTGTTTGCTGCCTTTGTCTCCATGAGTTCTTTATGAGTTTTGATAATTTTGATTTGGAGGGCATACCTTCTGGCTCTTGCACTCTTTTTGCCCCTTATTCTGCAGGCTTCCCTGAGCATTGGAGAAATGGATTTAAAGAGGCTGTCCCATTTACAGCAGTGTTCCATGATCTCTTACTCTCTGTGTAATGTCTGTGGGTTTCTGTATTTATTCCTATCTGCTGCGAGTGGAAACTTCTCTGATGATGGCTGAGCAATGCACAGATCTACGGTTAGAGCAAAATGTAATGTTATTGAAGTCATGTTATTGTTATATTATTTTAATAGCACAGTAAAATTGGGTTTTTCACTAGATCCATGAGTTATCCGGTTTCAGGTCCTTAGGGTTTCAAGCAGTGTCATATATGGATTCTGTTTGTTGTGTGGTCCTAAAGTCAAACTGGTTGGTGGTTTCCAAAAGCTTTGTGCCGTTATTGCCCTAGCATTTCCTGCAAGCTGGATAGCATTGAAGATCAAAGGATTTCTGAATGCCTTGATATTTATGTTTCTATTTTGGTAGCATTCTCTGTACATTCCAGTACCGAGGATGGTATAACATTGGAGTGAAGGCTCCATGTAAGCACTAGCCTGACTTCTCCATGTTCATTGAGTTGTGTAGCTGTTGTCTTGTTATCAGCAATTTATGATGAGCACATAGTTTGGTTCCATATACTGGTTATGAATACTATTTTAAGTAGTAATTCTTTATTGATAATACTATTAATATTTTCAAGATATTAATTACTTTGTATGTATAAGAATTTTGCCAGCAAGTATGTCAATGCACCATGTGTGTGTAGTGCCCCCAGAAGCCAGAAGAAAGAAAGAGACCTTGTGAAGAGGAATCTTTGATGCCTTTCTTTACTTACAAGGATCACAACTTATATTCCTTTATACAAAAGACAGATTAACAAAAGAGAAGAATAGCAAATTTACTTAAAGTTTAATCTAACAAAGGAAAGTTCAGGAACAAAAACAGAAGTGACCAAGATAAACTGTACACTGTGTGCTTAAGTTCCATAAAGGATGATGACCATGTGAAATAGGATTGAATTAAAGAGCATAGGATGCCACAGTAACAGATCAAGGGAGGAGACTGAGCAAGGCCCACAGGCTCAGAGTCTTCTAGTCTCTGTGCATCATTCCTTCTACTTAGATATGGTATGGACTTTGAATAGAGTGAGGGTCTTATGACCCATCATCATATGGGCATGTCATAGAAATTGAAATGGTCAGCAATCACACAGGGAATGAGAAAAGGTCATGGTGACATGACTTTTGAAGCTCTCCTGGTCTCTCTCAGGTCTAGGCACTTTGTTAACCTTTTGTTTCAGATATGAGAAGAAAGAATGCTAAGGAAACTTTAATTATATAAGTGAAGATTACTTTAGCAGGTTTGTGAGAAAACTTGATACTAATAATTCTTTTTGTGAAATTAGACAGAATTCTTTTTTATATGTCAATCAGCTACTTAGACAATAAATCTAGCTGGGCTGAGTTTAGATGAATTATTCCAGAAGTACTAATAATTTTTACATAATGAAAATACCCTCATTCTCTCTCATAGCATAAACTAGATCAAAGTGTGTCTGCAGTGTTATGATATGATCTCATTCTGAATTAAGCCGTCACCAGGGAAGAAGCTCATTGAGATCCTGGTCAAAGGAATTTGAAAGTGTTCCCATTACATACAGGTAGTTGTCATGTGTGTGGGGCAGACTGCCCAGGCCTTTGAAAGACCTTGTATCTCAACTGAAGCTTCTGAAAGCCTTCTCTAGCATAAAGAGGACTGTACTACTTCAGAACACTCTGATGCACCAGCCTGTTCTTTACATTATGCACACATAGACCATGGCTACCTTGTTGTATTTTGAAGTCTTACAGCTTTTTAAAAAGTTTCTTCTTTTAGTAGTTTTTCTGACCATTGGTGCTTATGGAAATTAGTTTTGTTGAATGAATTAAAAATACTGTTTAATCACTGATAGATGGTAGAATGCTTCTCATTCTCTTGATCTTAGTTTGAAGCTTTGTTTGCATTTCTAGAGCACACAAGCTGTATTTTATTTAGCAAGGTCTGTGTTCTTACACAAAAGAGGACAAAGAGAATAGATAGAAGCCATCTTGGCTTGAAAGTGTGACCCATTCTGCCAGGATTTATGTGTCTATATTTACCTTCTGAATGTGTAAACTGTACAAGTGCAGTGAATCTGTCCAATGAGGATTATCAGATTTTAAAAGTCTTAAACAGAAGATCTGAAACTAAAAAACTCCTAGAAGACAGTAACATTAGCTAAAGATAATAGAAGGAAATAGTGTGACTGTATTAGCCTGATATAGCCACACACTGGGAAAGAACAAGAGGTGAAAGTCTACCTGCTGATTGGGAAATATATTTTTAAACTGTCTATATTATGGGACGGTATTCAAAAAATATAAAGAATACATTTAACTTAATAACAGAGAACCTGGTAGAAAAATAGGCAAAGGACTTGAATGGAATTTCTCTAAACCAGATGTAATATAGCTAACAGACACATGAAAACTTGCTTACTTCTATTAATCATCATAAGACAACATTGGGTATACTAATGTATACTCTTGAATACTGATGGTAGAAATGTGATTTTCAGAGTTGTAACGAACAATGTGGGGATTCCTAATGAAGTTAAAAGGAAAAGCATCATATGACTTGATTATTCCTGTTCTGGGAACTAAACAAGGGGAAGAGAAATCATACCATTATGATATTCCCAGCCATGCTGCAGAATTGTTTATAATAGCCAACATAAGAAAATAACCTGTTTCCATTATATAAAACATATATATATATATATAACTGATCTTTCTAATGAGATCCTGTCATTTGCCTGAAGAAAGATAAACTGGTATTTGTAGTAAATGAAACAAATAAGAAAAGGGACAAAAGTATTACACAGTTATGCTAAGATGTAAAACAGTAATATATGCAGAGAAATAATATAGCCATGAATATGAGGATCTGGGGAGAGGAAGTGGGAAGGTGCTATAAAAAATACAATGTAGGAAATATATAAACTATGCAAGTCTAACTGTAATATTGTATATATTGGTGATTTCTAACAAATGAGTAAATGTAATTAATCTTACAATTATTCATATAAATACACACACACACACACACAGAGAGAGAGAGAGAGAGAGAGAGAGTACTCAAACTCCAAATGCTAAGGATATAAGATGGTAGACATGAGACATGACAATGTGCAAAAAAATACAAATACAAATACCCTATCCTTTAGGTCAAAATGAATACAAGAGGTAGGTACTATAACTGTCATCATTTTATAGACATTATTATCAGTGGGGTCTCTTCAGGAAATGTAAATCAACACAAGGAATTTAAACAGTCAAATTCCACCTTGAGGAATTATGATGGAGTAAAATGTAGACAGCTACAAAAGGAAGAATACAACAATAAAGAAAAAAGAGATAGTTTCCAGGACTGTGAGAGAAAGCAAAGAAGGAACAAGTAGGTGATCTTACTGTCCACATGCATGAGCTGTTACATAAAGATCTTTGCTGGGTGACTTGGTCATAGCTAATGTGTCATGAAGACTCCCATGTAATGATATAATGTTCCAATATATTCATGATGAAAGAGAACTATAATTCAATTTCTTTTATTGTGTGCCATTATAGTGCAGGGACCTAAGTAAACAGCAACACTCCACTGGATCACCCACCCCCAAAAGAAAGAAACTGCTTTTACTATAATGTCTGACACTAAAATGTTAAAGAAATAAATATCTATAAGTTGAAAGCAGGTTAGCTTTAAAGCTGGCATGATACATTTATTACCATCACACTTGTCTACTACAACATCCTCAATAGATGGTGGACTCTAAAGACAGCTGGCCTCTAAAACCTGCTCTCCTAACATCATGCTATACAGCCCTTCTGACTTTTCAAGGTCATCCTGACCCTCAGATTGAAATTTCCCAGTGTCACTCCCATGGCTGATTTGAGTAATAGTAAGTTTCAACTAGTGGATGACACTTATTCTAGGCAGAGAAACTACTCTCAGAGGCTTCAAGGATGCCACATAGAAACACAGTGCATGCTTTCTGTAGTACCAAGGAGTAAAGTCCTGAGAATAGCTATTAGTTCTTTTCCTGTAGGAATATAAAACTTTTATATACTATGTTTTGATCATATTCATCTCTGTCTCATAGCTTCTCCATGATCCAAACACCCTCTCTACCCGCTGAACATCATATTCTTTCTCTTTTAAAACCCCCAAACCTATATCATATATTATGAATATTTTTTAAAATAGGTTAATAGACATAAATGGAATATTATTTGAGCAGTAATCATAGTGAATTGACTTTAAAATTATCAAATGAACTCTCAGCCTCTGGAGTTCTAATTTGATTTCTGTGCTAGCTGTTTCTTGAAATGTTAATTTTCTCTTATGAATCTGTTTATTCTTAGAATTGCTAATATGCCATTCCTTTTTAAAAATGGATCATTCATTAAAGATTCTGGCTTTAAGTTAAGATGAAGTAAAGGCTCTATGAAGACTTTGAGGCATCTGTTTTACTTATTCTTTCAGTAAGGATGTTAGAAGGAGACATGAATTTTACACTGGGGTTCTAGCTCTGGACTTGCTAGTATAATGAGTTTCCCATAGAAAATCCAAGTCCTTTACAATATGGGGATTCCCAGCCCAGAGGAAAAAACAGTGACCCTCAGGAGCTCTATCATAAATAGAATTCCTACTGCAAAAGGAATAGGATGGTTCTACTATAGAACTTCAAGTATTTTTTAATCTAATTTTTAAAATTTATTCATGTTACATCCTGCTCACTGACCCCCTCCTGATCAGCCCCTCCCAAAATACTTTCTCTCTTCCCCTTCCCATCCTCCTCTAAATGTATGCCTCCCCCCAGCTCTTCATTACTCTATGCTACTCTGGCACTATGTCATTGAGAAGCTAGGCGCTTCATCTCCCAAGGCAGCCCAGCTAGAAGAACATATCCCATGTATTGGCAACTGCTTTTGGGATATCCTCTGTTCCATTTGTTTGGGACACATCTGCTACAGATACAGATACCCACAGCCAAACAGTGGATAGAGCTTAGGGACTCTTATAGAAGAATAGGAGGATGAATTGTGGGTACAAAGAGATGGGAATTCCACAGGAAGACCAATAGAGTTCACTAACCTGGATGCTTGGGACTCTCAGAGTCTGAACCACCAACCAAAGAAGAGGATCGTCATATAATTTCAAATATTTAATGTTTTAGTTGCAACTTAATACAGTTTTCTTACTTTTATAGCTATCACTACCCCAATCTAATTTTATTTTATTTTAGGATCCTCTTCAAATATTACTAAACATATTAAAATTTAGAGTTCTAGTACTTCTGTATTATGTTCAGATTTTAGAAACATGAATATACTTCATATATTCAATCTTTATAAATGAGAGAGAATTATTTGAAAATAAATATCTGAGATATGTAGAAATTGTGGTTTTATAGAATGTTGGTAGCTTTGGATAACTTAATATTTTATATTTACTTTCATTGGAATATAATTATGTTGCCAATTCAGTGTACTTGTTTTTAAAAATCACCCCCTGCCTCCCTTCCCTTCCTCTCCCCTTCCCTACCCCTTTTCCTCCCCTCCCAGTCTCTCCTCTCTTCTTTACTCTTCTCCTCTTTCCCATTTCCTTCTCTTCTCCTTCTGTACCTCCCTGCTGAATCACTAACATGTGTTGTTAAATTCCTCCTGTGTATTTTCATCCTAATGGAAGTGCAGGCAATTTTAGTCATAGGAATTATTTACACAATTTTGTCATTGACAATGTCACAATGCTCTTATGACATACCCAAACTTAAGGGCTTAAGCATCTCCAGGTGATGTAATTAAGGAGTTACATTATACTGTAATGTAAGTGGTCTATCATTGACAAAACTACATCTACATAACTGGGTATTCATAATCTATTTTGACTGGGCATTTTGGTCTTCAGAAACCGTGAATGGGGTGGGCTTCATAATGAAAGTTTGTTGCACATGGCAGGTTATGTTTAAAACATATGTCATAAAAGTTCCTGTCAGATGATTTATTGCGTAGGTCATGTTATCATTTGCGAAGATGATGACTGGTCTGTGTGTTTACATTGGAGGCAATGCCTACAACCCTTCTGGTTACCTTAGTCCTCAAACCAAACTGAATCTCAGTAGGACAACCTCTGACAAGTGGGTAAGTGGGAGTCAGTGGCAGAGAAGAGTCAATACTCAAGTTTGTCCTGTTTCATCCACTCCTCAGAACAGGTTATTTAATGCTAAGTTAATGGCGAAGAACACATGATTAGTGTCATTTCTGAAGGGATCTGCTCATTTGCTTAGATAAAACTGTTGCTTTAAATGAGCTTTTGGCCTAAGTTAATGTTTAGTGGTACTCGGTAATTGCTGCTAGTGTCCCTTCTGCTGCATTATGCCAATAAGCAGCCATATCATACAATAGGAGGAAGGATTCAGATTTTCATTGTTCAAAGTCAAATCATAAATGGACTTTCATTTTTCATTGTTATCAAGATACTGTTCAGAAGTTTCTTCTTTAGCCAAGAAACAGTTTTGCTAAATTCTGGGGTGGTGAGATGCTTCAGCAATCAAGGATTCATACTGCTCACACATAATAAGATTGAGATCTCAGCACCAGTATTGGGTAGCTTAAGATGGCATTTGATGCCAGTTCCAGGGGTTCTGATGCTTCTGGCCTCTGCAGATACCCATATGCTTCCCTATACCCTTGTCTTAGAGTTTTATTGCTATGAAGAGACACCATGATCAAGGCAGCTCTTACACTGGGACAACATTTAATTGAGACTGAATTACAGGTTTAGAGGTTCAGTCCATCTTGGCAGGAAACATGGCAGTGTCCAGGCAGTCTATTTAGTGTAGAACTCAATGAAATTTGCCAAAGGTAAGCTAGCAGCTCAGAGAACAAAATAAGTCCATATTTTCCTGATATACTTAGTTATCTTTAGAAGCTTTTGCATGTTTCTCTAAACCATTCCCTGCCAGCATCCATACTGTGCATCCCTTTCATTAAATTAATGCATTGAGAGAAAACTTGCATTTCTCAAATTTTCAGAGACTTACAGAACCATATGCTTTTCCAAATATGTTTTCTTTAAAATATGTTCTGAGAAGTAGTCTATTGGGAAGATTTGGGATATTCTAAATTAATTATCAGCTGAAAGGCTTTCTGCAAGACGTTTCTATATAAAACTAAAACCTTTTCCCCAATAAATGTTGAGAAATGAGTTGCTATTTTCTAGCCTCTGTTTCATTTGGTTTACTGTTGGCAGAAGAGGTGTTGGGAGGACTGTCAAATCTAAATATCTCTAAATTTGCTAACTGTTGAACAGCTTTCTTAAAAAAAAAAAAAAAACAACAACAACAAATCAAACAAACAAAAACCAAACAAATGAAAACAAAACTAAATCACACTGGAACTGAGACCTGGTTTAAGAAAGCCTGTCAAGGTTTTTATGAGTAAAAACTTCCTTCTCCTGTTCTCAAGTTTCAAATTTGCATACATTTTTCTAGTCTGAAAACCTACACAGAATAATATAGCTAAAAAATTCCCTAATAGAAAGTTGCTACTGGTGAAGACTCATCATTTCTGTGACATAAAACTAAGACATGGAGAGACAGCCCATTAATTCTTACTTATCAAAGTCATTGATAACAGAGGAAAACTGAAATGTATTCCCACAGACAGGTAAAAGCCTCTGAGTAGCCTGTGGTATTTTGTTGAGTCTTAAGATAATAATATTAAATCAGAAGAAGATAGCTAGAGGAGAAGGATAGTAATTGCCCTTAATTGAAAATTTTATTAAGTTTAAAATCATGCTATTTATTAAAAAGCTTTTCAATGATTACATAAATCATACTTTAATGTCTGTCTGGGGACCAATTTTTCTTTCTGTTTCATTATTTTGAGTTCATTTAGGATATTGTTTTCACTGTTACAGTTCAGAAATCAGAATTATAAGTGGTTTCCAGGGTGTTGGTGATATAAACTTTAGCCATTTTGATCTTTCTCTTTCCTCTCCTCTATTGTTTCTAAACATCAGTTTTCATATTCAAGTTAGTAATCTCTGGGTAAGATATGTAAAATGTATTAATCTCTTCTTGTTTAACATCATTTTCTCCAAACCATCTTGTCAAGCTTTGCCACTGTACTGATGATGTGTTTGCTTCTTAGGTTAACCTTAGCTTATCTTTGGGGAATCAGTGTGAACAAACTGTAAGGGTGATTTAATAACAGTTCTCATGTTCTTCTCACTACTGACTTTATTCCAGACTGTTCTGAAGTGCTCTTATATCTATTCGTCTCTTTGTAGCTAAGTGAAGAGGGGTTCTGGAAAAGTGAGAGTCAGAGTTGATGAAGGTGCAGGTTCAGAGCTGGACTCGAAAGTGTGTCTTGGGTTGATTTTCATTTTCTCCACAGAATCTTCAGGAAAATTAAATTTGTAAGATTCTCTAATAATATAACCACCTCCACCCATGGCACTTCACCCATTACTTCTTGAATTATAGTCAGTATATTTTTATTATTTTCATCATTTTTGTGAGTTTGTATTTTAGCAAATACAGAGTTTTCTCCTTCAGTGAGTACATGGATAGATTCTAGACAGATGTGCGTAAAAGAGACAATTACTTCATTGCCAACCAAATGATTAATGCCTGTGATAGGAAAAGGTACAAGAGAAGGAAAAAATAATTGTTTATTAATTCTGAAGTGAAAGGTAGTTGATAATTTACATGGTGAGTAAAAACTATCAGTGAAAATTATAATAGTAGAAAACTGTGGTTTCCCCCGTTGGTAATAAGGAAAGGTCAGGATCAGATAAGTTAGTGATTTATCTTTAAGAGATTTTTTTTCTGGCCATTACAAATTAAATTTTTACCCATCAGATAAAAATGATTAATTAAAGTGATTATCTTTATATCAGACTAGGTAAATTGTGTTTGATATTTTGCACTTCTTGGTAAAATCTCAGTTATCCTCAGAATTGGAAGAGGGATTGGTCATTTTGGTACTAAATTTATATGATTACAATTCTCAGGATCATTTCATGTTGTCCTCAGCTCCCTTATTTTGAACTTAACCATTTTTAAGATCCAGATCCAGCCCAGCCTAATTAGTGTTCATATATCTTTAGCACCATTTAGTGGTTCACTTTAGTTTTATTATAATGCATGCCTAATATTTAAATTATTTTATTACTATACTACATTTCATATCCTTTCCCAATTATTTTGTGGGTTATTTTTATAGAGTAGCGTGGGCCTTCTCTGTGATTTCTTTAAGGCAATCACAATATTTCTAGGGACTAAAGAAACATTTAGAGCATATTTCCAAGAACTTAAGGGTCTAAAAAAAAATCAATTCTCACTTCAAGTAGTACCGGGAACAAATGGTCTCAAATAGAGTTCCACAGAAGCACACCATAATGTAGAAACATTTAAGAAAGGAGTCATTCAAGTATTTATAAGAAATATGTTGCCTCCAAGGAATCACTTCTAGTTCTCAGTAATACAAAGAATGGACACCAGCCATCTGCCAATCAATTTTTTGCCATTGCAATAAGACTATTTTCCATTAGTGAACGAGTTTTCCATTGTATGTGACTAATGACTACAAATGAAGTGACTGAAAACAATGTTCATTTATTGAAATTAGATCTTTGCATCCATTGGTTCAGCATCTGCTGATTGCACTAAATAAAGACCAAAAATTTTTAATCAAAATTTCACATTTGCATGGACAGAATTCTGGAGCCAGTTCACCTACACAGTAGGACAGCTCTGTCCCATAGTGCTGGAGACCAAAACCCCAGAATGATATGGCTTGCTTCTTGCTTAGAACTTAATATGGTTGTAATCAAAACATCTGTTGATATGAAGTTCCTCTCCAGACTGTGAAAATAGCTATTTCTTGGCCTCTTCAGGTAGTCGGCATTCCTGGGTTCCTTGTGACTGCAAGACCAAGGTTCTTGTTGCATGATTTTGGTGCTTAGAGCTTCTTTGCTTTACTTGAGTTATGTATATTCTTACTCATGTAGCCTCTATCTTTAAACAAGCCCTGGGATTTTAAGTCTTTAATTTTGTTTTCTCCCTCTCATTTTTTTCTTTGGATGATGAAATACATACAATATAAAATTTAATAGTGGAAGATGTGAGTGAGTTGGTAAAGTACATACTTTGGGGTATGAAGCTGAGTATTGAAACCTCAGCACTTCATAAAACCTAGATTGGTTGTTGTTCATAGTAATAATCCACGCACGCAGAAGCTAGAGGGAGGAGAATTAGAGGTCAAGGTCATCCTCATCCACAGTCAGTCTGAGTTAAGCTATTCTTGGCCTCAAAAATAAAATGTAGTCTTAGGCATCTTTACTGTGCTATAAAGCAGTATTTATGTATCCACGTTGTCACAGAACCATCACCACCATTTATCTCCAGTGCCTGTCAATCTCTCTGAAACTCTATTAAATGATAGCTCTTTGTTCTCTTTTCTTTCATCCACAAGCCAACACTGTTCTATTGTCTCTCTACAGAAGTTGCACTCCTCTAAACACCTCATATAAATGAGCTATATAGTGTTCGATTGCTGAATATTGGCCTGCTGCACATAAAATAATGTCCTGGGGCTTTACGTGCATCATACCATATGACAGAATTTCCTTTTTATTAAAGATAGAATAATAGCCTTTCTATGTACATTCTACCTCTTATTCATTCTTCTTTGTGTGAATACTTGAGTTACTCATATACTCTGGTCTTTGTGAACAATGCTTTTGTGAGAATTAATGTACAAGGCTTTCATAACATCCTTTGAATTCTTTCTAGTGGATAGCCCAAACTGAAATTATTGCTTCAGCTATATTGATTCAGTGTTCTCAGCCTTCTGGGGACTTGCCATGCTTTTCCATGAGAGCTATGAAATTTTACATCTCTATTAACAGTACATGAGCATTTAATTTCTTTGTATCATCACATTTTATATATGAATATATTTTTTATTAGAGCATCAAATTGGACAAAGTGATCTTCATTGTGCTGTTTGCATCTTTTATGTAGTGTACTTTGCTAATACTCATCTTCTTTTTACCCTCTGTTTTCTTCCCGTTCCCCTTAGCTTGGGTCTCTTGTGCCTTCTCTAGCTCTCTCCCTTCAGCTATCTGATTGCTTCCTGTGATCCCTTATGTTCAACAAGTAATGCTTATTTCCTGGTTCTGATCTTCACTTTGATCCATTTTCCAGGAGATAACATGATTTATATGAGTTATTTCTTTGTTATTGCTAAATAATAGTTTATTGTTCACACATGTGGGATGGAGTGAGAGAGGGAGGGAGGGAGGGTGGGAGGGAGGGAGGGAGGGAGAGAGAGAGGGAGAATACATTTGTTTTTATCCATTCATCTACTTAGGTAAACTCCACTGGCTTCATAACTTGGCTATTCAATGGTAATGTGAACAGTTTAGGTGACATTTTCTATGATAGTGTTAAATCTTTAGGTAGATGCTTATTACTGGAGGAGTAGGATCATTTTGTAGGGTTTTTTTGTTGTTGTTTTGTTTTGTTTTGTTTTGTTTTTTAGGAACCTCTTATAGCTTCCATAGCAACTGGAATAAATTGAATTCCCAGCCACAAGGCATAAGTGTTTTTATTTTCCTTTTTATTTCTTCATTATAGTCATTCTAAGATAAGATTGGGTATGCACGTAATTTTAGTTTGTACATTCCTGCTGGTGGAAGATGGTGAGCATGTTTTCTTGCATTAGTTCATCATTTGTTCTTCTTTTTAACATGTATCTTATGCCAACAAGTGTTTGCAGACAGGAGTCTGATAGAGCTCTCTCCAGAGAGGCTCTGCCAGTGCCTGACAAAAAGAAGTGGATGCTCACAGCTATTCATTGGACTGAGCACAGGGTCCCCAATGAAGGAGCTAGAGAAAGCACCCAAGGAGCTGAAAGGGTTTACAGCCCCATAGGAGGAACAACAATATGAACTAGCCAGTACCCCCAGAGCTCCCAGGGACTAAACCACCAACCAAAGAGCACAAATGGTGGGACTCATGGCTCCAGCTGCATATGCAGCAGAGGATGGCGTTAATAGTCACTTATACTCAGAACCATGCCCATCCAAGAGTCTCTGCAGCAACCACTGATTGCTGTAAAAACAAACAAACAACAGCTGTGACCATGGCTAGAAGAGAATTCACTAGTCTATGTATATAAACAGAAATATTTAGAAGGCAAAGTTATTACAGGTCTGCTTAGCAGAACATGAGGAATGGGATCCGTTCTGGGGGCTGCGACATAACTAGACACAGGCTTTTGGATCAGTATATGGTACCAAGCACATATTCCCTCCTTTTCTAGATTTTTGCAATATCTTATTTTAAAAATGTATAATTCACATATTAATATTCATTTTATGGGATCAATATATACAAAACAGTGTATGAAAAAGGTGTTGATAAAAATAATTTATTTCATGTTAATTTAACATATTGCACAGCTGTAGGCTTGCTTCCTCACCTGCTACTCCAGTGTTTCTCTCACCACCGAGTTTTCTCTGACAACATTTGTTATTGTGTTCATTACAACTGCAGCACTATTTTCATAGATATACTTGTGGGACATTTTATTGTTCTGTGCTTATCTATCATCTCTATCTATCATCTATCTATCTATCTATCTATCTATCTATCTATCTATCTGTCTATCATCTATCTATTATCTATCTACCTATGTATCCATCTATTTATTTATTACCTATCTATGTATTATCAATGATTTGCTATCTATCTCCATTAATGCTACCCTCTGCAGCTCCTATTTATAGGAGGTGTTTTTTTCTACTACTTTATTGTCTTTTTAATTTTATCGGTGTGGGTATGTTACCTGTATGAATGTCTGTGTGTTAAGTATGAATACTTAGAGCACATAGAAGCTCGAAGAGAGTGTCTGATTTTTTTTATTTTCTGGAACTGGAGTTACAAATGCTTGTGAAACATTAATGTGGATGCTAGAAATGGAATCCAGATCTTCTTGAAGAGCAGTACATGCTCTTAACTACTGAGTCATCTTCCCTGCCCATTATTGTCAACCCCAACCCATTTTATAGCTCTATTCTTACTCCTTATATCTTTACAGATATTTTCCGTGTTCTTTGTTTTTAAATTAATGCATAATCAATGATTAAATAGATAAATGATCACATAATAATTGTTATTTTGTCATAATTACCTACTTGCTTTTGAATTCTAGTTTTCTCACTGACAGGATAAATATATAATATATTATATATATATGTATAAACACACACATATACACACACATACACACACACACATATAATCTGGTATGTATCAAGAATTATTAAGGTAGGTTCTGGAATTTTACTTTTGCCGCAAACTAACCTTCACATGCTATGATTTCTGGGATGCTGATGGATGAGGGGAATTCCTGTCTGACACAGATGACCTTATCATTAAGGATATGATACCCAGTGTGGGAATTATGCCTGAGTTGCTCTTTCCTGTCCCTTTAAGTGGGGGAACACAGAACTGCAGGTGTGTACTGGCTGGTTTTGTGTGTCAAATTGACACAAGCTGGAGTTATCATAGAGAAAGTACAGGCGGCTGGAGCCTAGAAGACAAAGTGTGTGCTACAAAGGGCATAGCTGGAGAAGTGACCCAAGCCCTTGGAGGAGCCCAGAAGATTGTGAGTTGGATCCCAGACATTGGATGGTTGGAGACTGATTTTTGCTTTTGATTGTGACTGTGCCCTGATATTTTTCCCTCTTGAAAGAAGAAAGTATTTTAGTGGATCCCACAGTTAAGACTTTGAATTTTAAAAGATATTAGGCATTTTAAAGGGATTGAACTTTTAATATGTAAAGACTGTGCGACTTTTAAAGTTATTTAGATCTTGGGGATGATGCTAATCTTTTCTCTCTGTTATATATTGTATTTTAAATAGTTAATGAGTATTAACTATTGATAAAGTTCAGAGCCCAATTATTTCAACTTTATCTTAACTTCAAGCATATAATCACCCAAAGACCTGACATAAGCTAAAATGAAATAAATAAAGTTGAGAACATACTTTAAAATAGGGATACAGTATTAGTGCACTTGAAATTTGAAATAATAGGTGTATAATCAAAGCACAGCCTCAATGAACATAAGCCATCATACTAGAATACTTAACTTTCAGTCTTCAATGTAACTAAAGAAAATATCTAACCATTAAAAAAATATCCCAAGAAAGCTATAGCTCTCTCTCTCTCTCTTTCTCTCTCTCTCTCTCTCATATATATATATATATACATGTGGATGTGAATACAGTGTATACACATATGGGAGTGCGCATGTATGCATAAAGGTCAGAGACACATGTCAAGTGTCTTCTTTGAGTATTCTCTACCTTGTCTCTTTGTGACAGCATCTCTCTGAAGCCCCCCCCCCCATTGTTTTAGCTGCTCTGGATAACTAATGAGTTACAGGGATCCACCTTTCTCTCCAACTCTCTTTCTAGAACTGTGGTTACAGATACTTATTGCCTGTCTTAGTTAGGGCTTCATTGCTGTGAAGAGATACCATGACTGTGACAACTCTTATAAAGGAAACCATTTCATTGGGTCTAGCTCATAGTTTCAGAGGTTCAGTCTATTGTCATCATGACAGACAGCATGGCAGCTTGTTGCAAACATGGTCCTGGTAGAGCTAAGAGTTCTATATTGTGGGGCTTTGAGTATAGGGGAAGAGGAAGGAAGGAGAGAGCCCGTGTCAGGTCAGAGTTTCTGTGCTCTGGGCAGGCAGACGCGGGAGGACAGCTGGATGCTTTCCACTGGGCCCCAGGTGGGCATCTGGCTGTGTGAAGCCACTGACCCCACACAGCGAGGGGTGAATAAGGGGCAGCCCCGGTACCAGGGGCCCCAGGGTGACACTCTTGGCCCTGGAGATACAAGAAGAGGGCAGAGGGAGAGAGATTCCCACGCAGGTGAGAATCCTGTGGCTGGAGCATAGAAAGGCCTCTGACAGGAGATAATCCATGGTTCATTAGGAGAAAGCCTATCCCATCGTCCAAGCACAGCAGGGCTTGATGAATAGAGACAGCCTATGGTTTTAGAGCTTTATTGTAGAAAAGCATGGGGGAAAGAGAAAGAGACCAGCCATGGCTAAGAGGAGAGAAGGGGGAAAAGGAGAGAGAGAAGAAAGGCTAGAGTAAGGGGGAGAGAGCTAGGTAGAGCCAAGAGCCCCTCTTATAGTGGTCTTGTTATCTTGTTGTTGCTAGGTAACTGGGAGGAGTCTAGCCTGAAGATCAGAAGCTTGGGACATTGTCTATGTGACTACTCACCACATGCTTCTCTTGTGGGGGCTGTGGGAGTGGTAACTTTGACAGGAGCCAGGGTTCCAGGAGACATGAGGGAATGCCTCTGTCCCATGTAGGTGAAAATTATCACCACCGGGTTTCTCCAGGGTTCATACCTCAACTCGAGTGGAGATCAGCCTGTCTGTACATAGTCCATTGCCCCACACTACATCTTGATCCAAAGACAGCTAGGAAAAGATTGGCTTCTGTAGACAGACAGGACGGTACTCTCTTCGGCACTTGTTGGAGCTTGAGCACTAGAAGCCTGCCTACACAGAGACTCACATCCTCCATTGAGGCCACACCTATTCCAAGAAGGTCACAACTCCTAATAGGCCACCTCCCATGGGCCAGACATATTTATTTGAAATAAATTTTATTACTTCTTTTAGAATTTTTTTATGAATTGCAAATCATATCATATGAGTCCCATTTATATCACTATTTCTCTTCCCCATTACTTTTGCCAGATCTTCTTCCCCCTCATTACTCACTGTACTCAGTGTTTTCTCTCTCTCTCCTTGAACCACTGAGTCCAGTTACTATTACTCAACTACTCTTGGGTCTGGGGCCTGTCCTGAAGTGGGGCCAATATACAAGGGGTTACAGTATTATAGAGAACTGATTCTTTCTGTCCCAGAAGCTGTCAAATCCCAATAGTTTTCAGACAGCGGTGTATTTTTGTGTCCACCTTCCCCACCCCATGCTGGGATTTTTTTTTCTTTTACCTGATTAGAGGTGTGTGCTATCACAATCACTTTGTGTTCATATGTACATTTGCCCTGAGATGTCTGGAAGACAGCTTCATAAAAAGTATCTGCCACTTTAGGTTCTTACAATTTTCTTCACTTCTCCCCTGATGAACCCTAAGCATTGAAGCACAGGTATATGGTATACATGTCTCATGTAGAATTAGGTACTACAAAGATTCTTATTCTCTCTGTGTGTTGATCAGATGAAGGTTGCTGTGATAATTGACTTCTTCAAAAAGAGAAAGATGGACTCTTGTGAGTTGTCTTCTGATTGCTACATGTAGGCAGCACATAACACCTTATTTCCTTACACAAGTAAATGCAACAAAACATTATATTTTTTATTAATTAGGTATTTTCTTCATTTACATTTCCAATGCTACCCTATAAGCCACCCAACTCTCCCCCCCCCACTCCCACTTCTTGGCCCAGGCGTTCCCCTGTACTGAGGCATATAATGTTTGCAAGACCAATGGGCCTTTCTTTCCACTGATGGCCGACTAGGCCATCTTCTGATACATATGCAGCTAGAGACACGGGCTCCAGAGGCTACTGGTTAGTTCATAATGTTGTTCCACCTATAGGGTTGCAGACCCCTTCAGCTCCTTGGGTGCTTTCTCTAGCTCCTCCATTGTGGGCCCTGTGATCCATCCAATAGCTGACTGTTAGCCTCCATTTATGTGCAACAAAACATTATTGAGGACAATAATTTTTCATGGGTATTTCTTGGGGAATATATAAGATATCAGGTCTTCCAAGATGTTTTCCATAGAGAACCAGTGGTTGTTGGCTCAGTTATCTGTAATCTGCAGTGGTGGCTTTTGAAATTTATATTTATTTTATTTCACTATTTCATATATATATGGTGCTTTACCTGCAGGAATGTTTGTGCACCACATAACTACCTGATACTCAGGAATACTAGCAGATGGTGTTAAATGCCCTAGAGGTGGACTATCAGAAAGTTATTAGCTACCATGTGGGTGCTAGGAAACCTCCCAGGTTACTGTGGAAGAGAACTGAGTGCTCCTAACTCTTGAGCCATATCTCTAATCTATCATGACATTAAAAAAAAAAAATCAAAGTTTCCTACCCTCTTTTACTCAGTGTGGCATCTGCTTGTATGGATTAGATAGAAGAATTTGTGTTCAACCTCATTATATATCAGTGCACAATCCTTTAAAACACTTTAAAGTGTTTTAAAATGCTGTGTGCAATGCCTAAATTATTAGTTTGGAATTCGCTTTTGTATATTTTATACTTATTCCTTTCATCTACTCAAATGGGATCATTCAAACCTTCAAAGCAGTTCTAAGACACTGAAAGCAAAGCAAGACAGGGTCTATGTCTGGATATTTACCATCAAAAGTCTTCTTGGATTCTGTAACAGTTTCTGTAATTTCTGTAATTTCTTACTCAGAAATGTTGGCAATGCTGACAGTGATGAACCTAACCTAAAGCCATTGTAGAATTATTAGCTTTTTTTTTCTTTTTCTTTTTCTTTTTTTTTTTTTTTTTTGTCTCTGGAAACTTTATTGGCCTATTTTAGTTTTCTAAGATTATCTTTATAAAATAACATGCAAAACAATGAAATTAATCACTCTAGTTACATGCATAGATTATATTTAGATATACTACTCTAGATTTACATTTTCTATCATAGGAAAAAAATACTTTAAATTTCTTTAAAATATGTATGGCAAATGATCTGATTATAAGCATTACATAAGGTCTTAATAAATTTCCCAAATAAAATATTGTAGAGACAACTTTATCAAAACACAGTACCAAAACCTAGATTTGAAAGATTGATATATAATTTTTAAATCATAAAATATTCTACCTAATAACTCTTAAACTGGAAATCAGAACAAAATAGCTAATACTAAATGGTCATCACTGAGATCATACACGCGAGCAGCATCTCCCTGAGTAGGTTATAGTTCAAATACAAGTGTGTTTATGTGTATATACATGCCTGTACAACAAGGAGTGGTAAAAGAGGCCATGAATTTGAATGAGCATGGCTGAGTACATGAGAGAATTCAGGGGGATGAAAGGGAAGGGAGGAAACTTGTAATTGCACAATAAGCTAAAACTAGAAAAGCAAAGTTAGTACCTCTCAATATGTACTCTAGTGTTAAAAATGAATTCAGGGGTAAAAAGTTGTAAATATTTTTAAATTAATTAGAATCATTAGCTTTTATACCCATAAAGACAAGCTCTAGTTTCAGGAATTCTGGGTTAACAGGCACTCAGTTACAGATAGAAGTGCCCCTAGCACAAAGCTTACTGCATGTGAACTCTGAGGAAATAGTGCTGCAATATGGCTTTTGCAGTCGTTTCTTGTAGTGGAGATAATTGAAGAAGTCAATAATGCTCTGGAAGCAGTGACAATCCTTGAACTTCAATTATTCAAACATACCCAGAGTATTTCTCAGTAAGAAATGGCTATGGTGTGCAAAATTGTTCATGCCTGTTCTTGAAAGGTATAGCTAGGCTGGAGACTAATTTCATTTTTACGTTTGTGCGTAACTAAGCTTTTTAAAAGTACATAAGAATGTGGGAATGAAGAATGGTAGAAAGAACATTTGAGTTTTAATAATACTTTTTTTTCTATTAAAATTGTTTTCTCTTAAAATGATTTTCCATTGATTCATAGAAATTATATATAAATATGTTTATATATATAGTATATCTTTCAGTGTTTTCATACATGTACACATAGAATTGTATTGAGACCATGGAAATAAATCTGAATCCTTGAATATTTTTTGTGGTACAAGTATGTAAAGCCCTCTTTTATCTTCTTTGAAATAAAGAACATATTTCTTTTTTATTAGATATTTTCTTCATTTACATTTCAAATGCTATCCCAAAAGTCCACTTTACCCTCCCCCGCCCAGATCCCCTACACACTCACTCCCACTTCTTGGCCCTGGCGTTTCCCTGTACTGAGGCATATAAAGTTTGCAAGACCAAGGGGCCTCTATTCCCAGTGATGGCCATCTAGGCCATTTTCTGCTACATATGCAGCTAGAGATACCAGCTCTGGGGGTAGTGATTAGTTCATACTGTTATTCCACCTATAGAGTTGCAGACCCTTTCAGCTCCTTGGGTACTTTGTCTAGCTCCTTCATTGGGGGTCCTGTGTTCCATCCTATAGATGACTGTGAGCATCCACTTTTGTATTTGCCAGACACTGGCATAGCCTCACAAGAGGCAGCTATAAGAGGGTCCTTTCAGCAAAATCTTGCTGGCATATGCAATAGTGTCTGTGTTTGGAGGCAGATTATGGGATGGACCCCCGGGTTGGGCAGTCTCTGGATGGTCTATCCTTTCATCTTAGCTCCAAAATTTGTCTCTGTAACTCTTTCCACACATATTTTATTCCCTATTCTAGGGAGGAATGAAGTTTCCATGTGTTGGTCTTCCTGCTTCTTGATTTTCTTGTGTTTTGCAAATTGTATCTTGGGTATTCTAGGTTTCTGGGCTAATATCTACTTATCAGTGAGTGCATATCAAGTGACTTCTTTTGTGATTGGGTTACCTCACTCAGGATGATATCCTCCAGATACATCCATTTGCCTAAGAATTTCATAAATTCATTGTTTTTAATAGCTGAGTAGTACTCCACTGTGTAAATGTACCATATTTTCTGTATCCATTCCTCTGTTGAGTGACATCTGGGTTCTTTCTAGCTTCTGGCTATTATAAATTGGGCTGCTATGAACATAGTGGAGCATATGTCCTTATTACCAGTTGGAACATATTTGGGTATATGCCAAGGAGATGTATATCTGGGTCCTCAGGTAGTACTATGTCCAGTTTTCTGAGGAACCTCCACACTAATTTCCAGAGTGGTTGTACAAGCTTGCAATCCCACCAGCAATGAAGGAGTGTTCCTCTTTCTCCTCATCCTCACCAGCATCTGCTGTCACCTGAATTTTTGATCCTAGCCATTCTGACTGGTATGAGGTGGAATCTCAGTATTCTTTTGATTTGCATTTCCCTGATAATTAAGGATGTTGAACATTTTTTCAGGTGCTTCTCAGCCCTTCAGTATTCCTCAGTTGACAATTCTTTTTCAGCTCTGTACCCAATTATTTAATGGGGTTATTTGAATTTTTGGAGTTCAGCTTCTTGAGCTCTTTGTATATATTGGATATTAGTCCCTTATCAGATTTAGGATTGGTAAAAATTCCTTCCCAAGCATATTTCACAGTATGATGTTCCTTACTCGTCCCCTTATGTAATAGAGCACCAATGCTAGTTGCCCCATCCTATCCATGGCTTGTTAAACAGTAGCCAACTTTGACCATCCTTTCCTTTTTTCTCATTTCTGGTAGCCACCTTCTACTTTCAACTCTGCAAGATCAACTGCTTTGGGTTCCACATGGGACCCAAAGGCATGAAGTATTTGCTTTCCCTTCCTGACTTCCAAATCATGGCTATTGGGAGTAATGCAACAAAGGTTTGGGTAAAGCTGATTAATTTTCCAAAGTGTTGCTAAAGGGGTCAATTCTAAGAAAACTAAAACATATTCTCAGTGGTGCTTCTAGACCACCTGTCATTGGAATATTCATCATGTCCACAGCATCATGTTCCTTTTATCAGAAAATCAGGTTTCTTCTTTGGGTAGCTGTATGTGCTGTCTTCTGTTTTTTTATAGTAAGCATTCTTAGATCCTCTACTGAAGTTCTTCTGATGCAGAAATAACGGAATTTTTTTCACAGGGACTAACATGGTGTCTAAATATTTTTGTAGCTTTCCAAATCTATATACATTTATATTTTATTTGTATATTATATTGTTGAAATAGATATAGCTTTTAAGCTGCAAAGAATTAATCATTTCTTGCAATTTATTGTCATCTCACAGTTATTATTTCTTTTTGATTGTGAGTACCATTTTATTTTGCTTCAAAAGAGTCTAACTTTGGGAAATCATAATTATTTTTTATTTGGATATTTTCTTTATTTACATTTCAAATGTTATCCCCTTTCTTGGTTCCCTCCCCCCCAAAAACACCCTATCATATCCTCCCTCTCCCTGCTTCTAAGAGGGTGTTCCTCCACCCACCCATCCTCTCCCACCTCCCAGCCTTCGATTCCCCTACACGGGGGCATCTATCAACCCTTCATAAAACCAAGGACCTTTCCTCCCATTGATGCATAACAAAGCCATCCTTTGCTACATATGCAGCTGGAGCCATGTGTACTACTTTGTTGATGGCTTAGTCCCTGGGAGTTCAGGGGGGTCAGGTTAGTTGATAGTGTTCTTCCTATGGGGTTGCAAACCCCTTCAACTCCTTCAGTCCTTTCTCTAACTCCTCTATTGGGGACCCCACTCTCAATCTAATGGCTGGCTGTGAACGTCCACATCTGTATTTTTAAGGTTCTGGCAGAGCCACTCAGGAGAGAGCCATATCAGGTTCCTTTCAGCATGCACTTCTTGGCATCCACAATAGTGTCTGTGTTTGGTAACTGTATATGGGATGAATCCCCAGGTGGGACAGTCTCTGGATGGCCTTTCCTGCAGTCTCACTCACGAAAGTTTCCTGCTCAACACTTTATCTCCTCTGACTATTTTGTTCTCCTTCTAAGGAGAACCAAATCACCCACAGTTTGGTCTTCCTTCTTATTGAGATTTTTGTGGTCTGTGAACTGTATCTTGGTTATTTGGAGCTATGGGGCTAATATCCACTTATCAGTGAGTGTAAACCATGTGTGTTCTTTTGTGATTAGATTACCTCACTGAGGATGATATTTTCTAGTTCTATTCATTTGCCTAAAAATTTCATGAATCCATCATTTTTAATAGCTGAGTAGTACTCCATCGTGTACCACATATTCTGTATACATTCCTCTGTTGAAAGACATCTTGATTCTTTCCAGCTCCTGGCTATTATAAATAAGGCTGCTATGGACATAGTGGAACATGTGTCCTTATTACATGTTGGAGCATTTTCTGGGTATATGGCAAGGAGATGTATAGCTGGGTCCTCAGGTAGTACTATGTCCAATTTTCCGAGGAACTGCTAAACTGATTTCCAGAGTGGTTGTACCAGCTTGCAATTCCACCAGCAATGGAGGGGTATTCCTCTTTTTCTACAACCTCACCAGCATAAAAAACCTGAGTTTTTGATTGTAGCCATTCTGATTGGTGTGAGATGGAATCTCAGGGTTGTTTTGATTTGCATTTCCTTGATGACTATGGATGTTGAACATTTCTTTAGGTACATCTTAGCTACTTGGTATTCCTCAGTTGAAAATTCTTTGTTTAGCTCTGTACCCCATTTTCAAATAGGGATATCTGGTTCTCTGGAATCTAATAATATACAGCAAAACAGTAGCCAACATCAAACTGAATGGAGAGAAAATTAAAGCAATCCTAAAACTAAATTAAAATCAGGGACTAGACAAGGCTGCCCATTCTCTTCCTATCTATTAAACATCTTACTTGAAATTCTAGATAGGGCAATTAGATGAAAAAGGAGGAGAAATGGATACAACAGGGAAAGGAAGAAGTGAAAATATCACTATTTGCAGATAATATGTTCGTATACTTAAGTGACACCAAAAATTCCACCAGAGAACTCCTAAACCTGATAAACAACTTGAGCTATGTGGCTGGATATAAAACTAACTCAAACAAATCGGTAGCCTTCCACTCCTCAAAGGATAAACAGGCTGAGAAAGAAATTAGGGAAATAACACCTGTCACAATAGTAACAAATATTACATACCTTGGTGTGACTCTAACAGGTGAAAGGCCTGTATTACAATAACTTGAAGTCTCTGAAGAAAGAAATCGAAGAAGATCTCAGAAGATGGAAAGATCTCCTGTGCTCACCGATTGGCTGGATTAATATAGTAAAAATGGCCATCTTGTAGAAAGCAATCTACAGATTCAATGCAATCTCCACCAAAAATTCCAAATCAATTCTTCATAGAGTTAGAAAGAGCAATTCTTAAATTCAGTTGGAATAACAAAAAACACAGGATAGTGAACACTATTCTCAACAAAACAAGTTCTTCTGGGGGAATCACCATACCTGATCTCAAGCTATATTACAGAGCAATACTGATTAAAACAAAACAAACAAAGAAACAAACAAAAAACAACTGTATGGTATTGGTACAGAGGCAGGCAGGAAGATCAATGGAATAGAATTGAAGACCCAGAAATGAACCCACACACTTGATTTTTGACAAAGAAGCCAAAACCATCCAGTGGAAAACAGACAGCCATTTTAACAAATGGTAATGGTTCAACTGAAGTTCAGCATGTAGAAAAATGCAAATCGATCCATTCTTATCTTCTTGTATAAAGCTGAAGCCCAAGTGGGTCTAGGACCTCCACATAAAACCAGATAAACTGAAACTTATAGAGAAGACAGCAGGTAAGAGCCTCGAACACATGGGCACAGGGGAAAAAATCCTGAACAGAATACTAATAGCTTATGCTGTAAGATCAAGAATCAACAAATGGGACCTCATAAAATTGCAAAGTTTCTGTAAGGCAAAGGACACTGTCAATAAGACAAAATGCAACCAACAGATTGGGAAAAGATCTTTACCAATCCTACATCTGATGGAGGACTAATATCCAATATATACAAAGATCTCAAGAAGAGAAATCATTATTCTAAGTGTGAAATGCATTCTTCATTGTGTGTATTGATAATTGTGTCTGCTAATTGAGATATGGCTTTTATTTATTTACTGAAGTACTCAGTATTTAAAAGTGTTTTAGATGCCTTTACACATTCCACTGATTTTGACAAGAGTCGAAGTGATATGCTGGTCAAATTTCAGGAAGGAAATTTAATAGAAAATAAACATATATTTGAGAGAAATGTCAAACATTAGATGTAATATGCATATCTCATACATAAGTAGCATTTTCAAAATTTAGAATGATTTATCACTGGCTTAAAATGCTCTTAGTAAAAAAGTCTAATTTTATATACTTCATACTTTCATCCACAGATGGTTGCTTCTTTCCTTACACCTTTATAAGGACATAGTTCATGTCCTTAGCCACAAGTAGCCAGTGGTAAAGGGTATCAATGAATCAATCACAAATGGCAATCATTTTTCACTGGCTGCCCATTACACTAAGGGAAATTAGATCATGCCTTCTGGCTTTTCTTTTTTTCCAATGTAATAACCAGATTTTTCTCTTTTTTTCCAAACTATTATATTAAAGGATATTTTATAACTTGCTCATTTGTGGCCTTGATGACATTGCACACTTTTCCCTAAGCTCCCTTTTGTTCTTCATAAAGAAGCCCCGTCTTCATCACCTTTGGCATAGGGACCTTGTGGAACTGTATGAAATATTGAGCACCGAGGTTCTTGTGTAGGCACCCCTAATGCTGCACTCTTGATGTTCATGACTTCTGTTCTTCCTGACCATTCCCTTATTTGTTCACTAGAAGAGTTTGTGAGCATTAACTGATTTCTAGGCATATTTTCTCGGAAAACATTCTACCTTCTACACAATTCAGGTGACACACATGCCAATATTTGAAATACAAACTCCTATAGAAACAAACTCCCTGCTAATGTTGAAGGAGGAGAAATTAAGCGATTTTTAGAATGATGTAGCAAATGTTAGCAATTCCTTAACCAACAAAGCTAAATGATGCTGGTTCCTAGAAAAGAATGTTTGGGAAAAATGAATTTATGAAATTGAGAATTCTGCCTTTTCTTTCTAGTATGAGAAGCATGTCCCATTTTCAGTCCTAGAATGATCTTAATTTTCCTTCTGTGACTTTTTGTACCTGTGAGGCTATATCCACTTGAGTGCTACATTCCTAAAGCAGGGGACTCTGGAAATCTAAGAGTCTCATTTCTCTTCTTTAGTTGCTGATTGTGACTTTGAAGCAAACAGCTGTGGGTGGTTTGAAGCCAGTGGTGGTGACCATTTTGACTGGGTGTGGAGCTCCCAAAGTAATCTTTCTGCTGATTTAGAACAACAAGCTCCACCTAGAGATCACACTCATGGTACAGCTCAAGGTAAGCCCCTAAAGATGTTTTACACACACCTATAGACTGCTGGGTTAGACCTGGGAATCTGTGTGTGAAGATCACAACATGATAGGACAATACTGACAGTCAGCTGAGTTGCCTGCAAGAAATGATTTCTTTATGGGTAATATGACTGGAATTGAGACCATTTTGCCTTCATTAACTGAAATTAAAAATTGAGTGTTGACATCATCCAAATGCAGGTATAAATACAAAAGCAAATTTTAGTATTGATATTGACTTTTTATTGTTGTGCAACTTTAATGGACATGAACACACTTGGCATTGCATTAAGAGACAGAAGGGCTCTCACTGTATTGTAGAATTCAGTAGGTAAACTTAATACTTTGTTTTTACATCCCCACAGGGCATTTCATGTTCATTTTGAAGACGAGCAACAGCTTGTTTCAAACTGCTAAACTTCAGAGCCCAACTTTCAGCCAGACTGGGCCTGGGTGCACAATGTCATTCTGGTAACTATATATGATGGTAAATTATCCTCATAGGATGGTGGCTGCAGGTCTATCCCTGCACTTGCCAGCTATTCAAGTTTTATCTCTGGATGCACTTTATAATGATGACTGCACTAAGTTAAAACAATTGTGACTTCAGAGTATAATATCAGTATTGGTTAATCTATTTCTTACGATGAAAGGAGGGCTTCCCTTCTACCACTGGCTTTTAACTTAAATGGGAATCTCCCTGTGTCTTACAAGAGAGTTATTTCAGTAGACAAATTCTTTCAAATGGCCAATTACAAGTACTGCAGGAAAGAAATGCGTCTGTTGCCACAATTAACTCGAAATTGCATACACTAGCAAGATTTTGCTGAAAGGACCCAGATATAGCTCTCTCTTGTGAGACTATGCCGGGGCCTAGCAAAGACAGAAGTGGATGATCACAGTCAGCTATTGGATGGATCACACGGCCCCCAATGGAGGAGCTAGAGAAAGTAGCCAAGGAGCTAAAGGGAACTGCAACCCTATAGGTGGAACAACAATATGAACTAACCAGTACTCGGGAGCTCTTGTCTTTAGCTGCATATGTATCAAAAGATGGCCTAGTCGGCCATCACTGCAAAGAGAGGCCCATTGAACTTGCAAACTTTATATGCCCCAGTACAGGGGAACGCCAGGGCCAAAAAGGGGGAGTGGGTGGGTAGGGGGTTGGGGGGGGGGTGGGTATGGGGGACCTTTGGTATAGCATTGAAAATGTAAACGAGGAAAATACCTAATTTAAAAAAAAAGAAATTGATCGGAGAGGAAACACAGAAAGATCAACTATGTAGTGTCTCTTATAATGTATTCATATATCATGTTTTTTCAGGTTTTATAACTATGGACTGTCAGTGGGGGCAGCTGAGTTGCAGCTACATCTAGAAAATTCCAGGGACACCACTGCCCTCTGGAGAGTGCTATATAACCAAGGCAACCAGTGGTCAGAGGCAACTGTCCAGCTTGGACGCCTCACTCAACCCTTCTATCTGTCACTAGAGAAAGTCAGTCTGGCAGTTTATAGTGGGGTCTCTGCGGTTGATGACATCCATTTTGAAAACTGTGCTCTTCCTCCTCCTGTGGAGAGCTGTGATGAACCAGACCACTTCTGGTGTAGACAGACGAAGGCTTGCATCGGAAGGCATCAGCTCTGTGATCTGGTTGATGATTGTGGAGATTATACAGATGAGACTGGCTGTGGTAAGTTAATTAGTTACTTTTTAAAATTAAGTTATTGGGGGGCTTACTATATTTAGCCTCCCTTTCTGGTTAGTAAGTATTGGTCTTGATTAGTTCACTGCCATTAGTTCACTAAGATATAATTGAAAAGTTGATGAATTCTGTATGGCTTGTTAATCAAATTAACTAGACATGTCAGTATTATTTGTTTGTTTTTTATTATTATGTCTGTATGTTATGTGTATGAATGCTTATGCATGCCATAGTGCTTTGTGGAGGTCAGAGAACAACTTGCCTGAGTCAATCCCCTCCTTCCACCATGTGGGTTCTGAGGATCAAGTTGTCAGTTGTAATGGCAAGTACCTTTAAAGCTGAGCAATCTTGCAAGCTCCTTGCCATTCATTCTTAAGTAGGTTTACTTCTAGAGAAACCTTGATTAAAAATGATGACAGCATTCCTACCTTCATGTGCTTCACAGTCTAACTGAAAAGATAGACATTCAAGTATTATTCATGAAATATATAATGACAATTTTAACTGGAACTGTGGAGAAAGCTATGGTGCAGCTTTATAGAATAGTAAAATTGGGTTTCCTGCAGGCGATGACTTAGCTAAGATCTGAAACATGGTAAGTGAAACTTACATTCAAAAGTCATTATGTATGAGACAGATGAAAGTTAGGGTGCATAAAGAGAGCACAAATCAGATATAGCATAGTAAGGAGGCCGAGGTCATCGATCGATCATTGTGATCCACACTGAAGGAACATTCTTTATTTCAAAGGTATTTAGAGTGGTGATAGCACTAAAATCTGACATATGCAAATGTCACTGTGGGTGTTGTGGAACGAGTATATTTGGGCACACACCTGAGAGATAACTTGGGGAGCATTGCAGCAGCCCATTGGTGACAATGAACTGCTTTGACAATGAGGTCTGAGTCAGGGGGAAGGAAGAGAGGACCTGTGTATGGGTCTCTTGTTTGTTTTGTTCTGATTTCCAGGAGCTGATAGGGAAGTGCCAAAGCTCAGAGTTTTTCTGGTTTCAAACTGCAAAATGTTTGTGTTATCTTGAAATGGTCTGGCCCTCAGTTTGCGGAGCCTGGCTTCCACTGATCATGTGCTTACAACTGCAAATAAAGTAGCCATTAGCAGAATTATTTGTTTACAAAATATGTTACAAAATTGTTTCTAGCATTCGTGGACTACTATTTTTGTCTAAGAACAATTTATAAATTTTAAGGTTATGTGTTTCAAAAATTAGAAAACTCATCAGAAAAGAAACTGAAAACACTAAATGCTCAATACTGCTGTACGTAACTTTCAGATAGGAATTTCCATATAAGTTACTGTGGAATGCTTTGTGTAATATGATCTTTGACATACATATTACAAAAATATATTAAAATTCAAATTATTATTTAAATCATTAAATGAACACAACTCTTATTTGAGTGACTAGAGTTAACATTGAGTTTAACAGTGGTAATCATATAATATGTAGTTTTTCAAAATCTAATTTAATCTTTGGAAATGAGTAAAAATATTTTTAGCTTTCTAAAATTCTCACAGTAGTTTTTGAACATTGTGACATTAATAGAATCAAGTGTGATGTATCATAATATAAATAAATATAATCATAATTTCAACATAGTTCTTTCTTATTTAATGGTCCTGAGAAATAACAGCAGCACCCACTTACCTTAATTGAATATACTACACATTACACATCCCCATATTTAGAATGAGTTTCCTGCAGGGTGCCCAGAAATGTGGTCTTTTCTTGAAGGGTGGAGCTCCACATTCCACAAGATTAAATGTAGAGTCAGTATGTCCATGGTCAATGTAAAAACTTGTTGGTTTTAGTGTCAGTTTTATGTCAAAAACTCAGCAATTTGACATGGTCCTTCTGCTTCACAGCCAACGACTGACATGTGGGACGTACCTAGAATGTCCCTAGTTCACACCACAGCTGGCTTTGTTAGTCACAAGCAAGCAGTCAGCAGATGCAAGCCTGTCTTCCTGCTGACATCTGCTCACTGATTCCCTTCATTAGGTCCAAGCTTCTCCTCTGGGCTGTCTACACAGATGTTTGGTTGTAGCCCAGTTGTTTTGATTCGCCTGCAGTCTCATTGATTGTTCAGGGTGCTTGCTCACCTTTGGCACCAACAACCATCAATGAGGTGAATAGCTAAAAGACAGTTGACATTAATATTTTAAATATTAGCATATAAATGAAGCTAAAATGTGAAACTACCTATGAATTCTAGATCTCTTCTCCTCAGCCCAGTACTTCCAAATGCATATTTTTATCCCATTTCTTTTCTAAAGCAAATACCTCATGCCAACAAGATCCTCATGTCTTGAAAAATGAACATGCTCCAATACTACCCTAAAAATAGACTACTTGATTGATAAGGTCCTAGTCAATTCTTTGTAAGTTTGAGTAAATGATGTCAGAAGTTTAAAAGCCCAAGCTCCCTTTGTATTCTGTGATGGGAATATAAATGAATACAGTCACTGTGGAAAGTAGAATGATTTGTCAACATACCCAAAAATAGAGCTACCCCTTGGTTTGTTATAGTTGTACCATTACTGGGCATATAGCTGAGAGAGCACAAGGTAGCATATAATGGGTATTGCTGTAGAGTGGCTATGTTTATTCATGAGAGCCGACTTAGGAGATCAGCCTTAATACCCTTCACTGGAATAAATAGACATATTCAAAGCTGTGCATATAGCCCATGGCATTATATTCAGGCACAAACAAGAACAAAAGCATGTCATATACAGAAAAAATGATAAAACTAGAGACCATCATAAGGAGTGAAATAAACTAGACTTAGAATGTCAGATTATATGTTTATCAAAAAATAAAAAAGATATTAAGATAAGTTCTATGGGGGTATGGTGAAGTATGGGAGAAGTGGGTGCCTCAGTGGGCCCATGCCAAGGCATCCCTTCCCCATAAGAGACCAACACACGATGCTATAGGATAGAATAGAGTTTATTGAGAGCATGGGGAGTGGAGTTAAGAGAGTAGTAGAGGCAGAGAAAGGAAGAGAGGAGAAAGTAGAGAAGTAAAAGTAGAGTCTGGCCATGACCACGTGGAGGGGGTGGGGGGAAGTGAATGGGGACAGAGGGAGATCAAGTAGGCAAGAGGGAAGGGAGGGAAGCAGGAGTAAGAGAGAGAGAAGAGGGGACAAGCAGCCCCTTTTATAGGGCCAGGCCTACCTGGCTATTACCATGTAACCATAGGTAGGAGCATACCTGTCTGTTGCCAGGTAACTGTGGGGGTAGAGTCCAGACAGAATACAAACAGATATGTATTCCTTTCTGTCATGTGTAAAATCTAACGGAAAATAGATGAGATTGTTTAAGAGACATGGCACAGCAGTTAAGAGCTCTTACTGCTCTTATTCTGCTTCTGTTCCCAGCACCCACATGGCAGCTCACAGCTGTTTATAAATTCAATTCAGGTGATCCAAAACCTTTTCTAATCTCCACAGGCTCCTGAATGCTTGTGGTCCAAATATGTACACTAAGGCCTGCACACACACACACACACACACACACACACACACACAGACACACACACACAAATATTAGAAAAAAATAGATGGCATGTAATTGGAGCTATTAAAAAAGAGGAAGATAATCAGGAAGGAAGAAGAACTTTTCAATGGCTGTGGTAAGACATCAGGACCAGGCAACTTATGTAAGACAGTTTAACTGGGGGTTTATAGTTTCAGAAGATGAGAGTTCCTGACCATTATGGTAGAGAACATGGGAACAGACCAGGTAGTCATGGCACCAGAGCTGTATCATACAGCCAGAACCACATAGCCAATGCTACCAAATTTGGCTGCATGCTTAGGATTCAACCTGATCCCTCTTCCTGAATCACATTTTCATAAGATTTCTTTTGTTGCATTAACTTTTTTTATGATTTGGAGGCTTTGCTGCAGGGGTTATTTTCCTGAGGAGACCACTCTTTCTATTCCCTTCCAGTCTGACCTCATTAAGTCTTTTCAATATAAGTCTTGGCTCCAGCATTACATTTCCTGGAACTTCTTTTCTTTCCTCTTTTTTTTTTCTTTTCTTTTTTGAGACAGGATTTCTCTGTGTAGCTCTGGCTGTCCTGGAACGGTAGATCAGGCTGGCCTCGAACTCAGAAATCTGCCTGCCTCTGCCTCCCAAGTGCTGGGATTAAAGGCCTGTGCCACCACTGCCCAGCTACTTTTTTCCTCAAACTGTACATTTTGTATTTTTTTGTGTTTGGCCTTGCTTCCTCCTCTTTCTTATAGATTTGCATGATTATTACAAGATAGAGTCAATTGAGGCTGTCTTGAAATCTTCTTACGCAACAAGATTAGTTTCAAGTTCTTCAATTAAGCCTCAGAGTCTTAGAACAAGAGCAAAAATCAGACCCACTTTTTACCAAATCTCACAAGAAAGATCTAGCTCAGTGGCTAATATCTTTCCCCTATGAATCCTCTTAAGTTGGGCCTTCATAAGGGGAAAGATCAATGAGGATGAACTGTAAACCATTATACTAGGGGCTGAGATAAAACAGTTTAGATTAAATCAGAATATGGGAATGTACTGAGTAGTTTTACAGAGAGAAGGAAATAGTAACACTGCCATTGGAGGATCGTGATTTAATAGCAGCTGTTTTGAGACTTTTGGAGCTTTGGTAGAGAGAAATAAAAGAACTCTGTGAGTGAGATTTGAGTAATCCCTCATCAGTATTTGAAATATGTAAAGTTTGCCTAGTAGAACAGCATTTGTTTGAGATTTCTTACTTTGATATAAGCAACTTTTCCATAATACTCAGGTGATCCAAACGCTGACACCATTGCATACACTAGCAAGATTTTATCGAAAGGACCCAGATGTAGCTATCTCTTGTGAGACTATGCTGGGGCCTAGCAAACACAGAAGTGGATGCTCACAGTCAGCTAATGGATGGATCACAGGGCCCCCAATGGAGGAGCTAGAGAAAGTAGCCAAGGAGCTAAAGGGATCTGCAACCCTATAGGCGGAACAACATTATGAACTAACCAGTACCCCGGAGCTCTTGACTCTAGCTGCATATGTATCAAAAGATGGCCTAGTCGGCCATCACTGGAAAGAGAGGCCCATTGGACACGCAAACTTTATATGCCCCAGTACAGGGGAACGCCAGGGCCAAAAAGGGGGAGTGGGTGGGTAGGGGATTGGGGGTGGGTGGGTATGGGGGACTTTTGGTATAGCATTGGAAATGTAAATGAGCTAAATACCTAATAAAAAATGGAAAAGAAAAGAAAAATAAATAAATAAATAAAACTATTTGGGTCAATTAAATCCACAACTCACACGTGACTTCTGAGCTTTGGTGGGTTTGTTTCTTTGTTTTTTCGTGTGCCCTTGTTGGCACACACAGCTAAGTTTGAAATGCACTCAGTCAAAAATGTGTTTCAGTCATGATCCTTTGCCTGAGATGATATAATTGTTGTGCTGGGATTAAACTTAGGTTGCCGTGCATGCTAGACAAGTGCTCTACCTCTAAGCTATACCACCAGCCCAGGGGTATGTTATCAGAAAGGAAGATGAAAGCACATTAAACATCTTTAGAAGATAATGTTCTATGCATTTCATCTTCACTCCATGAAATATTATTAGGTGTCTGGTAATGACACTACTCATAGGTATGTTTTATGTCACATTTGAAAACTACTACAGCTTATCTTTTTGTGTATCAGTATGTGTTTTTAATCGCTCTTATTGTCCCTTATTCTCCATTGATGATGTTTAATATCATTTACAGCACCAGGACTACAGTGTAACTTTGAAAATGGAATTTGTAACTGGGAGCAAAGTACAAAGGATGACTTCAACTGGACCAGATACCAGGGTCCTACTTCAACGATGAACACAGGCCCAATGAAGGACCATACACTGGGCACAGCCAAAGGACACTACCTTTACATTGAAACCTCAGGGCCACAGGGATTTCAAGACAAAGCTGTTTTACTTAGCCCCATTCTTAATGCCACTGAAGCAAAAGTCTGCACCTTCCGCCTGTACTATCACATGTTTGGAAAGCATATTTATCGGCTGGCTATCTACCAGAGAATTTGGAGCAATACCAAGGGACAGCTGCTGTGGCAGATATTTGGGGATCAAGGCAACAGATGGATAAGAAAAGACCTCAGTATTACCAGCAGGAAGCCCTTTCAGGTAAGATAATGGGTTTCATAATATATACTTGAAATGTTTCCTAATATCTTAGCAGTGTGAAACATCGTGGCATTCTTGAATTAAAAGCTGGTGGTATTGGATCAAAGTTACTTTGAAATGCATTCATCATTTACAGGAAGGTGTGCTAAGACTCTTTGAATTGCTTTGCTTCATGACTACCTCAGTAATGTATGTTTAACAGTTCCTCAGATGAATGCTTGACACTCGAAACAGCTGCAGGTCCCTCCAATGTTAAGGGTTTTTTCTACTGAAATTAAAATATGAAAAGAAAGAAGAGTTTGGCATAAGATATGAATTCTGCAGACTGCAAACTCATAAATATATGCTTTTGAATACATCGTTTGACATTTTAAAATGAGCAGCTGAAATCCAGGCAAAGTGTATTTTTTATTTTTTTTTTCATTTATTTTTAACTGGAATGCATATACATTGCATGCAGTTCTGGGTTTCATAAAGGCAGTTTATTTTATGTATGTCAAGCACTTTGATGATATTCACCCTTTGTACCCTGTATTTTCTCCTTCTTCATATTTAGTCTGTCTTATGTATATAAAATATGGAATCTACACATGTGAAAAAGCATGCAATATTTGACTTTTTCAGTCTGGCTTATTTCACTTAATATAATTGATTCTAGTTAGATCAATTTTCCTATGAATGACACAATTCATTCTTTTTATGGCTAAATGAAGCTGCATTATGTATATGCCACAGGTTTTTTTGCTCATTCAGCTATTGTTTAACACCTAAATTGATGGCATTTTTTGGCTGCTGTGAACTTTTCTTCAGGAACTATGGATGTCCAGGCTTCCCTATGGTGTGCTGACTTACAAGCATTTCCTTACCAATCTTGGTTCATCTGTTTCCTGTGACCTCTTGGTCCAGCACTGGTATAGCTGGGATAGAATAGCCATAAAGAAAACAAATAACAAATGTGTGAATTTGGGGAAAGGGAACTCTTCTACACTGCTTGTTAGAATGTGATTTCATGTAGCCACTAAGGAGGTCAGCATGAAGCATCCTACAGAACTGCAATCTAAACTATACTAGGCAGAAAAAGCACACTCTTTATTAAATAACACATAGCTGCTCCAGTGAAGAACCCAAGTTTGAATCCACATCTCCTCATTCCTGGTGCAATGTTTTGGTTTGGTTGGTTGGCATTCTTTTTAATTCTACATTTGACCTGTCTTCTAAAACACACTGGGCAAATTCTGCTTTTCTTATCACTTCCATTAAGTGATTAAATCAGAAACCCCCTTGTTTTCAGTTCTGTAGTTATAAGGGAGACTATTTCAGAGAAGTTCTCATTAACCTCAGCCATAAAAGCTTGTAAGTAACAGAGACAGGATTTAAGCTTGACAGAGTTTGTAAATGATTGACATTTCTCTTTTTACCATTACTTCTTGAAGCCTGTAGCATATAGGGCATTGAGTATAGGTTTTCTCCTTTTTAAAAAAGATTTCTGTATATAATATACTATGAGAAACTTTATATCTATCCTTGGCTCAAAATCCTGAGTTTTAGGGGTTTTTGTTTGTTTGTTTGTTTTTGTTTTTGTTTTTCCATGTGCTAAATTTCTTTCCATTACCAATATTGAAAGCATTGTCTCAATCAGAGTGCCTAAATCATGTAACCTATTTTATAGATGCAACCTTGCTCCAAGCCATCTTTTGAGAACAGCTAACAATCAGAGGTACCATTGAATATGATTCAGCCAGTAAAGAGCACATGGGGAGCTGGGAGTGGTGGCACACCCCTTTAATCCCAGTACTTTGGAGGCAGAACTCAGGATTTGAATTTGAGACCAACCTGGTCTACAGAGTGAGTTCCAGGACAGCCAGAGCTATACAGAGAAACCCTGTCTCGAGCCCCGCCCCCCCGAAAAAAAAGAGCACATGATTTTTTTTTTCAGAAATATATATGTTGAAGACATGATATTTAATCTGCCACAGGTAGTGTGATATCTTACAGTTTTTCCATAAATTCATGCTGCAATTCAATCAATAATATTAAGTAATTCATTCTTAATGTCTAAGCCATTTGTAATTCAAACTAATTTCTTACTCAGGGCATTAACTCTTTTTGTGAAGTTTACTCAATAATTGGTTTCCATATGAAAGAAACTTCATAGGGAGGTTGCTACACAGCCAGGTGAACTTAGGACTTATCAAAGCACCCTTTGTCATGAATCAAAACTTGATAGCTGAGTATTGAAACCCATCATGAGTCACATAGAAAGTGTTCTCTGTGATCTTAACCAGCCTGTCTCCTAACAAAATCACTTTTAAATAAATGTTCTTTTATACTCTTAAATGAAAGACACCCAGAAAATGGCAACAGGGAATATTTTGGATATGGTATAGGCGGGTCAAGGTAGCTAACATGGAGTCCAATTAATTCAAGAAGTTATGTTTCTCCATTGTGTAGCAGGTACTCATAGTATCTGTTCCAAGAAACAATAGAAGCATCAATGCTTTCATTAGCTGTAAGAACATAAGGAAAATTATTCATTCACTACCCAGCAGATAAGAGGTTCTCATGAAGTACTTGCCTAAAAGAAAAACTCACTGACATTTTAGGATCATTCACTTAAAACCAAATGAATAGGATAGGACTGTATTATATATGTAGGAGTTCTTGTTTGCCTTTCATGTTAGTTGTGTAGCACAGCCAATAAAGGCTCTACAAATTGTTATAGATAATTAATTGAAATTTCCATCTGAATTCTATTATGAGTCACTGTCACATACTGGATATGAAATGCCATATATATTGAATAGTTTAGTCAATATCACAATCAAGATAATGAATACTTACCACATTTCAGAAATTGCCTCCTGTGCTTATGTGAAACATCCTTTAGACCGTTCTCAGCATTTGACAACTACCACCAGTTTTCTGTGACTCTTACACTTTTATATAAAAGGAATTCCAGAGCATGAAATCATCCTTCACCTAGCTCATCTAGTACAATTATTTTTAAATTTATTATTTATTTATTTATTAGCATATGTCAATAATTCATTTGGATAAAGCACAGTTTATGCATCAACTTGTTAAATGCAATATGGGCCAGTATAAATAAAACTGATTTGAGAAGTTGTATGCATGTACTCATATAAACAATGACACATTCTCCTAAGTGAGTAACCAACTGATTTATCTGTATTTGAGAGACTTATGCTTATCTTTACAGGAAACTTTTTCTTGGCTTTACTGTTCAAAAATTTTCATTCATATAAACAATATATGGTAATTTTAGGTCTAAGTCAATACCTATTATATTACTAGTCTTTTAAATTTATCTCTGTTAAGGATGATGGAAGCATTTAACTGCAATTTTAACTGGCTATGCTGTGGTATGATCTATGTTGAGCACAGTTTTCATGAGAGTAATTGTCCAGGAAATATGTGTTTGGATTATATTTTGCAGCCTTTTGCAGTATTTTGAAATTGACTCATTATTGTATTTTTACATATTACAATTGGTAGTCCTTTAATAGAGATGTGATTTACAATACAGTTTTATTACTGTAAAACCTATTATAGTGTCTGTAATTCAGATGTTCAGTAACTGTTTACTGAATGATTATTTGACAGAGCTCATATTTAGTAAGTAGAAAGTTAGGACTGTTTGCTGTACATTAGTTTGATTTCTATCACCTCCTAATCTAATAATTTATTGGGAATTTTAAATTGCCAAAGTAATTTCTTAGATCATGGCAACAATGGATGGCTTTTTATAAGATTATGATTTGGTAGTTATGATTTTCTTCAATAACTTTGAAAGAGCTGGAAAGATGGCTTAGTATGCAAACTTCTTGCTGTATAAATGTGAGAGACTGGGTTCAAATTCTCAGAAAATATCAAAAGTCATACACAATAGTAGATATCAGCATCCCCATTTCTCTTATACTGAAATCTGAGCAGGGACAGGAGAATTCTCAAAGATGTATGGACAAGCTAACTAGGCATATTCAGTGGTGAACAAGAGTCCCAAACAAGATGGAAATACAAAACAAAAATTAAAGCTAGCCTCTGGCCTCTACACATACACTGCAGCTTGGGAATGCCTACACATATACAAATACACACTTAACACATGTGTGTATACATGCTCAGAGTAAATTTAAAAATTATTCTCTTTTAAAATTTGGACATTATTACATTATTTGTATTTTATATTCAATAGTTGTGAACTTTACATAAAACATACTCATTTTTATTTTGACAGGTTAGTGTAACTTTAGATTAATATTTACATTAAAATGATAGTTTTAGTTAACCCCTAAATAGTTAACAGTAGATTTCTCCATTTTTTCCTTGTGATCAAATTATTGTTCTCATATCAGTTATATAAATATTCTTTGGAAAGTAAAGATTTGGGGGCTGGTGTAATGTTTCAATGAGACAGGGTTTTTGCTCTAATCCTATCTACCCAAATTTTACCCTGAAAACCACATAGAAAAATGGGGGGAAATGTAACTCCAGAAAGCAAGTTGTCTTCTTACTGGCACAGGATGCTAGCCCAGATACGTACAGTAAATAAATAAATAAACAAATAAATAAATAAATATGTAATAAGTTAAAAGAAAAGAAACATTGGGGTCCCTTCAGGTCAGTGCCAGCACAGGGTCACCTGGGCACAGAGTCAGTGGATACCCCCAAGGTCCCTAGAGGACTCTCCACTAGATCTTAGGACCTCTGGTGAGTGCAACACAACTTCTGTTCCAATCCAATCGAGCAGGAACTGAGACAGCATTAGGGAAGAAGAAAACCCAGCCTGACCAGGGTAACAAATCCCTTCCAGTCGGCTCCAGCACCTGGTCACCTTGGGCACACAGTCAGCGGACACTCCCAAGGTCCCTAGAGGACAGCTTCTGAGACAGACCCTTTTTCTCACTCCAGATATCTGAACACCTTCCCTGCCAGAGGAGAGGTGTCTGCCATGCTTTGCCAGAGCACCTGGCTGAAACATCTTAGTATCCAGATCACTCCAAGACTAGTCTGCTCAGGTGAGAGTGTGGATTACAGAACCTAATAGCTTCTGTGACAGGCCGAAGCAACATAGCTTCTGAGACAGGCCCTGTTTCTGGCCTTCATCTTCTGCCAGGAAGCAGGTCCGAAAGCCAGATATCTGTGCACCTTCCCTGTAAGAGGAGAGCTTGCCTGCAGAGAGTGCTCTGACCACTGAAACTCAGAAGAGATCTAGTCTCCAAGGCCTGCTGATAAAGGCTAACAGACTCACAAGAGGAACAAGCTCTAACCAGAGACAACTATAACAATTAACTTCAGAGATTACCAGATGGCGAAAGAATCTTACTAACAGAAACCAAGACCACTCACCATCAACAGAACGGAGCACTCCCACCTCGCCCAGTCCTGGGCACCCCAACACAACTGAAAAGCTAGACCCGGATGGATTTTAAAGTGTATCTCATGATGATGGTAGAGGACATCAAGAAGGACTTTAGTAACTCACTTAAAGAAATACAGGAGAACACTGCTAAAGAGTTATAAGTACTTAAAGAAAAACAGGAAAATACAACCAAACAGGTAGAAGTCCTTAAAGAAAAACAGGAAAACACATCCAAACAGGTGATGGAAATGAACAAAACCATACTAGACCTAAAAAGGGAAGTAGACACAGTAAAGAAAACCCAAAGTAAGGCAATGCTGGAGATAGAAACCCTAGGAAGGAAATTTTGAACCATAGATGTGAGCATCAGCAACAGACTACAAGAGATGGAAGAGAGAATCACAGGTGCAGAAGATTCCATAGAGAACATGGGCACAACAATCAAAGAAAATGCAAAATGCAAAAAGATCCTAACTCAAAACATCCAGGAAATCCAGGACACAAAGAGAAGACCAAACCTACAGATAATAGGAGTAGATGAGAATGAACATTTTCAATTTAAAGGGCCAGCAAATACCTTCAACAAAATTATAGAAGAAAACTTGCCAAACCTAAAGAAAGAGATGGACATGAACATACAAGAAGCCATAGAACTCCAAATAGACTGAACCAGAAAAGAAATTCCTCCCAATACATAGTAATCAGAACAAAAAAGCACTAAATAAAGATAGAATATTAAAAGCAGTAAGGGAAAAAGGTCAAGTAACGTATGAGGTCAGGCCTATCAGAATTACACCAGACTTTTCACCAGAGACTATGAAAGAAAAAAGATCCTGGACAGATGTTATACAGACACAAAGAGAACAAAAGTGTCAGGCTATTATACCCAGCCAAACTTTAAATTGCCATAGATGGAGAAACAAAGTATTTCATGACAAAACCAAATTCACACATTATCTTTGTAGGAATCCAGTCCTTCAAAGGATATTGACAGAAAAAAAAAAAATACAAGGATGAAAACCACGCCCTAGAAAAAGCAAGAAAGTAATCCTTCAACAAACCTAAAAGAAGACAACCACAAGAACAGAATGCCAACTCTAACAACAAAAATAATAGGAAGCAACAATTACTTTTCCTTAATATCTCTTAATATCAAAGGAATCAATTCTCCAATAAAAAGACATAGACTAACAGACTGGCTACACAAACAGGACCCAACATTTTGCTGCTTACAGGAAATCCACCTCAGGGAAAAAGACAGACACTACCTCAGAGTGAAAGGCTGGAAAACAATTTTCCAAGCAAATGGTCTGAAGAAACAAGCTGGAGTAGTCATTCTAATATCTAATAAAATCGACTTCCAATCCAAAGTTATCAAAAAAGACAAGGAGGGACACTTCATACATGTCAAAGGTAAAATCTTCCAAGAGGAACACACAATTCTGAATATCTATGCTCCAAATGCAAGGGCAGCCACATTCATTAAAGAAATTTTAGTAAAGCTCAAAGCACACATTGCACCTCACACAATAATAGTGGGAGACCACACCACTTTCATCAATGGACAGATCGTGGAAACAGAAACTGAACAGGGACACAGTGAAACGAACAGAAGTTATGAAACTAATGGATTTAACAGATATCTACAGAACATTTTATCCTAAAACAAAAGTATATACCTTCTTCTCAGCACCTCATGGCACCTTCTCCAAAATTGACCATATAAATGGTCACAAAACAGGCCTCAACAGATACAAAAATATTAAAATTGTCCTATGCATCCTATCAGATCACCATGGACTAAGACTGATCTTCAAAGCTAACATTCACGTGGAAACTGAACAACAATATTCTTAATGATACCTTGGCCAAGGAAGGAATAAAGATAGAAATAAAAGACTTTTTAGAATTTAATGAAAATGAAGCCACAACATACCCAAACTTATGGGACACAATGAAAGCATTTCTAAGAGGGAATCGCATAGCTCTGAGTGCCTCCACAAAAAAAAAAAAACAAAAAAAAACAAAAAACCCTAGAGAGAGCACACACTAGCATCTTGACAATACACCTCAAAGCCCTAGAAAAAAAGGAAGCAAATTCACCCAAGAGGAGTTGATGGCAGGAAATAATCAAACTCAGGGACGAAATCAAACAAGTAGAAACAAAAAGAACTATTCAAAGAATCAACAAAACGAGGAGCAGGTTTTTTGAGAAAATTATCATGATAGATAAGCCCTTAGCCAGACTTAGTAGAGGGCACAGGGACAGCATCCTAAATAACAAAATCAGAAATGAAAAGGGAGACATAACAACAGATTCTGAAGAAATCCAAAACACAATCAGATTTTTCCACAAAAGGCTATAATCAACAAAACTGGAAAACCTGGACAAAATGGACAAATTTCTAGACATATACCGAGTACCAAAGTTAAATCAGGATAGGGTTAATCATCTAAACAGTCCTATAGCCCCTAAATAAATAGAAGCAGTCATTAATAGTCTCCTAACCAAAAAAAAAAAAAAAAAAAAAAGCCCAGGACCAGATGGGTTTAGTGCAGAGTTCCACCAGACCTTCAAGGAAGATCTAATTCCAGTTGTTCACAAACTATTTCACAAAATAGAATCAGAAGGTCCTCTACCCAATTCATTCTATGAAGCCACAATTATTCTGATACCTAAACCACAGAAAGACCCAACAAAGATAGAGAACTTCAGACCAATTTCCCTTATGAATATAGATGCAAAAGTACTTAATAAAATTCTCACTAAGGGAATCCAAGAACACAACAACACAATCATCCATCCTGACCAAGTAAGTTTCATTCCAGGAATGCAGGCATGGCTTAATATATGGAAATCCATCAACGTAATCCACTATATAAATAAACTCAAAGACAAAAACCACCTGATCATCTAGTTAGATGCAGAGAAAGCATTTGACGAAATCCAACACCCATTCATGATAAATGTCTCAGAAAAACCAGGAATTCAAGGCCCATACCTAAACATGATAAAAGCAATCTAGAGCAAACCAGTAGCCAACATGAAAGTTAATGCTGAGAAGCTGGAAGCGATCCCACTAAAATCGGGGACTAGACAAGGTTGCCGACTTTCTCCATACCTAATCAACATAGTATTTTAAGTCCTAGCCAGAGTAATTCGACAACAAAAGGAGATCAAGGGGATACAAATTGGAAAGGAAGAAATCAAAATATCCCTTTTTACAGATGATATGATAGTGTATATATAAGTGACCCTAAAAATTCCACCAGAGAACCCCTAAACCTGATAAACAGCTTCAGTGAAGTAGCTGGGTATAAAATTAACTCAAACAAGTCAATGGCCTTTCTCTACACAAAGGTTAAACAGGCTGAGAAAGAAATTAGGAAAACAACACCCTTCACAATAGTCACAAATAATATAAAATACCTTGGTGTGACTCTAACTAAGGAAGTGAAAGATCTGTATGATAAGAACTTCAAGTCTCTAAAGAAAGAAATTAAAGATCTCAGAAGATGGAAAGATCTCCCATGCTCATGGATTGGCAGGATCAATATAGTAAAAATGGTTATTTTGCCAAAAGCAATCTACAAATTCAATGCAATCCCCACCAAAATTCCAACTCAATTCTTCAATGAATTAGAAAGGGTAATCTGAAAATTCATCTGGAATAACAAAAAACCTAGGATAGCAAAAACTCTTCTCAAGGACAAAACAACTTCCGGTGGTATCACCATGCCTTACCTACAGCTGTACTACAGAGCAATTGTGATAAAAAATGCATGGTACTGGTATAGGGACAGACAAGTACACCAACGGAATAGAATTGAAGACCCAGAAATGAACCCACACAGCTATGGTCACTTGATCTTTGACACAGAGCTAAAACCATCCAGTGGAAAAAAGACAGCATTTTCAACAAATGGTGCTGGCAAAAATGGCGGTTATCATGTAGAAGAATACGAATTGATCCATTCCTATCTCCTTTTACTAAGGTCAAATCTAAGTGGATCAAGGAACTCCATGTAAAACCAGAGACATTGAAACTTATAGAGGAGAAAGTGGGGAAAATCCTCAAAGATATGGGCACAGGGGAAAAATTCCTGAATAGAACAGCAATGGTTTGTGCTGTAAGATTGAGAATCGACAAATGGGACCTCATAAAATTGCAAAGCTTCTGTAAGGCAAATGACACCATCAATAAGACAAAAAGGCCACAACCAAATTGGGAAAGGATCTTTACCTATCCTAAATCAGATAGGGGACTAATATCCAGTATATATGAAGAACTCAAGAAGGTGGACTCCAGAAAATCAAATGACCCCTTTAAAAATGTGGCTCAGAGCTAAACAAAGAATTCTTACCTGATGAATACTGTACTGGCTAGTTTTGTGTCAACTTGACACAGCTGGAGTTATCACAGAGAAAGGAGCTTCAGTTGAGGAAATGCCTCCATGAAATCCAACTGTAAGACATTTTCCCAATTAGTGATCAAGGGGGAAAGGACCCTTGTGGGTGGGACCATCTCTGGGCTGGTAGTCTTGGGTTCTATAAGAGAGCAGGCTGAACAAGCCAGGTGAGGCAAGCCAGTAAAGAACATCCCTCCATGGCCTCTGAATCAGCTCTTGCTTCCTGACCTGCCTGAGTTCCAGTCCTGACTTCCTTTGGAGATGAACAGCAGTATGGAAGTGTAAGCCAAATAAACCCTCCCCAACTTGCTTCTTGGTCATGATGTTTGTGCAGGAATAGAAACCCTGACTAAGACAAATACCAAATGGCTGAGAAGCACCTGAATAAATGTTCAGTGTCCTTAATCATCAGGGAAATGCAAATCAAAGCAACCTTGAGATTCCATCTCACACCAGTCAGAATGACTAAGATCAAAATTTAAGGTGACAGCAGATGCTGTCAAGGATATGGAGAAAGAGGAACACTCCTCCATTGTTGGTGGGATTGCAAGCTTGTACAACCACTCTGGAAATCAGTCTGGTGGTTCCTCAGAAAATTGGACATAGTACTACTGGAGGATCCTGCAATATCTCTCCTGGGCATATATCCAGTAGATGTTCCAACCGGTAAGAAGGACACATGTCCACTATGTTCATAGCAGCCTTATTCAGAAGCTGGAAAGAACACAGATGTCCCTCAACAGAGGAATGGATACAGAAAATGTGGTACATTTACACAATGAAGTACTACTCAGCTATTAAAAAGAATGAATTTATGAAATTCCTAGGCAAATGGATGTACCTGGAGGGCATCATCCTGAGTGAGGTAACCCAATCACAAAAGAACTCACATGTTATGTACTCACTGATAAGTGGATATTAGTCCAGAAACTTAGAAAACCCTAGATACAAGATACAATTTGTAAAATACATGAAACTCAAGAAGAACGAAGACCAAAAAAAGACACTTTGCCCCCTCTTAGAATTAGGAACAAAACACCCATGGAAGGAGTTACAGAGACAAAGTTTGGAGCTGAGGCGAAAGGATGTACCATCTAGAGACTGCCATATCTGGGGATCCATCCTATAATCAGCCTCAAAATGCTGACACCATTGCATACACTAGCAAGATTTTGCTGAAAAGACCCAGATATAGCTGTCTCTTGTGAGGCTATACCGGGGCCTAGCAAACACAGAAGTGGATGTCACAGTCAGCTATTGGGTGGATCACAGGGCCCCCAATGGAGGAGCTAGAGAAAATACCCAAGGTGCTAAAGGGATCTGCAACCCTATAGGTGGAACAACAATATGAACTAACCAGTACCCCCAGAGCTCGTGCCTCTAGCTGCATGTGTATCAGAAGATGGCCTAGTTGGCCATCATTGTAAAGAGGCCCATTGGTCTTGCAAACTTTATATGCCTCAGTATAGGGGAACACCAGGGCCAAGAAATGGGAGTGGATGTGTAAGGGAGTGGGGGGGAGGAGGGTATGGTGGACTTTTGGGATAGCATTTGAAATGTAAATGAAGAAAATACCTAATAAATATAATTAAAAAAGAAACATTTGGATGTCTATACTTATTAATTTTTATTCTAAAAAAACCTTCAAAACTCCTCTGTGGCAAGCACTCTAGTTCCACAGATTAGCTGGCACTTATATTTTTCTTCAGTGTTTATTTCTCTAGTTTGTTTTGTCCTTTGTTTTTGCACTATCTTATTTTATTTTATTATTATTTTTATAAGTATATTTCCTTTCTAAGATGAGACAGAAAATGGTGGATTCATATGGGAGGGGAGGTAGGTATAATCCTGGAGCAGTTAGGCAAGTGGAAACTGTATCAGAATATATCATATAGAAAAAGATTTAGTTTCAATAGAAGAAAACTAGACAGAATATTGCTATGGTGAATTGTACAAGCCAGAGTGTTCTTCATCTGCATTATCAATCTGTATAGGGCAAGAACCTTGTTTTGCCAATGGAAGCTTTATCATGGAATTATAATATCCATAAACAGGGAGGTACTATATGATCCTGCTCGTTCAGTCTACTGAAGGAAATACAGCTACTATTTTTAAAGTCTTACTGGTATTAAGGAATGAAGGCTGGGCTTTAGGTCTCTTACTCAGTGATCTTAGCATTGTAGCATATTTTGTCCTCATTACTTATATGATTAAACAAATATAGGTTAGACAGCAAAATCAAAATACTAAAGACCTATTTGTTGCAAATGTAATATTATCTCAAGCAATTTGATGTCTTTGCGTATTATACAGAAACTCAAACAATACATTCAGTAATTAGTGTAGAAAAGCAATTACTTTGTCTGATCCAACCATTATCCTGGTTGTCTGAAAAACTATGTTTATTCATGAGCTGTGGAAAACTGACTCATTTATTCAAAAAGTCTGACTTTAAAAATGAGTGACTTGTGTAAAGCTGTACATATTTTCCATGCTACTTTCTTTGTGGAGTATTCTCAGATTTTCTGAGCCATAATAAATTATGATATAAAACCACAAGAGAACAGTAGTATTTATATATTGCAACTTAATATCTCAGTACATTTTTGAATGTATTTGGTTGTTGCAGAACTTGATATTCAATTTTATAATAATATGGTATACCAATATGCTTTCTATAGTAATTATTAAACTATACAATATTGCAAAATGAATGGTTTATTTAGAGACATTATACATTATAGTCAGTGCCTATCTCAGGAATAGTTTTCTTTTTTAGCTGATGAAGACTTGGAAATGAGTCTCTAGGCATGACATAGTTATTTCTTACAAACAGTTTATTCCTTATGTTAATGTGGTCATATGTTTTGTTTCTTCTAGAATATTACCATTGAACCAAAATAATAATCTGTGGCCCTAGAATTTGCCAATCAAGCACTGTCCTCAATGGTGCTTAGTGGACACACTTAAAGGCTAAACATATGACCATGATTTTTTGTTTCCCTTCAGGTGACTCTTACTTCTCTAAGTTCTTTGTAACTAATGTGTTCAATGAGGCTTTTATGTACTAAACAAAAGTAATTCAAATCTCTCAGAACTCAACAGTTTCCAGTGTGCTTCTGAGGTGAGACAACCTACTTTTTCCTTGTACTGAACCATCGGCACATTTCCATGAAAAATCAGTTCAGCAAAGTGACATCTCTTGGGAAAAGCCTGAGGGGTTCATATGTCAAAAAAATAATAAAGGCATTTGAGACAGATTCAGTTGCAGAGGCTATTGAATTCAATGAGAGAAAGGATACTTTATCACAGCTATTTTGAAAAGTATACTAAAGTTTAACTTCTAAGGATGTTTTAACTTATACACTCAGCATACTACTGACATTGTGAAAGAAAATTTTCTAGCCATGAATCCTTTACTGCACACAGCATCACTTAGATACACCAAGCAATTAACATTGTGATTCACATTGAAGTCTAGATACATAATGAAAAATAATTTTCTTGTGTATTGAGCATATGATATTTTTTTCCATTTTTTATTAGGTATTTAGCTCATTTACATTTCCAATGCTATACCAAAAGTCCCCCATACCCACACACCCCCACTTTCCTACCCACCCACTCCCCCTTTTTGACCCTGGCGTTCCCCTGTACTGGGGCATACAAAGTTTACGTGTCCAATGGGCCTCTCTTTCCAGTGATGGCCAATTAGGCCATCTTTTGTTACATATGCAGCTAGAGTCAAGAGCTCCGGGGTACTGGTTAGTTCATAATGTTGTTCCACCTATAGGGTTGCAGCTCCCTTTAACTCCTTGGGTACTTTCTCTAGCTCCTCCATTGGGAGCCCTGTGATCCATCCATTAGCTGACTGTGAGCATCCACTTCTGTGTTTGCTAGGCCCCGGCATAGTCTCACAAGAGATAGCTACATCTGGGTCCTTTCAATAAAATCTTGCTAGGGTATGCAATGGTGTCAGCGTTTGGATGCTGATTATGGGGTGGATCCCTGGATATGGCAGTCTCTACATGGTCCATCCTTTCATTTCAGCTCCAAACTTTGTCTCTGTAACTCCTTCCATGGGTGTTTTGTTCCCAATTCTAAGGAGGGGCATAGTGTCCACACTTCAGTCTTCATTCCTCTTGAGTTTCATGTGTTTAGCAAATTGTACCTTATATCTTGGAAATCCTAGGTTTGGGGCTAATATCCACTTATCAGTGAGTACATATTGTGTGAGTTCCTTTGTGAATGTGTTACCTCACTCAGGATGATGCCCTCCAGGTCCATCCATTTGGCTAGGAATTTCATAAATTCATTCTTTTTAATAGCTGAGTAGTACTCCATTGTGTAGATGTACCACATTTTCTGTATCCATTCCTCTGTTGAGGGGCATCTGGGTTCTTTCCAGCTCCTGGCTATTATAAATAAGGCTGCTATAAACATAGTGGAGCATGTATCCTTCTTACCAGTTGGGACATCTTCTGGATAAATGCCCAGGAGAGGTATTGCTGGATCCTCCGGTAGTACTATGTCCAATTTTGTGAGGAACCACCAGACTGATTTCCAGAGTGGTTGTACAAGCCTGCACTCCCACCAACAATGGAGGAGTGTTCCTCTTTCTCCACATCCACGCCAGCATCTGCTGTCACCTGAATTTTTGATCTTAGCCATTCTGACTGGTGTGAGGTGGAATCTCAGGGTTGTTTTGATTTGCATTTCCCTGATGATTAAGGATGTTGAACATTTTTTCAGGTGCTTCTCTGCCATTCGGTATTCCTCAGGTGAGAATTCTTTGTTCAGTTCTGAGCCCCATTTTTTAATGGGGTTATTTGATTTTCTGAAGTCAACCTTCTTGAGTTCTTTATATATGTTGGATATTAGTCCCCTATCTGATTTAGGATAGGTAAAGTTCCTTTCCCAATCTGTTGGTGGTCTCTTTGTCTTATTGACGGTGTCTTTTGCCTTGCAGAAACTTTGGAGTTTCATTAGGTCCCATTTGTCAATTCTCGATCTTACAGCACATGCCATTGCTGTTCTATTCAGGAATTTTCCCCCTGAGCCCATATCTTCAAGGCTTTTCCCCACTTTCTCCTCTATAAGTTTCAGTGTCTCTGGTTTTATGTGAAGTTCTTTGATCCACTTAGATTTGACCTTAGTACAAGGAGATAAGTATGGATCGATTCGCATTCTTCTACATGATAACAACCAGTTGTGCCAGCACCAATAGTTTAAAATGCTGTCTTTCTTCCACTGGATGGTTTTAGCTCCCTTGTCGAAGATCAAGTGACCATAGGTGTGTGGGTTCATTTCTGGGTCTTCAATTCTATTCCATTGGTCTACTTGTCTGTCTCTATACCAGTACCATGCAGTTTTTATCACAATTGCTCTGTAGTAAAGCTTTAGGTCAGGCATTGTGATTCCACCAGAGGTTCTTTTATCCTTGAGAAGACTTTTTGCTATCCTAGGTTTTTTGTTATTCCAGATGAATTTGCAAATTGCTCCTTCTAATTCGTTGAAGAATTGAGTTGGAATTTTGATGGGGATTGCATTGAATCTGTAGATTGCTTTTGGCAAGATAGCCATTTTTACAATGTTGATCCTGCCAATCCATGAGCATGGGAGATCTTTCCATCTTCTGAGATCTTCTTTAATTTCTTTCTTCAGAGATTTGAAGTTTTTATCATACAGATCTTTCACCTCCTTAGTTAGAGTTACGCCAAGATATTTTATACTATTTGTGACTATTGAGAAGGGTGTTGTTTCCCTAATTTCTTTCTCAGCCTGTTTATTCCTTGTATAGAGAAAGGCCATTGACTTGTTTGAGTTTATTTTATATCCAGCTACTTCACCGAAGCTGCTTATCAGGTTTAGGAGTTCTCTGGTAGAATTTTTAGGGTCACTTATATATACTATCATATCATCTGCAAAAAGTGATATTTTGACTTCCTCTTTCCCAATTTGTATCCCCTTGATCTCCTTTTGTTGTCGAATTGCTCTGGCTAATACTTCAAGTACTATGTTGAAAAGGTAGGGAGAAAGTGGGCAGCCTTGTCTAGTCCCTGATTTTAGTGGGATTGCTTCCAGCTTCTCTCAGTTTACTTTGATGTTGGCTACTGGTTTGCTGTAGATTGCTTTTATCATGTTTAGGTATGGGCCTTGAATTCCTGATCTTTCCAAAACTTTTATCATGAATGGGTGTTGAATCTTGTCAAATGCTTTTTCTGCATCTAACGAGATGATCATGTGGTTTTTGTCTTTGAGTTTGTTTATATAATGGATTACATTGATGGATTTTCGTACATTATACCATCCCTGCATTCCTGGAATAAAACCTACTTGGTCAGGATGGATGATTGCTTTAATATGTTCTTGGATTCGGTAAGCAAGAATTTTATTGAGGATTTTTGCATCGATATTCATAAGAGAAATTGGTCTGAAGTTCTCTATCTTTGTTGAATCTTTCTGTGGTTTAGGTATCAGAGTAATAGTGGCTTCATAAAATGAGTTGGGTAGAGTACCTTCTACTTCTATTTTGTGAAATAGTTTGTGCAGAACTGGAATTAGATCTTCTTTGAAGGTCTGATAGAACTCTGCACTAAACCCGTCTGGTCCTGGGCTTTTTTTGGCTGGGAGACTATTAATAACTGCTTCTATTTCTTTAGGTGATATGGGACTGTTTAGATGGTCAACTTGATCCTGACTCAACTTTGGTACCTGGTATCTGTCCAGAAATTTGTCCATTTCGTCCAGGTTTTCCAGTTTTGTTGAGTATAACCTTTTGTAGAAGGATCTGATGGTGTTTTGGATTTCTTCAGGATCTGTTGTTATGTCTCCCTTTTCATTTCTGATTTTGGTAATTAGGATTTTCTCCCTGTGCCCTTTAGTAAGTCTAGCTAAGGGTTTATCTATCTTGTTGATTTTCTCAAAGAACCAACTTCTCGTTTGGTTAATTCTTTGAATAGTTCTTCTTGTTTCCACTTGGTTGATTTCACCCCTGAGTTTGATTATTTCCTGCCGTCTACTCCTCTTGGGTGAATTTGCTTCCTTTTTTTCTAGAGCTTTTAGATGTGTTGTCAAGCTGCTAGTATGTGCTTTCTCCCGTTTCTTCTTTGAGGCACTCAGAGCTATGAGTTTCCCTCTTAGAAATGCTTTCATTGTGTCCCAAAGGTTTGGGTACGTTGTGGCTTCATTTTCATTAAACTCTAAAAAGTCTTTAATTTCTTTCTTTATTCCTTCCTTGACCAAGGTATCATTGAGAAGAGTGTTGTTCAGTTTCCACGTGAATGTTGGCTTTCCATTATTTATGTTGTTATTGAAGATCAGTCTTAGGCCATGGTGCTCTGATAGGATACATGGGACAATTTCAATATTTTTGTATCTGTTGAGGTCTGTTTTGTGACCAATTATATGGTCAATTTTGGAGAATGTCCCGTGAGGTGCTGAGAAGAAGGTATATCCTTTTGTTTTAGGATAAAATGTTCTGTAGATATCTGTTAGGTCCATTTGTTTCATAACTTCTGTTAGTTTCACTGTGTCCCTGTTTAGTTTCTGTTTCCCCGATCTGTCCCTTGATGAAAGTGGTGTGTTGAAGTCTCCCACTATTATTGTGTGAGGTGCAATGTGTGCTTTGAGCTTTACTAAAATGTCTTTAATGAATGTGGCTGCCCTTGCATTTGGAGCGTAGATATTCAGAATTGAGAGTTCCTCTTGGAGGATTTTACCTTTGATGAGTATGAAGTGTCCCTCCTTGTCTTTTTTGATAACTTTGGGTTGGAAGTCGATTTTATCCGATATTAGAATGGCTACTCCACCTTGTTTCTTCAGACCATTTGCTTGGAAAATTGTTTTCCAGCCTTTCACTCTGAGGCAGTGTCTGTCTTTTTCCCTGAGATGGGTTTCCTGTAAGCAGCAGAATGTTGGGTCCTGTTTGTGTAGCCAGTCTGTTAGTCTATGTCTTTTTATTGGGGAATTGAGTCCATTAATATTAAGAGATATTAAGGAAAAGTAATTGTTGCTTCCTATTATTTTTGTTGTTAGAGTTGGCATTCTGTTCTTGTGGCTGTCTTCTTTTGGTTTGTTGAGGGATTACTTTCTTGTTTGTTCTAGGGCGTTATTTCCATCCTTGTATTGCTTCTTTTCTGTTATTATCCTTTGAAGGGCTGGATTCGTTGAAAGATATTGTGTGAATTTGGTTTTGTCGTGGAATACTTTGGTTTCTCCATCTATGGTAATTGAGAGTTTGGCCGGGTATAGTAGCCTGGGCTGGCATTTGTGTTCTCTTAGTGTCTGTATAACATCTGTCCAGGCTCTTGTGGCTTTCATAGTCTCTGGTGAAAAGTCTGGTGTAATTCTGATAGGCCTTCCTTTATATGTTACTTGACCTTTCTCCCTTACTGCTTTTAATATTCTATCTTTATTTAGTGCATTTGTTGTTCTGATTATTATGTGTCGGGAGGAATTTCTTTTCTGGTCCAGTCTATTTGGAGTTCTGTAGGCTTCTTGTATGATCATGGGCATCTCTTTCTTTATGTTTGGGAAGTTTTCTTCAATTATTTTGTTGAAGATGTTTGCTGGTCCTTTGAGTTGAAAATCTTCATTCTCATCCACTCCTTTTATGCTTAGGTTTGGTCTTCTCATTGTGTCCTGGATTTCCTGGATGTTTTGAGTTAGGATCCTTTTGCATTTTGTATTTTCTTTGACTGTTGTGTCGATGTTCTCTATGGAATCTTCTGCACCTGAGATTCTCTCTTCCATTTCTTGTATTCTGTTGCTGATGCTCGCATCTATGGTTCCAGATCTCTTTCCTAGGGTTTCTATCTCCAGCGTTGCCTCGCTTTGGGTTTTCTTTACTGTGTCTACTTCCCTTTTTAGTTCTAGTATGGTTTTGTTCATTTCCATTACCTGTTTGGATGTGTTTTCCTGTTTTTCTTTAAGGAATTCTACCTGTTTGGCTGTGTTTTCCTGCTTTTCTTTAAGGGCCTGTAACTCTTTAGCAGTGCTCTCCTGTAATTCTTTAAGTGACTTATGAAAGTCCTTCTTGATGTCCTCTATCATCATCATGAAAAATGCTTTTAAATCTGGGTCTAGATTTTCGGTTTTTTTGGGGTGCCCAGGACTAGGTGGGGTGGGAGTGCTGCGTTCTGATGATGGTGAGTGGTCTTGATTTCTGTTAGTAGGATTCTAATGTTTGCCTTTCGCCATCTGGTAATCTCTGAAGCTAGCTGTTATAGTTGTCTCTGTTAAGAGCTTGTACTTCAGGTGACTCTGTTAGCCTCTATAAGCAGACCTGGGAGGGTAGCACTCTCCTTGGTTTCAGTGGGTAGAGTATTCTCTGCAGGAAAGCTCTCTTCTTGCAGGGAAGGTACCCAGATATCTGGTGTTCGAACCGGACTCCTGGCAGAAGTTGTGTTCCACTCACTAGAGGTCTTAGGATCCCGTGGGGAATCCTGTGTGGGCCCTTGCGGGTGTCAGGCAACTCCGCTGGCCAGGAAGCCCTGGGCTGCAGTGGAGCGGAAGGGGCTTTTGTTCCGGGTCAGGCCCAGGCAGTCTGCTTCCCTATGTACCGCAGTCTCAGGTTCCGCGCAATTGGATTGGGGCAGGCGCTGTGTTCCACTCACCAGAGGTCTTAGGATCCCGTGGGGAATCCTGTGTGGGCCCTTGCAGGTGTCAGGCAACTCCGCTGGCAAGGAAGCCCTGGAGCATATGATATTTTTAGGTACCTTAGTAGTTGGCTTACCAAATATGTTACATCAAAATCATAGAAGATTGAATTTTAATTTATTTACATTTAAAATTAATATGAAGGCTGAAGCAACAGTTCGGCATTTAAAAGAACCCTTTGCTATTGTAGATAATCAAGGTTTAATTGGCAGTATCCATGCCAGGTATCTCACAGAGATTTGTTATTTTATATCTTGGAGCATAGTGCTCTTTTCTGGCTTCTACAGAACCTCTGCACTCCACACCCTACACTTCAAAGATGGATGGATGGAAGGGAGGGAGGGAGGAGGGAGGGAGGACATTCAAAAATCATTTTCAGCAAATACTTGGCCCAGGTGTGTTCTAGTACCACCTGGTTTCAGAATCTTTGCTTTCTGTAGTTTTTCCATCCTGCCTGAAGACAGAAGGCACCTTCTTATATTAAACTGATCTCTCTCCCCTTTGCTTTCCTCCTGTAGGATTAAGTTCTTGGTTGGATTCTGTGTGCATGACATTCACTGAGAATTGTTGCAAAACCCCAGTATATTCCAATTTATTGACTGTTTGACAATACAGAATTCAATAATCTTTACTGGCCGCTCATTTTATCCCTAACTTCTCCATTCCCCCATCCAAGAAGAATGTAATTATAAACAAAGTAGACCCTGGACAGGAACATGAGCTTTTGAGGAAGAGGTGTCCCAACCTTTTGGCACTGTCATATAACGTTTCTATCTACCAACTTTACACTGGAGAACCACAAGTACAAAAGAAGGGCAGAAAGTCTCACAATGTGTTAAGTAAGCTCAAGATTTTCTGACAGTATATCCTTGTCTGCAGACAAATTTCTAGATAAGTTAGAAAGACTTTATTTGCCTCTGGAAATCTACTTTAATATTAATAACAGAAATATTTTCAGATAGATTCTATAGTGAAAGATGTAATGCTATTTTAACTAATTTATAATGTTTTGATATGTCATGCATGACACATGCTGATAAAAACGGTGTGTCATATTTAATACTGCTAAGTAAAAAGATGCTTAAGCTATGTTGTAAATAAGGCAGGGCCATACTTAACAAAATTGTGTACAGAAGGGCTGACTGTGACTTCGCATAACATTTTTCTTCCAAGTGACTATAGTTTGCTAGAATGTACATAGAAAGGTTTTAGATGTAATACTCTGACATACACTCTCAGTTAACCACACTCAAAGATGTGTGGTTTTGTACTGTTCCCTCATCTTGGACTCTCACCTTCAACTTCTCATAGATTCCCCAGCTTTAAATGTTATCACAGCCTTTTGTAATATATCTATAAGCACAACAATGCACACACATACACATGTAAACACACACACACAAACTATACAACATTTCAAGCTCATAAAGAACAATAGGCAGAGAGGAAGAGTTGTCAGTCAGGGATGACAAGTTAGCCAGACCTTCTGACAACACCATCCAGCAGGAGGCAGCAACAGTAACATCATAAGTTCAAGGCTGCCCTGGGCTAAATAGTTAGATTCTGTCTCAAAACAGAAAGCAAGTACTTACCAAAAAAGCAGACAGCAAGGTGCCAGTAATTGTCCAGTATCTTCAATCCATTCCTTTAATCCCCATGAACTTCTCACTACTTCCATAAAACTAAACAGAACCCATTTACTAACCCCTCCGTAATTACAGTAGGATGTTGTTAAGAGTTATATTCTTTGAAGATATGCAGCAAATTTTGAAATGAATATATATCTATGAAAATATCCAAATGTTTATATAATAAGAGACAGAGGAGAGAAATATTATAGCTATGAGAAATGGCACTTTGATAAATTTTCCAACTGGTATACAAAAACAAAAACAAAAAAACAAAAACACTATAAGACAAATATTAAATATGAACAGGGATAAGTTCATTTTATCATGCTTCTAAAGTCTTGTCAGCTTAGAGATCACTTTAAACTTGATGATGCTATATCCTAATTTTCTTTTCCCCTTCCTCCATCTCCTTTCCTCCTATGTTCACCCTCCCTTCATCTCTCCTTACTCTCATCCCCTCTTCCTCCCTCCCTCCTTTATTCCCATCCCTATTCCCCTTTCTTCTTTCATGTCTACCAGAATTTCTGTCCTTTCTCCTGAGGAATCTTGCCAAATCTCCTTTCCCTTATCTCTCACTAGAATTAAGAGAACAAAGTGAGCCATGTCTCTTGCATCTGAGGTAGTCATGTATGACTTGGCGGATTCCGTGAACCCGAGGCTGCAATGACGGCTCTTAGTTGTGCTGAAACCTTTTCTGTGGGATTTAGTTGTTCTCTGGAGATTTGTATACACATGCTAGGTCTGTAAGTCCCTGCCCCTCTGCAAGGACTGTTTAAACACACTGCCAACAGGTGGACAGGTGTGCTAAATCAAGACTGGATTTTCTCATTGAAAATTCTACACACAATCCCATATCTGATACAAGTTATCCTAATCATACTGACTTGCTCTCTAGATGCACAAGCAAAGCATTGGCTCTCAGATGAACTGCTCTGACTCTATGAATCATGTGGTGAAATATGCTCTGAATGGTTTGTCTCTCGGGAGCCACATTATTTTCATCAGATAACTTGTGTCAGATTTGCCATCTTCTCTGCATTTTTAGAGCATTATAATGCACTGAGACAAATCCTCTTGCTGATACTGATAACACATGAATTTGGATTTTATCTTGAGCAGAAATCAACATGTCACATAGTGTTCGCTGAGGACAGGGTCCAGGGTTCTTTTGAAATTCTATGTCAAATTATTGCTTTATCTTGATTTGTGTCCTCATTCCACAGAAAGTATTGTGTTGCTATCTGTTAGAGCACTGAGATCTATACCAATTTACACTTCGAGTCCAGAACTGGTTATGGGACATATGGGTTCACTACAGATCATGGACAGGATGCATTCTTTTTTCTCATAGTGTCAGATTGAAGATTTGGGTTTCAATATAAAGCTTGGTGAGTTGATAAGAACTACTCCAAGTATCGGCTTCTGGGATAATGGAGAGTTTTTCTCTCTCAGGATTGAACCCTTTATTAGTTATCTAATACTACTCTGAAATGATATATTTATCAAAAACACAAACAGACTCAGTGACTCATCAGGGCACCCATGCGTGCCTCTGTGTGTGTGTGTGTGTGTGTGTGTGTGTGTGTGTGTGTGTGTGCATTAATAATCAAACAGAGGCTATCAGAAGAGAGTGAGAGTTCATGGGAGGGGTTCAAGAGAGGGTAGCTGGGTGGGGCTGGAGAGAGTAAAGGGAGGGGTATCTAATTTTATTTCTATTAAAATAGATTTTCAAAAAGATTTTAGTAAAATATTCCTTTACTCACACAGAGTAGAAAATTACAGGAGATTATTTTCTAGCCTTCTATAGAATGCTCATGTCTATGATAAACCACTTAATTACCTGGTACTAATAATGTTGTTTCTCTTCTTACAAGTTGCATGCAGAATGACTTTAGAGACTACTTTTTAAACCTTTTCAAGGCACCATTGTCAATTTATGCCAAGCTGAAATTGGATTATGAATGTTACAAGATGAATTTGTTGGAGTAGAAGTCAATACATTTAACGAATATTTTTCCTTCCCTAAACACACATTTCATCTTTCTTTGCTTTGTCATTATTTTGTTCTGGAAACATTTTTTTAAATTATTCCCACCTTGAAGTTTTTAGCTTGAACTTGAAATTATTAGGCCTGTATTGCAGTTGCTTAGGAGATATTTTATAGATGCTATGATGCAAAAACCTGTCAACACAAGGTGGGGATCAATAATATGAGCAAATGTAAGGCTGAGGTAGTTAAGGTGATAGAACGTTATGTAGCCCCGAATCATTCTCCAGAAACGGTGAGATCAGAGAAGAAAGATAGAGGGATACTTAAAATGTTTTATTCAAAAGGGTCCAGCCTGTATACTTAACTACTCAGCCATTGGATTATCCTGTGGTATGCCTACAGCTGATAATTATGCTGAATTTCTGATAGAATGTTTTTTGTCACAGTATCTGAGTTGGTTTCTTAGCAAATTTTATATGCATATAAAAAATCTGGTTTAAATAGCCCCATTAAAACTTCATGAAAAAAAAACATAATCACCATCATGATATTAAAAGGTTGGAACATTGGGAGATTATTAAGTTGAGGGATCCAATTCATAAAGGGATGGATATTCTAACCAAAATGTGAGTTAGTCTTCCTGGGAGTGGATAAGTTTTTAAAATGTGCCTATTTTTCATTCCTTTTCACACAGACAATGAGTAAGTATATTTGTGCTCTGCCTGATGTACAGGCTATACACCCAATCAAAGGGTACACACGAGCTGAACATAGCCCCCCCTGCCCCCACCTCGACATACTTAGTAGAAGTGCAGCTTTGTCTTCACTGCAGGTTCTCCAACAAACAGCTAGAGGAGGGTCATTTACTCCGACTCTGTTGACTTGCTCTGGATTTTGTTCCCCTAAATGGTATGCCTTTTCTGGCTTCAGTGGGAGATGATGTGCCTAGTTCTGTAGAGACTTATATTACCAGAGTGGTTTAGTACCCAGAGGGGAGAACAAGAGGGACAGTGGGTTATGACTCAGTAGTAAAGCATTGGCTATGCAAATATGAGGCTGAGGGTTTGCACACTCAATTCTCCCTTAAGTTCTGGCCAGTCAGAATGGCTAAGATCAAAACCTCAGGTGACAGCAGATGCTGGTGAGGATGTGGAGAAAGAGGAACATTCCTCCATTGTTGGTGGGCTTGCAAGCTGGTATAACCATTGTGGAAATCAGTCTGGCAATTTCTCAGAAAATTGGACATAGTACTACCTGAGGATCCAGCTTTACCACTCCTGGGCATATACTGAAAAGATGCTCTAACACAAGGACACATACTCCACTATGTTCATAGCTGCCTTACTTTTAATAGCCAGAAGTTGTAAAGAACCCAGATGTCCTTCAACCAAGAAATGGATACAGAAAATGTGGCACATTTGCACACTGAAATACCACTCACCTAATAAAAACAATGACATCATGAAATTCTTAGGCAAATATGGATAGAACTAGAAAATATCCTGAGTGAGGTAACCTAGTCACAAAAGAACAAAGATGCTATGCACTCATTGATAAGGGGTATTAGCTTAAAAGCTCAAAATACCCCAAGATAATGATTCACAGACCAGCTGAAGCTCAAGAGGAAAGGGAAACAAAATACTCAAGGGAGGAAATATGGAGACAAAGTGTGGAGCAGAGACTGAAGAAAAGGCTATCCAGAGCCTGCCCCACCTGAAGGTACAACCCATATACAGATACCAAACTCTACACAAGAAGTGCTTCCTGAAAGGAGCCTGATATAGCTGTCTCTGCCAAAGCCTGACAAATACAGAGGCAGGTGCTCAAAGCCAAACATTGGACTGAGCACAAAGTCCCCAATGGAGGAGTTAAAGGACAGAAGGAGCTGAATGGGTTTGCAACCTCATAGGAAGAACAACAACATCAACCAACCAAACCCCCCAGAGTTCCCAGGTACTAAACCACCAACCAAAGAGTACACATGGAGGGGCCCATGGCTCCAGCCACATATATAGCAAAGGATGGCCTTGCTGAACATCAATGGAAGGAGAGGCACAATGCCCCAGTGTAGGGAAATACGAGGGTGGAGGCAGAAGGAGAGAATAGGCAGGTGGGTGCGCACCATCATAGAAGCAGGGGAAGGGGATGGGTTAAGGGGCTTCCAGGGGGGAAACTGGGAAAGGGAATAATATTTGAAATGTAAATAAAGAAATTATCCAATAAAAAAATTAAAAATTAAAAAAATAAAAGTAGAGAATTTAGGCTGGTGAGGTGGCTCAGCACAAAGAGCACTCTCTGTTCTTCCAGAGGACACAAATTCAATTTCCAGCACCCACATGGAAGCTCACAACTGTCTGTACCTTCAATTCAAGATAATATGACACCCTTACAGAGTGTGCACATCAAAATAAAAATAAATAAATCAAAAGAGAAAGAAAAATGAAAAGTATAGAAAAATTTCAGATAGCTTTTGCTGTATCAGGTAGAATCAAAAGCCAGCACAGATAAATTTCAGTGATAGAAGCCTGACATTGCCCAGGTCTATGACTTGAGACTCCTCTTTTTCCCTCGATCATACAGTTTCCTAAAGATAGAAATAAATGGTTCCTGCAGCCACCTTGTAATCAAGATTCTGGAGTCTTAGACTTCTTAAGTGTTGAGAGTTCAGACTGAGATGAAGCACTATGTCCACCTATAGCAACAGGTATACTGAATCTAGAAATAGAGTAGCTAGGATCCTAGGGAATTATGAAATTATATAAACTTACCATACGGCTGCTTGTAACAGATGACTACATACTACTGTGAGAATCTAGAGGAAGCTCAACAACAATTTTCTTTGGAGGAATAAAGTTAATAACACATTAGTACATATTGTATTTTCTCCATACAGCAGTGATGAATGGTTGTAGAAGCAGATTAAAAGGCATTTGTATTCTCTCTCATGTCACCTGTCTTTCAGGAAGCACCAATTACATTCTAGATCTTTCTGAGAGAACATACACATATGTATACACCACTATCTTACCTGCCATGTAGAGGACTTTATACCTCCTGTACACTGGCTGGCTCTGTGTGTCAACTTGACACAAGCTGGAGTTATCACAGAGAAAGAAACCTCCTTTCAGGAAATGCCTCCATGAGGTCCAGCTGTAAGGCATTTTCTCAATTAGTGATCAAGTGGGGGAGGGCCCAGCCCATTGTGGGTAGTGCCATCCTGGGGCTGGTAATCCTAGGTTCCACAAGAAGGCAAGCTAAACAAGCCAGGGGAAGTAATCCAGTAAGTAATATCTTTCCATGGCCTCTGCATCAGCTCCTGCCTCCAAGTTCCTGCCCTGTGTGAGTTCCTGATCTGGGTCTAGTTCTATATAAAAGAGAGGATGCTATGGGCTCTTTCCCTCTGCTGGGCAGACAGATGTCCACGTTAGCTTGTAGCTCCTAGTGCCTAAAACATTTCACACTTCTTTCTCTTACCATATCATAAATTATATACTGCTCCAAATTTGCTCAAGTATATTTCCTTTTGCAGAAGTCACAAGTTGATAAATATTTGAATGAAATATTTTCTGGTATAGAATAGAGTTTATTTGGGGGTATGGCAAGGGAGGCTGAGAATGGAGTAGAGGCAAAGAAAGAGAGGGGACAGAGAGAACTTGAATGCAATTTACAATCGCTTCTCGTTTAAGATATATAAGCTTACATTTTTGTTTTATACTCAGTTTCTAGAGAAATTTCTGTTTCCTGGAACACCAAAAATAGCGTATCTTGGGGGCAGTCACCTCAAAGGTGGAATGAGATTCCAGCACTTTGCACTGTGAGGTGGGGAGATCCAGGTGTAAATTGATCTGGGGTTTCTAACACAGAGCTCTAAAGCATCAGTGATTTAAGGTTCTGTTTTAGGCTGACTGGATACCTGTGGGCAGAGCTAAAGTAGAATCAGGCTTATCTTGTTTCAGATGAGGCTTCTAGAGTTGACTTAGTAGATCCAGAGCAAAGGACTGCCCTGCTGAGCTTCAGGTCCTGTGGCCCAGGAGATCTAAATGAGGTCTTTGCTTTCGTGATTCAAAAAACATTAATTTGTCAGAATATTTGAGGCTTACATTTACAACACACACACAAATCTGGAGCTTAAAAAAACACTACTGGACAGTATCATTGGTTAGGTAAGGGAGAGACAGTCTCTATCACTTGGTCAATATGAAGACATGGCTCTGACCCTTAACCAACTGACCAACAGTTTGCCACCTTCCTTTTTAGTCTTTTTTTTTTTAAATTTGGTATAGATCAATACCATCATCATCAGTTCCGTTACACAAATGGGTTTAACATACCAGCTTGTTTGGTGACATTTTATGAACAAGTGGAGTCAGACATCGAGTAATGGTAATGGAAATTTAATTTGCATAACCAGTTTAGATGGTTCTAGTTTCCAGCCTCAAGATTCAGAAAGTTCTTTCTGAAATGACATAGAGAAAAATAACTTTTTTTATAAGAAGCCAAAAATTATATAACTGAGGACAGATATGCCAGATACTACTCCTTTTTTTTTCATTTTTTATTAGGTATTTAGCTCATTTACATTTCCAATGCTATACCAAAAGTCCCCCATACCCACCCACCCCAGATACTACTCCTTTTTAAAAACTAAATTGATTTTTAAGAATTTCATACATGAGTATGATATTTACCACATTCACATGCCTCCCTCTGCTTCCAACTGCTCCCTATACCTCCTAGACTTCACTGCAAACTTTTGATCTCTTCCTTGTTACTTACTGTTACATATATTTTATGTGCATATTTTATATATTTTTATTGTGTATCTGTGTATACACCCTACTTAGTCCTTTGGGTGTTATTTGTAAACACATGCATTTAGGGTTGACCACCTGGGACTAGATAACCTCTCAGGGCACTTGTATCTACAGAACTGATTCTCTATCTCTCAGCCTGGCTGCTACATCTTGCAATCTCATAAAACCACAAAGACTAAATAAAACAAAACAAAAAGATGTAAAAAAATAATAATCCTTAACATAATAAAGCTTTACCAACTTTACTAAAAATATTCTCTTAATATTACATTAAATATCAAACATGAGTAAATGTTTGATACATTTTACTATTGACTTCTTTTATAGTATTTTTAATTCTAGTTAGTGTCTTACCTGCATGTATACCCTTTCATGCAATACTCCTATAGACCAGAAGATAGCAGATTCCATGGAAGTGGGTTTGTAGAACTGCCTGTGTGCCTGGGAACCCAGATTCTCTGAAAGAATGCCAAGGCTCAAGCTCTGAGTCATCTACCTGTTCATGATTTTATTTTTATTATAGATTTCTATAATTAAAATTATCCACTTTTTTCTCCATGCAACTTAAGGAAGGAGTTTTAGTTACTAGTTAAAAGATCTCCAAAATTTGTGCACAGTCCAACATGCCATCCTGATATCTTTGAGTTTTGTTTAGTGTTTGCTTATATTTTAGCCTATCTTAAACAACAAGATATTAAATCAGGGATTTAAAAAAATATTTGTTTATTCTTTTTAATTACTGCTGCTGTCTTTAGACACACCAGAACAGGTCATCGGATCCCATTACAGATGGTTATGGACCACCATGTGGATTCTGGGAATTGAACTTAGAACCTCTGGAAGAGTAGTCAGTGCTCTTAACTACTGAGCAATTTCTCCAGCACCCAAATCAAGGATGTTGATGATATAATTTCTACCTGTATGCCATGTTATGTTAAAATTAATAACCATATTACCTTTAAAATGTCACTCTAGGTGACATAAAGCATTTCTATGTTTATAATTAACTTTATGATAAGAAGGATAAAAAGTTAAATCTGATTTTTTTTTTTTACTGTAAGGAAGTAAAACTCTCAGATGAGACCAGGATGACAAATTTTTCTAAGACACTTTTCAAATGTCATCCCAGTACTTTTTAATGACCAGTGTGTCATTAAGAGCCTTATTTTCAAAAGCAAATGCTGTTTTAATCTGAGTGGTATTTTAAAGTTTAAACTGCAAATGGGTTTATACTCGGAGAGATCTAGTATACAGTGCTCCCTCATCTCTGCTAGCTGACTGGGGTACAGTTATATGACCAGTATTCAGGTGCCAAAAACAAAAGGAATATGACTAATATAGATGACTGGTTATTCATCATGTGACAGTGCTAGTGTGGTGGATGTCACCTTTGTGTAGGAGAAATTAATCATTTTTTAGATACAAGTAATTTTCTTAAATATAGACACATGCCTGTTATCCCACAACTCAGGAGGCTGAGACAAGAGGAGTAGGACTCAGAGGACATTCTGGATGATGGAGTAAGTTCCAGTCTAGCCTGGGTGTGGGGCAGACCCTCTTGGGTCCCTTGTCTGTGTGGATCTGGTCTCTGGGTGTAGTTGGGCAAAGAGTTGGCAAATGACAGACTTTACTGGAGTGTGCATGGCATGGGTAGACATGTGAGAACTTCTTTCCACACATACCCTGCAAAACCAAGTTTAAAAGAAGCAAAACCAAACTATTTAAATATTTAAATGCTTTGTACTCTTTGTATAACTTCCCTCTCAGTTATTCTTTAGTCATTAGTCATACTGGTGAGTGAAAAACTTTAGAAGCCATTAAATGGAGAGAGAGAGAGAGAGAGAGAGAGAGAGAGAGAGAGAGAGAGAGAGAGAGAAGTTTAGAAGGTCTTGGAATTTTAAATCAGCCAGGCAATTTCCTAGAGTGTGTCAGGCATCATTTTCCCAGATGCCTATGCGTAAGTTATTTAAATTTCCTAGATCCCATTTAAATGCAACATAAAGATTTTACAGTTCCTTCTACCTTATCCAGAGCTAAAGTAATTACTGTCAGTTCTCCTGGCACACACACATTCTTGTGAGGTGGAAATTTGTGGTTTCTTTGGAGACTCAGTTGTGTCATGTGATGTTTTAATGGAAATTGTCTTATAAGAAAATGTTCTTGCTGAAGCAGACACATGGGAGGATGCTTTGCTAAGGACAGATCCCTGGTGTTTCTCTAAAGGCAGTCTGGAAAATGGCATGTGATGTTTTGCTAGAGCAGATGCTTGATGTAACATGTGGAATTTAGAAACTTGGAATAAAGACACATGCTCCACTATGTTCATAGAAGCCTTGTTTATAATAGCCAGAAGCTGGAAAGAAACCAGGTGTCCCTCAACAGAGGAATGGACACAGAAAATGTGATACATTTACATAATGGAGTACTACTCAGCAATTAAAAACAATGAATTCATGAAATTTTTTGGCAAATGGATGCATCTGGAGGATATCATCCTGAGTGAGGTAACCCAATCACAAAAGAACACACAGGGTATGCACTCACTGATAAGCAGATATTAGCCCAGAAACTTAGACTACCCAAGATAAAATTTGCAAAACACAAGAAAATCAAGAAGAAGGAAGACCAACACGTGGATACTTCATTACTCCTTAGAACATTGAACAAAATACCAATGGAAGGAGTTACAGAGACAAAGTTTGGAGCTGAGACGGAAGAAAGAACCATCCAGAGACTGCCCCACCTGGGGATCCATCCCATATACAACCACCAAACCCAGGCACTATTGCATATGCCAGAAATATTTTGCGGACAGGACCCTGACTTAGCTCTCTCTTGTAAGGCTTTGCCAATGCCTGGCAAATACAGAAGTGGATGCTCACGGTCATTTATTGGATGGAAAACAGGGCCCCTAATGGAGGAGCTAGAGAAAGTACCCAATGAGCTAAAGGGGTCTGCAACCCTATAGGAGGAACAATGATATGAACTAACCAGTACCCCCAGAGCTGTGTCTCTAGTTGCATATGTATCAGAGGATGGCCTATAGGCCATCAACGGGAGGAGAGGCCCTTGGTCTTGTGAAGATCATATGTCCCAGTACAGGGGAATGCCAGGGCCAGGAAGCAGGAGTGGGTAGGTTGAGGAGCAGGGTTGGGGGAGTGTATAGGGGGCTTTGGGGAGAGCATTTGAAATGTAAATGAAGAAGATATCTAATAAAAATAAATTTAAAAAGAAAGAATATAAATATAGCCCAAAAGATGCAGATGGTGCTGGATGATATTAGTAAGCCTTGCCATTCTTTGCTGGTCATTATTGGGCTTTGCTGATGCAGGTCTTCACTGATGATGCTGAGTGGTATTGGAATGCCTTACCATTCTTTCTTGGTCATCATTTGACATGACTTCCTAGAGAGAAACACAGCAAAGGTGGTGTTCCGGCAGCTTCTTGCTACTTCATTGGACTTGGGCCAATTGGCAGAGCTTGACAGTTTCTTCTAGATCAATTTGTCATTGCAGAATTTGTACATGGTATTTACGACTCTTACCATTGAATGGTGTTTACAAGTGAATAAGCTGCTACTGTTAATTGATGTGAAGTGAACTGCTGATATTCTAACAACAGAAATTGGATATGCTCCAAAGAAATATTTCTAAACAGGTCCACATCCCCCTTTGCTCTCTTAACCTTTCCTTTCCATGTATTCTGCTTGGTGGTGAGCTAAATATGAGGATAAAACATCTATTTTATTAAAAGTAGTTTTTAAAAAATATCTAAGCCTACACACTTGTTCTCTCAAAGAAATGGAAGCAGAACTGCAAATTCAAGACCAGACAGTTGGTAAGTGGCCTTTTCCTTCCTGTGATGAAACACCTTCCAAAGGCAACCTCGGGAAGGGCAGGGGTATCCTGGCTCACGATTCAAGGGTCCAAGCCATCATGAAGGGAATATAGTGATACTAGGAATGTGAGTGTACTTGTGTCTTTGATCCGACACGAAGGGAGGTGAATGCTTGTGTTAAAGTTACTTTCTCTTAGGCTCAGTGTAGGATCCCAGCCCATGTGTTGGTGTTGCTCCCACTTAGGGCAACCTCCTCACTCTGTTAATCTTGTCCAGAATTACTCTCAACTGACACACTCAATGCTGTGTGTGTCTGTACTGATTATAAATTCCCATCAAGTTCACTGAGTATATAGTAAAACACATCTAAAAATAAAGAACAAAATAAAATGATAGGATTTTAAAATATAACTTTCTCTATGTAAATATGTTAATATATTTTTTAAACATATGATGATTTTATCTAACAAAGCCATTTTTCTGGATGGTTAGAAAGTGATAATTAAGAAATAGCCAAAGAGTGAGAAAAAGAATATAGAAATATACATCCAGGTGGTGTTGGGTTGAAGAGAGAAGAAAATACATGGAAAAACTATATAGAAACTGGTAAAAATTATGGCAGTCTAGAATCAAGACTGTGTAGGAAGAAGAGAAAGATATATGAGAGCTGTAGGAACAAAGAACAGTGTGTCAAAGTTAGATGATAGTACAGTGGGGTGGGAAGAATTATCAACATGTATTTGGTCTTTACAAGCCATGTAAATAAAACCTGTTTAGAATAAGCCTGCCATGTAAAATGTGGGGAATAACCTGTCTCACCATGAGGGATATACATTGCTTTATTTGAAAGTATGCTTTTCTTCCCCTAACATACAATGTACTGGCCACATGGCTTGGGCTTAGTGTGCACAATGCTGTGTGGTCCTTAATGTCTGTTTGGGAGCTTGTCCTTCACTTTCAGAGAAATACGCACAGAATTCAAAATATAAGAAGTTTGGAAAAGAAACACAAATGGTCCAAGAGACTTCTCTGAGAAAGGCAAATACTGTACAGCAACTCCTGGACTTTTAATTTACATAACTAATAGGGTGGATATAATGGGACATTGCCAGGGCCAAGAATTATTGGTGTGATCTAAGCTGTCAACTTGACACATCCAGCAGAGGGAACTTCATATGAAGAATAGCTCCCATCAGACTGGCCTGTAGGCATGCCTGTGGGGGTTTTCAGTAATGCTGATTGATGTGTGAGGGCCTATCCTACCATGGGTGATGCTTCCTGGCCTCTCATTCCCTGAAGGTGAGCCTTGTGTATATGATAAGCTTCCTGAGCATAATCCAGAGGGAGAAGATCAGTAAGTACTGGTTGTTCATGATTTCTTTCACAAGTTTCCTGCCTTGAGAACCTTCCTGAAATTCCTCAAAGGGAACTGTAACTTGGAGATCTAAGATGAAAGAAACCCTCTCAGACAGAAGGTGTTTTGGTCATGATTATAATCGAAGCAACAAAAATGCAAACTAAAAGAATTGATTAGTGGTTGATCTTGTGGTTTGAATAAAAAATACTCCTAATAGGCATAGGGCTAGGCAATATTAGGAAGTGTGGCATTATTGGAGTAGGTGTGGCCTTGTTATAGGAAGTGGCACTGTGGAGCTGGACTCTGAGGTCTTATATATGCTCAAGCTACATTCAGTGTCACACACAGTCTCATTCTGCTGCCTATGGATCAAGATGCAGAACTCTTGGCTACTCAAGCACAATGTCTTCCTGCATGCCACCATGTTTCCATGGTGATAATAAACTAAACCTCTAAACTGTAAGGCAGCCCTAATCGAATGTTTCCTTATGAGAGTTGCCATGGTCACGGTATCTCTTCACAGAGTAAAGAATGATTTACAATTACTTCCTATTTTTCTGCACTTGAGTCTGTGTTCCTTTTCAATTGCTAAGCAGAAAGGTTTGTTAGTCACTTTTCTATTGCTTTGAGGAAATACAATGACAACATAACTTACAGAATGAAGGTTTTATTTGGGTCTTATGGTTTTAGAGGATAAAGAGTCCATCACCAACATAGTGGGATAGCGTACCAGCCTGCTGGCATAGAGAAGCAAAGTAGCCATGGAGACTGGAGAAGGAAGCTGACAGCTCCCATCTTAAAGTATAAGCAGAAATCAGACAACACACTGGTAATGGCAAGAGACTTTTACATCCTAAACCCTGTCCCCAGCAATATGTATCCTTCAGGAAGGCCACATACCACCTCAACCTATTTCAAATACTGGGGACCAAGTATTCAAACATTGGAGCTATAGGAACATTGTCATTCAAACCATCACAAATGGTAGTAAGATGGTTCCTATACAAGGACATTGAAAATATGTAAGTATTATAGTAAAAAGACTTATTGTATATTCATAACAATAAACTATAATTCCACTCACTTTTCTTTAAATATTAGCTTTAATTGTAATCTGCTGATTGAAAAAAAAATCATATTTAAAGATAATTTGGAAAAATAACTTTAAGGGGGGAGGAGATGGTAGGGATGGAGGGAAGACAGAAGAGAGTGGGATGGAAGAATAATCAGTGTGCCTTGAATACATGTATGAGATTGTCAAAGAGCACATTTAATTAACTAAAAATGCCTGCTTGTTAAAGGAGAATTCAGTTCTAGAATTTATGTGAAAATCATTTAAACAATAGTACATTATATTCTGTTGAGATTATATATCTCATTATGTCATTCTTAATAATAAAAACACAACTTTCTGAACTTTTCAGTCAATAGCTCTAATCCTCCTTTTCATTTCTTTTCCTACTATCGACCAGGCTTTTTTCAATTAAATGCTTCATTGTACCCAGCAGTCAAATATGCTTTGTATGAATTCTTAGGACTTGGAGAAACTGAGTGTTATTTGTCTTCATTCAAATAATAGATGGGATGTGAGAGAGCTTGCACAAAAACAGTCTCCAGTGGAAGCTTTAAAATAGAATGCACATTTGCAGAGCACAGTCTCAAGTAGCGAGTTAGCTTCAAATTGATCACCATTTATCCCTTTCAAATTCCACTTGGGAAGTTTCAGAAAGGCACTGTAATATGAGGGAAATGAAAGAATAAAATGTAAACACGTCCATTTTTTTAACCTCTTTTTGTACATCTGAACTGAGAAAAGAAGCTGAAATAAACACTGGCTTTTGGATTCATTTAAAATGGCAAAAGCAAATGTGTTTCATATGACCCACACACTCAGAAATAAGATTGTGTGTCTGTGTATGCACATGTCACTTAATATTTGAAATGCATTTTTCATATAAAGAGGTGTGTCTAAGTCTTACATGACCTTGTTCTTCAAGCAAGATCTTCAATCTGCTTTTCTCTATGCCTCTAACACAGCAGAAACACGAATGGGAAGAGGCTTTGTGGGCAAAGAGAAGTCTTAACTTGAGCTGGGTAGTCACTGCAGCCCTACAAAAGAGAATCCTTTGGTCCTAAATAATACAGTAGAGAGGGCAAGGGAGGCTGCACTGACCTAAACATTTCTCTTATAGATATAGTGAGAAAGTATTAAAGAATTAAAGATTCTTCTTGAATACTCTTACTCTAGCTCTTTGCATTCTTACATAGTAAAAATAAGTCCCCAATTAAGTCCTGTCCTCTGTCACTCCCATCCTTCCACAAAGGGCAGTTCTGTGAACAATCTATAAGAAGAGTTTCCCAGGGTGCTTCTTTTAGGTATGTCTAAATACGTGGTCATACTTGTCTCTCATCATGTTACCTTATGGGAGTGAGAAAACTTTGGAAGGCACTTATACAGCTATACATTTTTACTATAAAATCTTCTTTTTTAAATAAAAACATTTGTGCATTCCAATGTGGTGGACTGTCTTGTTGCCTCAGAAGCAGAGGAAAACTCACAGATGCTTTGGTTTCCAGAGTTAGATGACTTCTGGAACCAGACAAAGTACATGAATGATAGACATATATTAGTTATAAGGTGGTAGGCAATAGAGAGGACTGGAGTCTGTGACAAGCAAGGGGAAAATCCTCTTGAGAAATAGCCTACATTTCAAACGTTGGTGATTTGACTTGACAACATTTTTTAGGGTAAACTCTAATAATCTGAGTTTAGACCAGGAACTACTATTCAGTCTTTTGTGTAATATATATAAGACATTCAAAGACTAGCATGACTTCTTTCATTTTTGGTTACCACGGAAACCAATTTTTTTTCTGAGTCAAAAACCTGTTAAAAGCTGTATTTCTTCATAGCTCAACATTACATAAAAAGAAATTCAATATGATGACTGAATAGTAACAAAACCATTACCATTTTCTAGCCCATTTAAGGAGTCAGACAGTTTGTGCAGACATCATATTTTTGTTGAAGCCATCTTCTTATTGTGCTTAGTCTACTTGTCTGTGTTAGTTCATTTAGTCCTTTAGTAGGACAATTATATTTTTATTGTCTATGTTTGTGCCTAGCTTCTTATACTTATGAAATGTAACTTTATGGCCCATATTTAATGGTAGTGTTCATATCTAGTACAATAATTGAAAGCTTCAATTATTCTGCAGAGTTTTGTGTGTACCATAAGAACAACCAGAGATAAACTAATAAACAGAAATTTTGTCAGATCAAATCTTAGTGTTATTTTATAGAAATTGTTTTTAGGGTTATGTAAACAGTTCTAAAGATGATTTAAAGCCCTCTTAAGTTGATCTCAGCAAATCTTCCCCTGTGTATTAGATGGCAACTTTTTATATTTCACAACAACCTTTAAAGTGCCCACAAGAATAACAAATCATGTGATACATATCAAGAACTTTCTGAATGCCTTTGGAAGAATTGAGAACAATACCTTAGTGAAATCAGACTAACAGGGGCTTAGTTTTCTGGGAAAGCAAAATGAAAAATAAGTATAAACTATTAAAAAGCAGAAGGGGTAAGGTTAATATCTGTTCTTTGGAAATTATTAGTAACTAGTTAGTGATGGGTTTTTGTACATGACTTGAACAATTAAATTCCATGTTTTAAAATTACCATATGGGGCCCTGTGCTCCATCTTATAGATGACTGTGAGCCCAATGCAGAAGCTAAAGAAAGCACCCAAGGAGCTGAAGGGGTCTGCAACGCTATAGGTGGAACAACAATATGAACTAACCAGTACAGCCAGAGCTCGTGTCTCTAGCTGCATATGTAGCAGAAGATGGCCTAGTCAGCCATCACTGGGAAGAGAAGCCCCTTGGTATTGCAAACTTTATATGCCCCAGTACAGGGGAATGCCAGGGCCAAGAAGTGGGAGTGGGTGGGTAGGGGAGCAGGGCGGAGGGAGTGTATAGGAAACTTTCGGGATAGCATTTGAAATGTATATAAAGAAAGTATCTAATAAATAAATAAATAAATAAATAAATAAATAAATAAATAAATAAAAGATCCAGAAATAATAATAATAATCATAATAATCATAATAATAATAATAAAAGAAAACACACCCTGAAGAAGGAAATCACTTGCTTCCGACTGTAGTAAGGGTCTTACTTACAATAGCTATATTAGTGCATTTCTGCATCTCCACATAATGCATGCATATGGATATTTTGTATATTCTACATAAATGTAATCAAATAAATAGTTGTACATGTGGAAAAAAACTACCATATGGAAGACATGATAGGAACATACCTTCTCTTTTCAGTCATTAGAACATTGAACTTCTATAAGAGCAGACACTCTCTAAATTGCTTCAGTTAAAAAAAACAAACAAACAAAACAACAACAACAAAAAACTACAACTTATGGCATGCAGTTGTTTTACCTCTGAGCTCTGGTGTTTTGAGCAGTGTTTGTACCTGGCATATGGTATCAAGATATGTGTAAGACATAAAAGCAGATGCTATGTATATAGAGTAGGGAATACAGGAAGATGTAGCCTTCTATTTTTTAAAAACCTACTTTAATTATAGGTTTTTAAACTATTTATTCTACCCACTACTTACCAGACTCTGGGGGATAAAGGTTCATAGAAAACAGCAGTTGTGGACCTATTTAGAAACAGTTCTTTGTGGTGGTTCCAATCTTCACTTTCAGCAGTCCAGTTCACTAAGGAAACACCAAACACAAATGAGAAGCAGCATTCCAGTCCACTTGGCAAACACCAAACATGAATCAGTTACAGCAACTCAATCCAGAAGAAACCTTGAGGCTCTGCCAATGGGCATAAGTCTGTGGAAGTAGCAAGAAGCAGCTACAACAGCACCAGAATATCTTTGATGCATTTTTCTCTACAAAGTTATAACAAGCAACGATCAACAAAGAAAGCAATGTGAACCAATGCAAGTCCACTGTCTGTTGAATTATACTTATACTCTTTCAAAATATCAGGTGTACTCTCAACCATCTGCTTTAGCAAAACACCACATGCCTTTTCACCAGTCAACTTCCACAAAAACACCAGGAATCTGTTCTCATCAAAAACATCCTCATATAAGACAGTTTCCAGGAAAACATCACAGGATACAACTGAGTCTCCAACAAAGCCAGAAATTCACACTTTAGGAAGGTATAGGGCACAACACGAGTGACTGCTGCCAAGACATGTCAATATGTCACATGTTAATTTTTTAATTAATTTATGGTTATGTACCATTCTTTCCCAATTCTTTGTAATCTTCATATTTATCAATGAAAGTTAAGACACCGAAGTTTACACTACACCAGGTTTTCAATTGAATCTTAGATCATTTAATTAAATACAATGGAATGTAGGCATAAAATGTGGCTTTTTCAATTTCCAGAATTCAATACTATCTTCCATGTAACATTTAATTTTTCAATGTACTTCCATTTACTCTAGAAGCAACACTATATATAAAGTGGAATTTTTGGAACAGAAATACATTATGTATATGTATAGTTGAAGATGTATTCCCATGTGCAGAGACATACTAATAACTAAGAATCTATATGTACTTAGATTAATATAGAACAGAATTGTTTAAATCTATATTTGAAAAATTAGTTTTAAACTTTTAACATGTTACTAAATATTATTTTATTTAAAGATTTGTTTATTAATAATATATATTTATTGGATGAGGGTAGTACTCGCCATGGCATGTGTGTGGATTTCAGGTATAAGTTGAAGGAATCTTCCTTCCACCATGTGGGTCAAGGGGAGCCGACTCAGATTCTGGGGCACGGTGGCAAGATTCATCTGATATTTCATTAAATGTTTTGTTGTTTGTTTAAGTGATTTCCTGGAATAGATATTTTAAAAGATAGACTACCAGTAGGACACAGAACCTGACATTTTCTTGTACCAGCACTTGAAATTATTGTCCATTGCTTCTCAAGAATGTTCACATTTATGTCACTAACATATTGATATTTTGACAAATGCTATGTGTGATTCAATTATGTGTTCGAGCAAGACTTGCCTGTTTTCCTTGAGAAAGAGCACCAAATTGCTTGTTGGTTAATGTAGAATAAACTCGAACAGAAATCAGCTCTGCAAGCAGCAGCCTCCCAAATGTGCTGTTTATCTACTGTGGCACACTCTAGGTCACATGATATTCCTGTAATTTTCAATGAAAATGGGCAGTTCCTTAATTTGAGGATATATGTAGATGACAAACGAGTCTCTATCCTAGAATGAAACCATATGTGTTATATATAATCACAGTTACTATGTAGGTGTTTCCATGGGTTTCAACACTATTTTTCAATTAAACATTGGATCCTGGTATTATTTTTTTCTCTATGCTCATTATTAAGATGATTACAATCTGGAGCCTATGGTCATGAATTGTACTGGGTCTCTATTTGCCTGGTTTTCACTTTTCTTCTAAGCTGAGCTGGTTTATCACCTCACTTTGCTATTGTATACATATTGATCTAAGTACCATATTATTGGCAATTTATTCATCTTTTGTTATTTTTAGCTAGTAATAGCTTTTCTTCAACATATAATTTTGTAATCATTTTTGACAAATTTGACAGTTGATTTCTGATTATTAATAATATTTGTAGAATTTGGGCATGAATATGTTTCTATATTTTGTTTATCTTCCCATCTTATTTCTTATAAAAAATTTATTAGACTTGTTGCTTGACACTTATGTGCCTGGGTAAGGTGAATTATTATTATTCTCACTTTGTCCCTGGACTCCATACTATCATCCTTCCATTCTACTTCTCTCCTCCTTCAAGCATGTCCCTGTCTCACATTCATTTCTTTTTGTTTGTTTTGTGACCTACTGATTTAACTAGAATTGTCTGTGTAATGATGGTTTGGAATTACCCATTGGGGCTAGGGTGGGCTCCTTGGTGGGTATACAACTGAAAACAATCATTACTCCTCCACCAGAAACCATCAGTAGCCAACTTGACTCCTCTTTGATCTATGACTAACAGCTGACAAACATAACCTACTGCAGGCTCAGGGCAGGCAGCCTAAGCTGTTGTGTAAACATGGGTGCAATTGTTATATCATGCACTGAAGTGCATTTGAGCGACTTTCTGGATATTCTTTCTACCCTCTTTTCCAGGATGTTCCCTGGACCTTAGAGGGGATGATATAAATGGCTTTTATGGGGCTGAGCACACAACTGTCACTTATTATCAACACCTTGGCCTGCCACAAATCTCTGCATTCATTATTATCATAGTAAAGAGATGCTTCTCCAATTAGGCTGAGAGTAGTGCTGGTCTGAAGTCATAAACACGCATTGTCACTCTGTTAACTTAGTTAAACAACAGCATTAAGTTCCTACCGTGGCCTATGACCTCCTCAGCCAGCAGTTTTTCACTATTGATAGTACCAGGCATAGGTTCCCTCCAGTGGAGCAACTCTGTAACATTATTTTTTTTCCTTCTTAATAAAAATGAAAATAATGTATATCGACATAATCTCAATAAGTATTCAAGGAGCTAAAGGGGTCTGCAATCTTATTGGTGGAATATGAACTAACCAGTACCCCCAGAGCTCTTGTCTCTAGCTGCATATGTAGCAGAAGATGGCCTAGTTGGCCATCATTGGGAAAAGAGGCCACTTGGTGTTGCAAACTTTGTATGCCTCAGTACAGAGGAACGCCAGGGCCAAGAAGTGGGAGTGAGTGGGTAGAGGAGTGTGTGTGGGGGGGATATGGGGGACTATTGGGATAGCATTTGAAATGTAAAATAAGAAAATACCTAAAACAAATAATAATACACTTATGTGAAAAAATTGATTATACAAGTTTTTCTGAGGCAATATGAAGTGGACTATATATTTGCCTAGTATTTGATGCTAAGTATTTTCATATTGACAAATTTTTATCATAGCCTGACTTCAGAAACATTTTTAAGAAAGTTCAATTTGAGGAGGTTTACCAAGAGTTTTGATGTCAGCAACTTTGACTTTTTAAACCTCCCTCCTTGGACTGGGTTATCATTATATAAGGGCTTGATAGCATTAAATACAGAATAGAACATGAGAGAAGTGAACTAAAATTTCAGCTTCCATATTCAGCAGTTGTGAAAGAAAATGAAATGGAAATTATTTTCTTTTAATAATGGAAAAGAGAATAAACTTCCTGTAAAAGTTTTGGTTTGTTCTAATTCTTTTTTATTAAGATGCTGAGTAAGTATGACACATATTTGCATATGTATTAAAATAATTCATCATGAATAATTCTATGACAGTAAGTCTCAGCTTTAATCATAGTCGGCCATATACTATAGTGGTTTGCCAGTATTTTCTAGGCTTTTGATTAAATTACAGATCCTATAACAGCACCAAAATTGTGTGAGTTGCTGTGATTAATACAATTCCAAAGAGAATCAATATGGATTAGCCAGTTTCAAGTACATGTGAAAAATTGCTTAAGATTTGATGTATATTCCATCATAAAATAGAGCAAGTAAGCTTCTGGTAGGGTGAGGTCATTTAACCACAGAAGTAGATAAAACGTTAATGAAAGACAAAAAGGGAGAAATGGATGAGGGAAGAGTGAATGGGATTCAAATACCTAGAGATCAGAAGGAAATAAGACAACTCTAGAGCCACATTTGAAATTTCCAGGGAATCCAATGGATCTGAGTGGTGAGGTTTCAGACAATTGAAATGTCTCAGATACAGTGTGAGGAGCCGAGGAAGCTCCAGTGAGTCGCTTAGTAGATAAAACCCAGTGAGTGTGTATTACTGACAAGGACTAAAGTCTTAGACCCATGGGAAACTGACAAAGCTTATCTCCTATGCCAGGATCAGAGGGTGGTAAAGCCTTCGTCTAGTCCCAGTGGAATGTTGATAGTATGTGTACAAGTGTAAATGTTTACAAATGATTCACCAGTGTGTGCAGAACTATCAACAAAGCTTGCTCCTCCTCCATGTTTATAGCTCAAGGCTGATGCCTACAAAAACATTCTGAAGAGGGCAGCTAACTCATTCCCAGTGTGTTATACAAAGTAGAAGTGCTGAGGTTCCTGGTTGCTGAGTAGGTGTGGCCTTTTTATCACAGGATACACAGTCATTCTGACCCCAGAATTTCTGTACTTGTGTCCATTCTTTGCTAACCTCTCTAGTCGGGTTTATCAGACTCAATCTGCATAGGATATAGTAGAAACAGAATGGGACTCAGCCATACACAGGCCTGATAATTATAATACTTCCTGTTACCAGGAAAATGAGTAGTTTTTTTTTTTCTTTTTAATTAGGTATTTTCTTCATTTATATTTCCAATGCTCTCCCAAAAGTCCCCCTTCCCCCTACCCCCCACTCCCAATTCTTGGCCCTGGCATTCCCATGTACTTAGGCATGTAAAGTTTGGAAGACCAATGGGCCTCTCTTTCCACTGATGGCCTACTAGGCCATCTTCTGATGCATATGCAGATAGAGACACGAGCTCCAGAGCGTACTGGTTAGTTCATATTGTTGTTCCACCTATAGGGTTGCAGATCCCTTTAGCTCCTTGAGTACTTTCTCTAGCTCCTCAGTTGGGGGCACTGTGATCCATCCAATAGCTGACTGTGAGCATCCACTTCTGTGTTTGCTAGGCCCCTGCATAGCCTCACAAGAGACAGCTATATCAGGGTCCTTTCAGCAAAATCTTGCTACTGTATGCAATGGTGTCAGCCTTTGGAGGCTGATTATGGAATGGATCCACGGGTATGGCAGTCTAGTCCATTCTTTCCTCTCAGCTCCAAACTTTGTCTCTGTAACTCCTTCCATGGGTGTTTTGTTCCCAATTCTAAGAAGGGGCAAAGTGTCCACACTTTGGTTTCGTTCTTCTTCAGTTTCATGAGTTTTACAAATTGTATCTTATATCTTGGGTATTCTAAGTTTGTGGGCTAATATCCACTAATCAGTGAGTACATATCATGTGAGTTCTTTTGTGAATGGGTTACCTCACTCAGGAAGATGCCCTCCAGGTATATCCATTTACCTAGGAATTTCATAAATTCATAAATTCATTGTTTTTAATAGCTGAGTAGTACTCCATTGTGTAAATGTACCACATTTTCTGTATCCATTCTACTGTTGAGGGGCATCTGGGTTCTTTCCAGCTTCTGGCTATTATAAATAAGGCTGCTATGAACATAGTGGAGCATGTGTCCTTCTTTCCAGTTGGAACATTTCCTGGATATATGCCCAGGAGAGGTATTGAGGAATCCTCCAGTAGTACTATGTCCATTTTTCTGAGGAACTGCCAGACTGATTTCCAGAGTGGTTGTACAAGTTTGCAATCCCACCAACAATGGAGGAGTGTTCCTCTTTCTCCACATCCTCACCAGCATCTGCTGTCACCTGAACTTTTTATCTCAGCCATTCTAACTGGTGTGAGGTGGAATCTCAGTGTTGTTTTGATTTGCATTTCCCTGATGATTAAGGATGCTGAAAATTTTTTCAGGTGCTTCTCAGCCATTTGGTATTGTGCTTCTAGGCCATTCAGTATTCCTCAGATTAGAATTCTTTGTTTAGCTCTGAGCTCCATTTTTACTGGAGTTATTTGATTTTTCTGGAGTCTACCTTTTTAATTTATATATATATTGGATATTAGTCCCCTATCTGATTTAGGATAGGTAAAGATCATTTCCCAATCTGTTGGTGGCCTTTTTGTCTTATTGATGGTGTCTTTTGCCTTACAGAAGCTTTGCAATTTTATGAGGGTCCCATTTGTAGATTCTTAATCTTACATCATAAGCCATTGCTGTTCTATTCAGGAATTTTTCCCCTGTGCCCATATCTTCGAGACTTTCCCCCACTTTCTCCTCTATAAGTTTCAGTGTCTCTGGTTTTATGTGAAGTTCATTGATCCTCTTAGATTTGACCTTAGTACAAGGAGATAGTAATGGATCAATTCGCAATCTTCTACATGATAACAGCCAGTTGTGCCAGCACCATTGATTGAAAATGCTGTCTTTTTTCCACTAGATGGTTTTAGCGCCCTTGTCAAAGATCGAGTGACTATAGGTGTGTGGGTTCATTTCTGGGTCTTCAATTCTATTCCATTGGCCTACTTGTCTGTCACTATACCAGTACCATGTAGTTTTTATCACAATTGCTCTGTAGTACAGCTTTAGGTCAGGCATGGTGATACCACCAGAGGGCCTTTTGTCTTTGAGAAGAGTTTTTGCTATTCTAGGTTCTTTGTTATTCCTGTTGAATTTGCATATTGCCATTTCTAATTCGTTGAAGAATTGAGTTGGAATTTTGGTGGGGATTGCATTGAATCTGTAGATAGCTTTTGGCAAGATAGCCATTTTTACTATATTGATCCTGCCAATCCATGAGCATGGGAGATCTTTCCATCTTCTGATACCGTCTTTAATTTATTTTTTCAAAGACTTGAAGTTCTTTTCATACAGATCTTTCACTTCCTTAGTTAGAGTCACGCCAAGGTATTTTATATTATTTGTGACTATTGAGAAGGGTGTTGTTTCCCTAATTTCTTTCTCAGCCTGATTATTCTTTGTGTAGAGAAAGGCCACATACTTGTTTGAGTTAATTTTATATCCAGCTATTTCACCAAAGCTGTTTATCAGGTTTAGGAGTTCTCTGGTGGAATTTTTAGGGTCACTTATATATACTATCATATCATCTGTAAAAAGTGATATTTTGACTTCTTTCTTTCCAATTTGTATCCCCTTGATCTCCTTTTGTTGTCAAATTGCTCTGGCTAGGACTTCAAGTTCAATGTTGAACAGGTAGGGAAAAGGTGGGCAGCCTTGTCTAGTCCCTGATTTTAGTGGGACTGCTTCCAGCTTCTCACCATTTATTTGATGTTGGCTACTGGTTTGCTGTAGATTGCTTTTTATCATGTTTGGATATGAGTCTTGAATTACTGATCTTTTCCAAGACTTTTATCATGAATGGGTGTTGGATTTTGAAAATGCTTTCTCCCCATCTAACAGGATGATCATGTGGTTTTTGTCTTTTAGTTTGCATATATTATGGATTACATTGATGGATTTCCATATATTAAACCATCCCTGCATTCCTGGAATGAAACCTACTTGATCAGAATGGATGATTGTTTTGATGTGTTCTTGGATTCATTAGCGAGAATTTTATTGAGTATATTTGCATAGATATTCATAAGGGAAATTGGTCTGAAGTTCTCTCTTTGTTGGGTCTTTCTGTGGTTTAGGTATCAGAGTAATTGTGGCTTCATAGAATGAATTGGGTAGAGTACCTTCTGCTTCTATTTTGTGGAATAGTTTGTGAAGAACTGGAATTAAATCTTCTTTGAAGGTCTGATAGAACTCTGCACTAAACCCATCTGGTCCTGGGCTTTTCTTGATTGGGAAACTATTAATGACTGCTTATATTTCTTTAGGGGATATAGGACTGTTTAGATCATTAACCTGATCAAGATTTAACTTTGGTACCTTGTATTTGTCTATAAATTTGTCCATTTCATCCAAGTTTTCCAGTTTTGTTGAGTATAGCCTTTTGTAGAAAGATCTGATGGTGTTTTGGATTTCTTCAGGATCTGTTGTTATGTCTCCCTTTTCATTTCTGATTTTATTAATTAGGATGCTGACCCTGTGCCCTCTAGTGAGTCTGGCTAAGGGTTGATCTATCTTGTTGATTTTCTCAAAGAACCAGCTCATCCTTTGTTTGATTCTTTGAATAGTTCTTCTTGTTTCCACTTGGTTAATTTGCCCCTGAGTTTGATTATTTCCTACTATCTACTCATTTTGGGTGAACTTGCTTCCTTTTGTTCTAGAGCTTTTAGGTGTGTTGTCAAGATGCTAGAGAGTGCTCTCTCTAGTTTCTTTTTGGAGGCACTCAGAGCTATGAGTTTCCCTCTTAGAAATCCTTTCATTGTGTCCCATAAGTTTGGCTATGTTGTGGCTTCATTTTCATTAAACTCTAAATAGTCTTTAATTTCTTTCTTTATTCCTTCCTTGACCAAGTTATCATTGAGAAGAGTGTTGTTCAGTTTCCATGTAAATGTTGGCTTTCTATTATTTATGTTGTTATTGAAGATCAGCCTTAGTCCATGGTGATCTGATAGGATACATGGGACGATTTCAATATTTTTGTATATGTTGAAGCCTGTTTTGTGACTAATTATATGTTCAATTTTGGAGAAGTTACCATAAGAAGTAGGTATATCCTTTTCTTTTAGGATAAAATGTTCTGTAGATATCTTCATAACTTCTGTTAGTTTCAGTGTGTCCCTGTTTAGTTTCTGTTTCCATGATCTGTCCGTTTGTGAAAGTGATGTGTTGAAGTCTCCCACTATTATTGTGTGAGGTGCAATGTTTGCTTTGAGCTTTACTAAGTTTCTGTAATGAATGTGGCTGCCCTTACATTTGGAGCATAGATATTCAGAATTGAGTGTTCCTCTTGGAAGATTTTATCTTTGATTAGTATGAAGTGTCCCTCCTTGTCTTTTTTGATAACTTTGGGTTGGAAGTCAATTTTATTAGATATTAGAATGACTACTCCAGCTTGTTTCTTCAGACCATTTGTTTGAAAAATTGTTTTCCAGTCTTTCATTCTGAGGTAGTGACTGTCTTTTTCCCTGAGGTGGATTTCCTGTAAGCAGCAAAATGTTGGGTCCTGTTTGTGTAGCCAGTCAGTTAGTCTATGTCTTTTATTGGCAAATTGAGTCCATTGATATTAAGAGATATTAAGGAAAGGTAATTGTTGCTTCCTCTTATTTTTGTTGTTAGATTTGGCATTCTATTCTTGTGGCTGTCTTTGTTTAGGTTTGTTGTAGGATTACTTTCTTGCTTTTTCTAGGATGTGGTTTCCATCCTTGTATTGTTTTTTTTTCTGTTATTATCCTTTGAAGGGCTGGATTCCTGGAAAGATAATGTGTGAATTTGGTTTTGTCATGGAATACTTTGGTTTCTCCATCTATGGTAATTGAGAGTTTGGCCAGGTATAGTAGCCTGGGCTGGAATTTGTGTTCTCTTAGTGTCTGTATAACATCTGTCCAGGCTCTTCTGGCTTTCATAGTCTCTGGTGAAAAATCTGGTGTAATTCTGATAGACCTTCCTTTATATGTTACTTGTCCTTTTTCCCTTGCTCCTTTTAATATTCTATCTTTATTTAGTGCATTTGTTGTTCTAATTATTATGTGTCGGGAGGAATTTCTTTTCTGGTCCAGCCTATTTGGAGTTCTGTGGCTTCTTGTATGTTCATGGCCATCTCTTTCTTTAGGTTTGGCAAGTTTTCTTCTATAATTTTGTTGAAGGTATTTGCTGGCCCTTTAAGTTGAAAATGTTCATTCTCATCTACTCCTATTATCTGTAGGTTTGGTCTTTTCATTGTGTCCTGGATTTCCTGGATGTTTTGACTCAGGATCTTTTTGTATTTTGCATTTTCTTTGATTTTTGTGCCGATGTTTTCTATGGAATCTTCTGCACCTGAGATTCTTTCTTCCATCTCTTGTATTCTGTTGCTGATGCTCACATCTATGGTTCCAGATTTCTTTCCTAAGGTTTCTATCTCCAGTGTTGCCTCACTTTGGGTTTTCTTTATTGTGCCTACTTCCTTTTTTAGGTCTAATATGGTTTTGTTCATTTCCATCACCTGTTTGGATGTGTTTTTCTGTTTTTCTTTAAGGACTTCTACCTGTTTGGTTTTGTTTTCTTGTTTTTCTTTAAAGACTTGTAATTCTTTAGCAGTGTTCTCCTGTATTTCTTTAAGTGAGTTATTAAAGTCCTTCTTGATGTCCTCTACCATCATCACAAGATATGCTTTTAAATCCAGGCCTAGCTTTTTGGGTGTGTTGGGGTGCCCAGGACTGGGCATGGTGGGAGTGCTACGTTTTGATGATGGTGAGTGGTCTTGGTTTCTGTTAGTAAGATTCTTGCATTTGCCTTTTGCCATCTGGTAATCTCTGGAGTTAGTTGTTATAGATGTCTCTGGTTAGAGCTTGTTCCTCTTGTGGTTCTGTTAGCCTCTATTAGCAGCCCTGGGAGACTAACTCTCTCCTCTGAGTTTCAGTGGTCAGAGCACTCTCTGCAGGCAAGCATTCCTCTTACAGGGTAGGTGCACAGATATTTGGAGTTCAGACCTGCCTCCTGGCTCGAAACAGGGCCTGTCCCAGAAGCTGTTAGTTTCTGTTGTCCACACTCTCACCTGCTCAGACTAGTCTCAGAGGGATCTGGGAATCAAGATGGTGCCCCCAGATGCTTCTGGAAAGCCCTCTTGGGCGAGGCGGACACCTCTCCTCTGCCAGGGAAGGTGCCCGGATATCTGGAGCCTGAAACAGGTCTGCCTCAGAATCTGTCCTCTAGAGACCTTGCAGGTGTCTCCTGACTCCGTGCCTAGGTAACCCGGTGCTGGTGCTGACAGGAAAGGATTTGTGACCCTGGTCAGGCCGGCTTTTCTTCTTCCCTAATGCTGTCTCAGGTCCCGAGTGATTGAATTGGAACAGATGTTGTGTTCTACTCACCGGTGGTCCTAAGATTGTGTGGAGAGTCTTCTAGGGGACCTTGGGGGTGTCTGCTGACTCTGGGCCCAAGGTTACCTGGTGCTGGTGCAAACCAGAAGGGCATGAATAGTTTTCTTTTCATTTTTCTCTGAGTTTCTCTCTCTCTCTCTCTCTCTCTCTCTCTCTCTCTCTCTCTCTCTCTCTCACACACACACACACACACACACACACACACATAAACACCCACATACATACAAACATATATATATATGGTGTGTATATGTCTGTGTTTGCACACTTATGCATCTATATGTATGTATGTATGTATGTATGTATGTATGTATGTATGTATGTAAGTATGTATGTAAGTATGTATGTAAGTATGTATCTAGGAAGGCACATGTGGTATCCAGATGACAAGCTCAGCTGTCATCCTGATGAACCATATTCACTTCTGTGTGACAGGGTCTTTTTCTCACTGAGATTTGGAACTTACCAATTAGGCTAGACCACTAATTATAAATCCGTGTGTCACAAACCCCTTTTATCAAACTTTTATCTTCAAGATATTTACATTATGATTTATAACCATCAAAATTATGGTTATGAAGTAGCAATGAAAATAATTTTATTTTTGGGGGGTTACTATAACATGAAGAACTGTATCAAAGGGTTGATGCTTTAGCAAGGTTGATAGCCATGGGGCTAGTCTATCTGTCCAGTGGGACCCTAGAATCATCCTTTCTCTACTTCCTCAGTGATGGGATTAGAGGTATTCAACATGCTTCCCCAATATGTGGTGGATATATGGGATCAAACTCAACACCTCATACTTATGTAGAAATCATTTTTGCTGAGTGAGCTGTCTCCATCTCCCCAGTCTTGTGAGCTCCTTTTCATCCCCAGGGTTCTATAATTTTATTCACAATTCAACTCCTTTCTTTTATACCTTAGATCTTGATAATGGCCTCAGTGGGAGATGGATTTACTGGAGATATTGCAATTGATGATCTGTCATTCATGGATTGTACCCTCTACCCAGGTAAGAGAGAACATTTCAAAGACATGAGAATTTCCAAATCTGTCTATTTGAAAGAAATACCAAGAAAACCAATACTCAGGTATAACAGAAAGTTTCCTCACTTATACAGTTCCTTAAAGTTATTGACACTTGAAATTTTTCTCTAAATCTTTACTAGTAATTAGTCTTAAACTTTTGTAATATAGTAAATATGTTTCAATCTCTTATTTCTTTATTTTATCACATACAAAATTTTAGTAAGTCATATCTGAAGTTATAATGCAGTATCATGATCTTTGTGAGACTTAATGATTATAAAAATAATTGTTTCAATATAGTAATTACCAAGTTGTTTATAGTCACATTTCATTTTTTAAAACTTCAGTACCATTTCATTTATCTTCAATGGCACCAATATTTAAAATTTGAGCTATACTGTAACTATTCCTAGTTATTGTTTATAATATATTTTTCCACATTTTAAAATTTATATCTATTGAAAATAGACTATTTCCCAGATTTATATTTTCACCTGACACATCTCTCCTAAACTCCATACTTAAATTCTGTTCAACATCACAACTTGAGTGACTAATAAAATTCCCTGAGATAATGAGAGAAGCTACTAAAAATCAGAATAGCCCAGGCTTACAACAGGGTGTAGAGAAGAGGCTGTTCCTACTCTGCAATGCACAGTGGTCCAGTAAAACTGAAAATGAAATTCATAAACATTATACTGGGACTCAGACCAGAAGCTCTTAATGCAAATGATATAGAAGACCAATGTCATGGGAGGTGGGGGGGGGGGAGTCAACCTTGTGCAGGGAAAAGTGGGACAGAGAGCAAGGTACCATAGGCTTCCGTGAGTCCTCAAAGAGTCCTGATTTACTTTACCGGGTATTAGATCTGAGATGGTTCCAAGAATACTGGTGAGACAACAAAAAGGAACCAAGGCCAGGATGGTGGCCCAACCTTAAGGATGTCCTAACAGATGATGATGACCCCTCCCACTTCCCCACTCACTCACATCTCTACATTCCCCTGGCTTCTTCTGAGTAACATCGTTAGGTAGGGCTTTCATTGGCCACATATTTAGAAACTTGGGATCGAGTCAAACCCTGTATATAGGCTTATGGGCTGGGCAATAAACTCATATCTGCATTCCGATGCTAGTCTCTGGAGTCTGATTTTTAGGATTCATCACATGACACCATCAACTCTTATCACCCATCCTAAATTTTGTCCCCAGAGTGTCATTTGCAGACTATACTGGGACCCAAGAGTAACTTACTTACTAATATCTTTTTTGTTTGTTTGATGTTGTTGTTTTTGTTATTATTCAAAGTGGAGTTTCTCTGTGTAGTTTTCACTGTCCTGGAACTTGCTCTGTAGACAAAGCTGGCCTTGGACTCAGAAATCCATCTACCTCTGCCTCTGAGTACTGGGGTTAAAGTTGTGAACCATCATGCCTGGCCAGTTTGCATGTATTGTAACTACATGTGATTCCCTTACCTTGGCATCCCTGGGTGGAAGAGCTTAAAGCAGTTCATGGGTCCCATTCCACTCCCTTCTCTGAAGTTAATATTTTTCTATCTAACCATTCAGGCAGTAGCAATTGCTGTCATTAGATACGAGCTATTCTTCAGAGCACTATGCAAAGCCAAACCAATCTCTGCAAGTCTAGTAAGAAAGCTGCTTCATCACCTCTTCATATTTTAGTAAGTGTGCATGTTCATATTTACGTACCTCAGATCTTTCCAAAACCAGCTCATTCATTTGCCTTTACCCCAAGCCACCATTGTCTCTCAGATTCCATTTGCTTTGTAAGTGGTCTCTTGGTTTCTATCTTTGAACCTCATATCATATAATCTCAACAGCAGCCCAATGGGGCCTTTTAATGTTAGATGATAATACCTTCATGATCATCAGCATCTCCCCAAGACTGCCTTCAGAGTCAAATCAAATTTCAGTTAGGTCTCACAAAGAATAAAGGACAAGCTCCACAAGAATTCATGATTCCCCTTTCCACAGTGAGTCCTCAACTATAAAAAATACCTTCTACCTAGTACTTATTCAGTCTATCCAGTTAAGTTCAGTCTGGGCTTTGACACATGCTTTTCATTCTTCTTGGCATATGCTTCTCCTGAGTGCCCATGTTTATTCAATGGATCCAGGGGATATCATACACATTGTTTTCTGACATTTTCTCCCTTTAGTCCCTCAATTTATTTTGTACACACCACCTATTATGCTTATAGTGAAATTTTTCTTTTCTTTGATAATAATGGCAGTTGTAAGAAAGCAGGTATATTATTTGCTTGCTGTTTTATATCTTGCTTGGGGATGATAATATTTTCTAAAGGAAAGGATAAATGGAGTGGTACCCACCTTTAAGTGTTTTTATTATCTTCACTATGTGTTCTATTGTATTATTTCTTAAGTATTAACTGTTTTCATATAAAATGTACCTTACGGTATATTAGACAGACTTCTTGAAATACATTTCTCATTTGCATATAACCACAAAACCTACTTCTAGCTCTGAACATGTGGGTTAGCTTAGAAAAAGAATAGCAATGATATCAATTTCTTATTCAGAGCTCTACAAATCCTCCTGAAGTTCTAAGCTGTGAATCTCCATTCCATATGTCCTGCCCATATGGGACTAGAGCTTAAGGCCACATCCCCATCTGAGATATCTGTTTTCAAATTAGAGGATGGAGAACAGAAAGCACTACACCCATATTAGGATATGGTATGCATATATTTACACACATCCATAAAGTTAAACCTGTCAATGGTCTAGTAGTCAGTATTCCTTAGCTATAGGGAGATATGTAAGGGCAGAGAATATATACAGTCTTATCCAGACAGCAAATTTGTAAATAGATGTCATAATACAACATTAGAACAGTGTTTTATATAGTCTTGTATTCTTTTCAGAGTGCTAGAGATAGGATGGGGATTTCATGCATACTAGGCAAGTATTTCAGTACTGAAGTACAATTTCAGACCAATTCTATATTGTTTTAAGTGTTGAGAATAAGGTCTGATCCATCTATGGTTGCTATATGTTAACTGCTGCGTAGAATCAGTAACTTTACTATTTAACCTTACATTGAAAAGTGAAGCGACAAGTTAACCAGACATATCTATATATTGAGTTCATGACATGAACCACTAGCATGCTGATAATCAGATATATTAACCCTTTATGAATTCTGCTTTGTAACTGTAAAATATTAATTTTCAGAATACAAGTGATCTAGATGATATAAAAATTCAGGGCAAGAATGATATTACAGCTTAAATTTTTCTAATTTTAATAGCCTGGGTTTTCCCTACATACCTTCCAAGTTTATATTTAGAATCATTGTGGCTTTGGGAATGCTGTAGAAGAAAGAATATTGAAAAGTAGGGAGAGTCATCATTGAAACTCTAGGTTCCCCAATTATTTTACTGAATTTATTCTGTGGCTCATGGTGCCAAGAAGGCTAGAGTAGAGTTGCTGGAGGCAGAAGCAGAGCTGGGAAGTATCTGTTACAGACCATTAGTCCCAATTTTCTGTCTCAAGGTTGGGAAGAAAAATATGAAACTTTAAAACCTGTCTAAACTGTTTGGCTCTGTGTTATCTTCATAACAAATGAGACTTTTGGTCCAACCCAAAATGCCCCATGAAGCTGAATGTTCCACAAATGACAGTGTTTTATAAATTGAAAACAAACAAAAATGAGACAGTAATATTTTTCTCTATAATTCTCATCCAGTGTTCTTCTGTTGTCATGTTAGATAAGGTAGTATGAAGGCCTCTACATTCATTTATACTTATCAATTTGCTTTCAGGTACTAACTAAACTATCATTGTTGTTCAGTAGTACAGTGAAATGAAAGTAATACAGTAGAATAAAAATTTAAATTCATGAAAATACAAACAGAAATCACTGAAGTATTTCCTAAAGTGCCAATGCTTTCTGTCTCCCCTATGATTTTCAAGGAACAGCTAGAAGGTTCTTCTTTTATCTTGCCTCGGCTGCAGCCTCTCTTTCTCCATGCTTTTCCTGTTCCTCCTCACAATGCCAGTTTTGTCCATCAACCCCAGGCTGAATTTCAGCTGGAAATTTTGACATTTGACATCCCACTGTACTTGTCCACTGGCAAATTCTGCTGACTTCAACTTAAGAGTATTTCTCACATCTATTCTGTCCCTTAGCTCTATGATGACCCTCCTCCCAAAGAGCAGTACTGTACTTTTGCCTCAACCTGCAGGGATAATCACCGGGGACCCAGGGCAAGGCAGTGAGAGAGTGGGAGGAAAAGACACAGGAAGAATGAGAGCAAGTCAATCATACTGTTCAAGCTCTAAAAACTTTATTCAGACAATATAAGCATAAGCAAGATGAGGCTCCAAGGGAGGGGATAAGAGCCCGGGGGCTCTCTGAAGGTCAGGTGGCAATCTTCAGCTCCTGGAACCAACAGTCACACTGTCCTCTTTACCCACAAACATTCTTACTGTTATGACCACGAATGTTCTCTCAGGATTGTTTATGTAAGCTAGAAAATATCCACAAGGCCATGGCCATGGATCCTGGCATCTCCTCCCTTTTAATTATTTTCAATCAGGCCCCACATAACTGGGGTGATCAATAGTCATCTCATCCTTGGATGAGTGGGTGTTAACCAGTGGGGGGAGCATTGACCTGATTCCTCCCGTGGGTACCAACATGACCCACAGAGGCAGAGCCTTAGAAAAATCCTTAGGTTAAGGTTGAAAACAGATACCAATCTCCTTGCAAACCAGGTTTGTCTCACGGGGAATTCAGAGATGGTTCGTGTTAGACCTTTCCCTGTGGTGCTTAGCCTAGCAACCCATGCTGGTGCCCATACTGAATTCATTTTATCAAGAACCAGTATGCACAGGTCTGAATCCTATGAAGCTCCTGAAGGAGAATCATCAACCTCAAGTTCATCAAGGCCTCTGTCAGCCAAATCAAGTCCATGATAATGAATTTGCAAGGGCTCAATGCCAAGGAATCAATGTGCTGTTTTATAAAACCAGTAATTCTGTTAAAAAATAAAAGGCCCAAAAGTTACTAATAATCAAATGCTTATTAAAGGTCCAAGGAGGGTCATCAGGAGGGTATACATAGAGGACTTCCACCAATTAGCAGTAGTGGCTGAAAACTGTTTTCTCTGGAGCTCCAACTTAAGTTTATGTAACTGTTGGATTCGTGTTTCCACTATACCTGATTCATTTACATAAAAGTAACATTCTTCTTGCAGAAAGAGACAGGTGCCACCTTTCTTAGCAGTCAGCAAATCAAGTGCTCTTCAATTCTGTAAGGCAACTTGGGCAAGGGAAGTTAATTGTCTCTGTAAAGAAGCTAATGACTCAATGGAGGCTTCATCTGCCAATGCAAATTGTTGGCATAATTTGGCGGTGGTGAGAAGAGAATGAGTTAAATTCCTCCAGCCAAACTGATAGCCATAACAGAGGTTACCAAGGAGGCACTGGCCACTACAAGGAGGAAAACAGCTTACCTGATTCTAATATCCAGGGAGCTATTCCAGCTCAAATACTTGGCTGGAGTTAGCAAGGTCAACTGAGGATCTAGGGTCACGGGAAGACACAGCAATTCTTTATTTATGTTTTTGGAAAGAGCTTTAGTAAGGGTACCATTTCATCAAAAACAAAACCCTTCAGGGGCAATCAGATCCTGACTAGGTGAGCAAGTTGGGTTGCACAAATTATCATTGGGACTAGTATAGCAGAATTTAAATTGCTGTTGTTCAGGGATCAAGAACAAGGGTACTTCAAAAATTGGGGGAAAAGTTTTACAACTGGTATGGAATAAGGGACGGCCATCAATGGAGGATGTCCTAATGCAGCACAAAGGAAGCAGGCTGAGACATTTCTTAATCCAGTAATATTGGCAAGTATCAGGCCCTCTCTTAAGAGAGATAGCCAAGAAAAAGGGTGATGTGTCTACAGTGTGGAGAGCTGTGTACTCAGCTCCTTTTCTTTATTCTGTATCTATTGTTGTTCTAAGAAGCTCATAAATTTTTCCTTGCAAAACTATGGCAGAAGTGCCTGTAGCTGTGCCTCCCACAAAAGTATATGGAGACTTTAGTTCTAAATCTTTAGTAATTAATTTCTCTATTGATGGTGAAATTTTCTCCAGCAGGCATATCTATCAACTTAGTGGTGTTTACCATTGCCACAACTTCTAGGCCTTCCCATACTGTTGGATGCAGTAAAGGGAGGATCAGGGATGAAGGCCCAATATACCTTCTCTATCATCATTGTCAGGACACTCTAAAAACTCATGATCAGCATCATTCTTTGTCCCAGCATCAGCATGTCTCATTAACTACTCTGGCCAATAGCATGCTCCTTCAGCATCCTGCAGAAAAAACAAACAAACAAACAAACAAACAAACAAAAACCCCACAAACATGCCCTCTTCCCCACACTCAGAGAGTTCCTTGGCATTGAAATTTTAAAATTTTTGTGGTGTACGGGGATATGACTCTCCATTTTTTGTATTCAAAACCAATTTTTCAGAGTGTAGTGCATACATTCAACAGTTCCTTGTCCCATGGATTATAAGGAATTCCAGTTTTATGTTCAATTCCAAATTCCTTACAAAACTATAAATTTGCTTCCAGTATCAGCAGGTCCATTATCTGTCTTGATGATTTTAGGCAATCCCATTGTTGTAAAAGCCTGCAAGCAATAACAATTACATCTCTAGAAGCTTCTCCTGTATGTAGAGAAGCAAAAATGAATCCTGAACAAGTGTCAATACAAACATGTATATATTTCAATTTTCCAAATCCTGAATAATGAGTTAATCTATTTGCCAAATATGTTTGGGCATAAGGCCTCTTGGATTAACCCCTAAACGAGGAACTTGAGACAATGTAAGACAGTCAGGACATTGCTTTAAAATCATTCTAGCTTGCTCCTTAGCTATCTTATATAGGATAAGGTATGACCAGAAAGATGAATTTTATTGTGACCACATTTAGCTAAAAAAATAGGATCTGAAACTAAAGCTTCTCCTATCAATGCTTTGTCAATACAATCATTGCCTGCAGTTAAAAGTCCGGGAAGATCAGAATGAGCTCTTATATGACAAATATAAATAGGATTTTATTGAGCAAGAATGGTGTTTGTGCCATACCACCTCCAGTAGAATCTGTGTGACAAGTTCCACAGACTAAACAATTGACCTCAAAAGGTCATGTAGGTGTATGAGTCATATTAAAAATGAAAAAATGTAAAGGCAAAGAATAATCTATATAAGTAACAAATTGTTTTTTTAGTAGCTCTTTCTATTTGTTGTGAGGCCAACAACCCTTCTGAAGTTAAAGCTCAAGGAGAGGTAGGATCATCACTAAGAATATCAAATAAGTTTCATGTGTTTCGCAAATTGTATCTTATATCTTGGGTATTCTAAGTTTCTGGGCTAATATCCACTTATCAGTGAGTAAATATCATTTGAGTTCTTTTGTGATTGGGTTACCTCACTCAGGATGATGCCCTCCAGGTCCAACCATTTGCCTAGGAATTCCATAAATTCATTCTTTTTAATAGCTGAGTAGTACTCCATTGTGTAAATGTACCACATTTTTTGTATCCATTCCTCTGTTGAGGGGCATCTGGGTTCTTTCCAACTTCTGGCTATTATAAATAAGGTTGCTATGAACATAGTGGAGCATGTGTCTTTCTTACTAGTTGGAACATCTTCTGGATATATGCCCAGGAGAGGTATTGCGGGATCCTCTGGTAGTACTATGTCTAATTTTCTGAGGAACCACTAATCTGATTTCCAGAGTGGTTGTACAAGCTTGCAATCCCACCAACAATGGAGGAGTGTTCCTCTTTCTCCACATCCTCGCCAGCATCTGCATGAAAGTCAAGAAGAAGGAAGACCAAAGTGTGGACACTTTGCCCCTTCTTAGAAATGGGAACAAAACACCCATGGAAGGAGTTACAGAGACAAAAGTTTGGAGCTGAGACAAAAGGATGGACCATCTAGAGACTGCCATATTCAGGGATCCATCCCATAATCAGCCTCCAAACGCTACACCATTGCATACACTAGCAAGATTTTGCTGATAGGACCCAGATATAGCTCCCTCTTGTGAGACTATGCTGGGGCCTAGCAAACACAGAAGTGGATGCTCACAGTCAACTATTGGATGGATCACAGGGCCCCCAATGGAGGAGCTAGAGAAAGTACCCAAGGAGCTAAAGGGATCTGCTACCCTATAGGTGGAACAACATTATGAACTAACCAGTACCCCGGAGCTCTTGACTCTAGCTGCATATGTATCAAAAGATGATGGCCTTGGTTGGCCATCACTGGAAAGAGAGGCACACTGGACATACAAACTTTATATGCCCCAGTACAGGGGAACGTCAGGGCCAAACTGTGGGAGTGGGTGGTAGGGGAGTTGGGGGGAGGGTATGGGGTCTTTGGGATAGCATTGGAAATGTAAATGAGGAAAATACCTAATAAAAATATTTTTTTAAAAAAAGAATATCAAATAAGGGTTTCAGTTCTCCTGTAGTAAGCTTTAAATAAGGACAAAGCAAAGTAATATCAGCTAACACCTTTTGAAAATCATTTAAAGTTTTAAAATTGTCCCTACAAATAATTATTTTCTGTGGAAAAACAGCTTGATCTGTTAGCCTAAAACCTAAATAATTATAAGGATCTTGAGTTTGCACTTTTTCTGGAGCTATTTGTAACTCTTTATCAGATAATGCCTGTTGTAAATTTCTATAACATAGAAGCAAGTTCTGAGGATCTTTCCCTGATAATAAGATATCATCCATGCAATGTATAATGTATATTATTGGTTATTGCTGTCTATTAGACTGAATGGCTTGTGTCACAAATTTTTGACATAAAGTAGGACTGTTAGCCATGCCTTGAGAAAGAAATATCCATTGATACCTTTTAATTGGCTCTTTAAAATTAATAGAAAGAACACTGAAAGCAAATCTTTCATAATCTTGATGATGCAAATGAATAGTAAAGAAACAATCTTTCAAACTTACTACTATTTTCTAATAATCCTTTATGAATATCTCTACCTGCTTGATTTTTAATATTTCAAAAGACTGGATACAGCACACAATTCAATTAATTGTGCTGAAGCAGGAGGAAAGTCAAAAGAATGAACATGTGATCCAATCACAAATACTTCTCTCCCATAGAAGGACTGATTATAAATACAGTAGAGATATTCTTTATGGGATGCATGCATAAATTTATAGGAAATACAAAAGCATGAATATAAGCAAATTTTTACAACTTATCTTTTGTATAATGATTATCAATTTTACCTAAAAAGTTTACTATGCAAGAGACCAAATATCAATATTCTGCATTAACTAATTTAATTTCTGTTTGAGACAAGAAATAGACATCTCATCAGGGTTTAAGACTTCTTTTTAATATCTTCATGATTTTATCTTACAATTCTTGATTAACACCACAACAGCTTCATAACAGGATGTTAAAACTTTACTTGGAGATGAAGAAAGATGATTCCACATTAATGTTCTCTTTTACCAAAGAATTGCTGTGGGCACACTGAGTAACAATAACTAAAATAAGCAGCTAGTGTTTGATTATCATTGATTACAATTGATAACAATTGATTACAGAAGATTCTTCTACTCTATATGGAGTAGGCAGGACAGATTGTAATGCCTTTATAAGTTCCACAGCCTCGTTGACATTTCATATATCTTAAGTTTAAACTTTATTTTGAACAACACCTGGATAGATATCTAATAATTTTTTTTTTTTTGGCTTAAAAAATAATTCCCTGGAGGCGAGGAGAGGTGAGGTCCCAAAACTTCCCTAGGCAGGGTTTGCAAAACAAAAGAAATGCCACACAAGCTTCACTGAGGCTGCTCTGAGCTTTGCATTAACTCAAATATAAATATTTTTTTAATCTGAGCATTTTGCCAGGGTCCTGACCCAAAGATTATCCCTTGTTCAGTGAGAACAGAATCCAGGGGAACAATTTGACTGTCTGTCTATGCCTCCAAATTTTGGTCTGTCTGTCTTAAGATGATTTATACTTAACCTTAGTGCTGGAAGCATTGCCTGTACTGTAGTCCCCTGCAAGGCAGCAGCCATAGCCAAAATGATTGTATGAGGGTCCAATTTCTGCACAAAGATGAATATATTCAGATAAGTCTGTCTTCGCTTTGTATGACCAGATGGCTGCAGGGAACTGCACTAGTGTTCTCAAAAGATAAACTCTTGTAAGCATCCTAATTACAATATATGGGTGAGTTAAAAATCCTGAGCTTGCAATCAAACAGCAAACTGCAGTCAATGGAACACTGGCATTTTTAACCATATTTTCAAAGTTTCTTTTGCAATATTAGAATATATCCAAAAGTTTTGGAAGGCAAAACCCAATTTTAAACAATCGATTCTCTTTAAAATCAATACCAAAATCATCACCTTCACGTTAAGAAATTTGGCTGCCAATTCTTATATATGAATGCATGACAGTGCAGCTTTTTATACCTCATTAAATAAATGTTGTTTTAAATCTTATCCTTTATAAGTCTAGTTTCTAGAATAATAATTACACAAAATATTATCTCAATTTAGAAGTATCTTTAAAGACCTGTTTTCCTGGGTTGGCTCATACCACATGTTGTTTAGAATGACCCCAACTCTGAGTTACCAATTTTAAGCTACATTCTGTTACAAGCAAAAAGCTGTTGGCCCCTTTAAGAGCTGCCTGTGTAGATAATCAGCCTCTAGCAAGGCTTTTCCAGCTGTACTTGACTCCCAGCCACAGTGCAGTGTAACTTACCAGTTTCTGCTGTGCAAATTGAGAATGCCTTTTAAACAAGTTAAACTAAATCAAAGGATGGACAGCCAGCAGATAAAGTTTTAACCATTGTTTTTCTTTCAACATTAAATATAGAACAACAATCATTCAAACAACAAAACAAAACACAAACATAAATTGACAGAAGTATGGAAAAGTTGGTGCACCAAGGACAGACAATAGACAGAGGAGGGAATAGAACTTGATGTCTCAAAAGGACCCAGCTATCCTAACCAGAACTAAGAATACCTCCATAGGAGCCAGAGAGGAAGCAGGACATCTGATTTCCTCCTATCCCTAGGAGAGCTCTGAAATAGCAGATTTCCATTTTCTTTCTCTTTTCCTAAAAGGTCCTGAACAGGGGATAACTGGTTTTCTGAAACCTATTCTCTTTCTCTCTCTCATGTTCAAAGTCTAACTCTTTATCTCCTTCTGTGAATTCTGCCAGAGAAGGAAGAGGAGGCACAGTGGTAGCTACTGATAGTTGCTTCTCAGTGCCCTGCTTTTCTAACTTTCCTAATTACTCCTCAACTTGTCAAATTCTATCATGTATATAGTTACCATTCCTACTACTGGAAACTAAGAACAACATTAATGTGCTTGAGCTAAAAAAAAAATTTCTAACATCTGTTATTTTGTTTTTGTAGTTTTGTTTTTTACTCTTTTTATTTATTTTATTTTATTTTAAACCCTATTCCTCCCAGCTAGAGCAGCTCTTGGCTGTAAACAAATTTTCCTAACCCACATTCCTCCTGTCTTGAGGGATTCCTTGAGATCCCTTTAAAAAAAAAATTCATGTTTACTTAATGCTTGTCCCATAGTCTAGCCACTCTTCCCATCTTTCTCAGATCAGTCTCACAGTGAGGGTGACACTGCTGCGATGTCTGTGGGGATCCTCACTCACTTCCTAATGAAGCAGTGACCCTGTGCAGACCTTCACTCGCCTCCTGAGGAGGCAGAGGACCAATGTGAACCTTCATTCAATTCTTGAGGAAGGGGGGGTTCAGTGTGAGCCTTCTCTCACTCTTTGACAGAGCTGTGGCTCAGTGTGAGGAGTGGTCTCTCTCAGACCCCAGACCTAGAGCCACACTCTGGGTGCCAGTTTGCCCCGACCTGCAGGGATAATCAGCAGGAACCCAGAGCAAAGCAGTGAGAGAGTGGGAGGGAAAGACACAGGAAGAATGAAAGCAAGTCAATCATGCTGATCAAGCTCTAAAAGCTTTATTCAAGAGTCCCAATATAAGCATAAGCAAGAGGAGGCTCCAAGGGATCAGGGAAATGCCCGGGGGGCTCTCTGAAGGTCAGATGGCAATCTTCAGCTCCTGGAACCAAAGGTCACAGTGTTCTCTTTTCTCACAAACATTCTTTTTTTTTTTTTTTTCCATTTTTTATTAGGTATTTCGCTCATTTACATTTGCAATGCTATACCTAAAGTCCCCCATAGCCACCCACCCCCTCTCCCCTACCCACCCACTCCCCTTTTATGGCCCTGGCGTTCCCCTGTACTGGGGCATATAAAGTTTGCGTGTCCAATGGGCCTCTCTTTCCAGTGATGGCCGACTAGGCCATCTTTTGATGCATATGCAGCTAGAGTCAAGAGCTCCGGGGTACTGGTTAGTTCATAATGTTGTTCCACCTATAGGGTTGCAGATCCCTTTAGCTTCTTTGGTACTTTCTCTAGCTCCTTCATTGGGGGCCATGTGATCCATCCAATAGCCGACTGTGAGCATCCACTTCTATGTTTGCTAGGCCCAGGCATACTCTGACAAGAGACAGCTATATCAGGGTCCTTTCAGCTTAATCTTGCTAGTGTATGCAATGGTGTCAGCATTTGGAAGCTGATTATGGGATGGATCCCCGGATATGCTAGTGTCTACATGGTCCATCCTTTTATCTCAGCTCCAAACTTTGTCTCTGTAACTCCTTCCAAGGGTGTTTTGTTCCCACTTCTAAGGAGGGGCATAGTGTTCACACTTCAGTCTTCATTTTTCTTGAGTTTCATGTGTTTAGGAAATTGTATCTTATATCTTGGGTATCTTAGGTTTTGGGCTAATATCCACTTATCAGTGAGTACATATTGTGTGAGTTCCTTTGTGAATGTGTTACCTCACTCAGGATGATGCCCTCCAGGTCCATCCATTTGGCTAGGAATTTCATAAATTCATTCTTTTTAATAGCTGAGTAGTACTCCATTGTGTAGATGTACCACATTTTCTGTATCCATTCCTCTGTTGAGGGGCATCTGGGTTCCTTCCAGCTTCTGGCTATTATAAATAAGGCTGCTATGAACATAGTGGAGCATGTGTCCTTCTTACCAGTTGGGGCATCTTCTGGATATATGACCACGAATGTTCTCTCAGGATTGTTTATGTAAGCTAGAAAATATCCACAAAGCCATTACTGAGACCAAGGCTCCCCGGCATACTGTGATGTCAGCTTCAAGTGTGTGTCCTTCAGCAGTTTTCCCAGCAGTATTCTCAGTAATTTCTGGTTTTCGTTTTTTGTTTTGTTTTGTTTTGTTTTGTTTTGTTTTGTTGTTTTTCTTTCTTTCACTTTGTTCCTAACATCATCATGACCCTTTTATTTTCTAATTTCTTATGTGGATAACACTTTATTTTATGCTCATTTACATTTATGCAGTCAAGATTAATTGTATGCCAAACTGCTTTTTTCCCCTCAATTTTATTTTTATGTCACTATGTTCATTCTAATTATTAGTTAGAAAAATGGCCAGAATACTGATATTGTGTGACTATGAGTTGCTAGAGCATTTATTAGCCCTTCATTTTTACCTAGATTCATTCCTAAATAAATTTCAAATTTTACAACTCACAACATATTAAATTGCTAAATATATGCTATTAATAATCAGAAATTTTTTGTATTTGTTATCTCTTCATAGACTTCTGCATGCTACACAATCAATAAATATCCTGGTTTTTGTTGTTACTGTTGAAATGGATTGGTGTGATTCTTGGCATCTATATTTATTAGTATTAACGTTTCAACAAGAAAATGTGCTGAGGTCTCTCATCTTTCAGCAGAATCATGTGTGTTTCAAGCTGAATAGTTTCAAGGGAAGAGAATGGGCACCTCTGCCTTCACCTTAAAAAGTTACTTGCTGTTTCCTGTCTCTCTGAGATGATGCTGAGCAGGTGGAATAATCATTTATGTTTGTCTTAAAGTAACATAATTATTATGAGCAATTCATACAATAAATACATGAAGTAGTGCTTTTATATTATTTATTTTAAAACCTGTAGTGGAGTAGAGATTCAGAAGAATATACATTATTATGAAGGTTCACAATGAAATATAAAATTTCTAAGTAAAAATCAGGATGTTTGTGGTAGTGATTATAAGCTCATATAGTTTTAGCTTCCTTAGTATAACATTATACAGTAATACAGTATGCTATTTTCATTTAATATATAATGTCCAAATTTTGTATATATATGGAAAAATGAGCCACCACCATTGTGAGTTCAATTTATAGACTTCTGAGAGTAAACTTTGTTAAATAACTAGCAACTTACTTTAAATGTAAAACATTTAAATTTGTTTATCTCTAATTGAAAGAAATAGTAAACACTTAAAATGGAGATTGTTGTTTCAAACCTTAGAATCTCCAGTCTACACAAGTAGAAATAAGCTCTCTACCTAAGACTAAGGAACCATGGAAAATAGGAGCATGAAAGATTATAACAACCAGAGGACCAGGGCAGCTTTGATGAGATGGTATCTCTTACATATTACAGAGAGTTATACCCATAAGATTTTGAAAATATGGTCATCTAAGCAAGATCTTCACAATGCTAAACCAGCTAACATCCCTAGATTGATGGGTAAATCTCACAAGGCCTTAACCCTAGTTGAAGAACTGAAGTCAATTAATGAATGGCTGCTAACAGAGCGATTCAGTCTGGATTCAGTCTTTTTCCCAGGATAAGCCAGTGATAAGTTAACCAATCCCAAATGGTCAACCTTAAACATCTATACATATAAGCAACATTTAGTAGATTCAGCAGGTTGTATTTATATATACATATGTATGTATGGATATGGATATATATAAACAATTATTAATTAAGAAGGACTCATGAGGTTCAGTAAGCAGAGGGCATGAGAGTTGGAGAGGGGAAAGTGTGTGATGGAAATTATGTAGACACAATAATCATAAAATTTACAAAAACTAATAAAATGAATGTAAAAAGAACTTAGATTTCTGGTAGAAGTTTTGTTAACTGATACTTTTATAAGTTTTCTTTTCATGTACATAATACTGTTTACTGTGGCACAATTCATAATAGGTAAAGTGTTGAATCAGCCTAGTTACCCATCCACACATCAATGGATAATGAAAATCTGTATGTGTATGCATTATTAACCACTAAAATGGATGGAAATACTATTTTTTATTAGGTATTTTCCTCATTTACATTTTCAATGCTATCCCAAAGGTCCCCCATACCCACCCCCCCCCAATCCCCTACCCACCCACTCCTTCTTTTTGGCCCTGGCCTTCCCCTGTACTGGGGCATATAAAGTTTGCAAGTCCAATGGGCCTCTCTTTGCAGTGATGGCCGACTAGGCCATCTTTTGATACATATGCAGCTAAAGACAAGAGCTCCCGGTACTGGTTAGTTCATATTGTTGTTCCACCTATAGGGTTGCAGTTCTCTATAGCTCCTTGGGTAATTTCTCTAGCTCCTCCATTAGGGGCCGTGTGACCCATCCAATAGCTGACTGTGATCATCCACTTCTGTGTTTGCTAGGCCCCGGCATAGTCTCACAAGAGAGAGCTATAACTGGGTCCTTTCAGTGAAATCTTGCTAGTGTATGCAATGGTGTCAGCATTTGGAAGCTGATTATGGGATGGATCCCTGCATATGGCAGTCACTAGATGGTCCATCCTTTCGTCACAGCTCCAAATTTTGTCTCTGTAACTCCTTCTATGGGTGTTTTGTTCCCATTACTAAGAAAGGGTAAAGTGTTCACACTTTGGTCTTTGTTCTTCTTGAATTTCATGCGTTTGGCAAATTGTATCTTATATCTTGGGTATCCTAAGTTTCTGGGCTATTATCCACTTATCAGTGAGTACATATTGTGCGAGTTCCTTTGTGATTGGGTTACTTCACTCAGGATGATACCCTCCTAAGGAAGTGAAAGATCTGTATGATAAGAACTTCAAGTCTCTAAAGAAAGAAATTAAAGAAGATCTCAGAAGATGGAAAGATCTCCCATGCTCATGGATTGGCAGGATCAACATTGTAAAAATGGCTATCTTGCCAAAAGCAATCTACAGATTCAATGCAATCCCCATCAAAATTCCAACTCAATTCTTCAACGAATTAGAAAGGGCAATCGGCAGATTCATCTGGAATAACAAAAAACCTAGGATATCAAAAACTCTTCTCAAGGATAAAAGAACCTCTGGTGGAATCACCATGCCGGACCTAAAACTGTACTACAGAGCAATTGTGATCAAAACTGCATGGTACTGGTATAGTGACAGACAAGTAGACCAATGGAACAGAATTGAAGACCCAGAGATGAACCCACACACCTATGGTCACTTGATCTTTGACAAGGGAGCTAAAACCATACAGTGGAAAAAGGACAGCATTTTCAACAAATGGTGCTGGCACAACTGGCAGTTATCATGTAGAAGAATGCGAATTGATCCATTTCTATCTCCTTGTACTAAGGTCAAATCTAAGTGGATTAAGGAACTCCACATAAAACCAGAGACACTGAAACTTATAGAGGAGAAAGTAGGGAAAAGCCTCGAAGATATGGGTACAGGGGAAAAATTCCTGAATAGAACAGCAATGGCTTGTGCTGTAAGATCAAGAATCGATAAATGGGACCTCATAAAATTGCAAAGCTTCTGCAAAGCAAAAGACACCGTCAATAAGACAAAAAGGCCACCAACAGATTGGGAAAGGATCTTTACCTATCCTAAATCAGATAGGGGACTAATATCCAATATATATAAAGAACTCAAGAAGGTGGACTCCAGAAAATCAAATAACCCCATTATAAAATGGGGCTCAGAACTGAACAAAGAATTCTCACCTGAGGAATACCAAATGGCAGAGAAACACCTGAAAAAATGTTCAACATCCTTAATCATCAGGGAAATGCAAATCAAAACAACACTGAGATTCCACTTCACTCCAGTCAGAATGGCTAAGATCAAAAACTCAGGTGACAGCAGATGTTGTCAAGGATGTGGAGAAAGGGGAACACTCCTCCATTGTTGGTGGGAGTGCAGGCTTGTACAACCACTCTGGAAATCAGTCTGGCGGTTCCTCAGAAAATTGGACATAGTACTACCAGAGGATCCCGCAATACCTCTCCTGGGCATATATCCAGAAGATGTCCCAACCGGTAAGAAGAACACATGCTCCACTATGTTCATAGCAGCCTTGTTTATAATAGCCAGAAGCTGGAAAGAACCCAGATGCCCCTCAACAGAGGAATGGATACAGAAAATGTGGTACATTTACACAATGGAATACTACTCAGCTATTAAAAAAAATGAATTTATGAAATTACTAGGCAAATGGATGGACCTGGAGGGTATCATCCTGAGTGAAGTAACCCAATCACAAAGGAACTCGCACAATATGTACTCACTGATAAGTGGATAATAGCCCAGAAACTTAGGAAATACTATTTTTAAGGAAAATAAATGGAGGCAGATGACACAATACTGAATAAAATGAGCTGGGCACAAAATAAGATATTTCCTATTTTTTTCTTATGTGTGGAAATACACAAATCAATAAAAGCAGAAGTCCTGTAATAACTGTGAGGGTGACTGGTGGTGAGAAGGGCAGAAGAGAGGGCATGTGTCACTTATGTGCAACATTCCATGTTCAGAACTGTCCCAGTGAAACCTGCAGCTAAGTGGGAGTTTGAGTTAAGAGAATAAGCTCAATGGCTCTTTTATGAGCCCTGATTCCATTTAAAAGTGCTTCACTTTCATGGACTCGTTGTCTTTGTATATCCCATTCTCACAGAATCTATAAACCTACAACAGGTATGCATTAAAACAAAAACAAGTTTAAACTATTAGAGGGAAAAGCATAGGGGGCAGGAGTTAAAAATATTTGTAGTAGGAAGAACTTTCACTTCTGAAGGAACAGGACTACCCTCAGGACCATCCATGTTATATTTCTTCCTGAGCTGTTGCTGAAGGGTCATTGTAGAAGGATGTGCTCCTCTTGGCTGAGGTAATCAACTGTCTCTTATTTGAAGAAGGCCCCATTACTGGTCTTCCAAGTACCTGGGAAATGTAGAACCTTTATCTTAAACCTTCTTTCTATTTCTGGTTGCACTTTAATGTAAGAATGCCTATAGATATGAAACTTTCCTTTGAGTGTATGTTATAAAGCAAACATATTTTAGACGACTAGATTTTTTTCTATCAATAATATGAAAATAAACTCCATAGTATATTATAATATGCAGCAAAGAGTTGTTCTGTTATAAATCATTTTCAAACAGTAACTGTGGTAGGATGTAGTTTTGTTTCTGTTGTTTGAGACAGAGGCTCACCATATACTCCTGACTGGCCAGGAACTTGATATATAGAACAGACTAGACTTAGAATCATAAATCGGCCTTCCTTGGCTTCCTTGGTGCTGAGATTAAAGGCCTGAATCACAACACCTGGTCAGTAACTGTACTTGAAAAACTTCACTTAAGTAAAGTTTACCTAGACACTTTATGTCAGTGGATTTTAACTTGATCCCTTTGGGGATGAATGACCCTTTCAGGCTGAAGGAAAACACAAATATTTACATTATTAGTCATAACTATAGCCAAATACAGGTATGAAGTAGCAACAAAAAAAATTATGCTTGGGGTCATTGCAACTTGAGATACTGTATTAAAGAGTCCTAGGATTAGAAAGGTTGAACTTTTTTGATCATACTTAATGGAGCTTTTTCAGTCTGAGTCTACTCGGCTACTATATTCAGCACCTTAGGAACTTAGTATACCCTGACCCTTAGTTATAGATAGTTTCATCTTCTCAATAGTATGAAGATTTATTAAATATAAGCTCAAGTAAACTTCTAGAATTTTAAGTCAAAGTTGTTTCTAAACATAAAAGGTCACAAGCAAAACATAGACAGTGTTACCTCTAGAGAGACATAAATAACAGCTCTGTGTATTAAGTCATCTATTTATATCTAAAGCTGGTAAACATTATCATGGACTGAGGGTGGTAAGATATTCATCTTTTTGCTTAAAGATCAATGTGTGAATAGCTGAAGGGGAAGAATTCTAGCACAAAACAAGCTAGAAAAATCGGTTTTATCAAGAAGATTGTATTGCTGTAGCCTGAAGTTGATCATATTTGCTGCAAGGAATTCACAAAGCAAGAGGTTAGAACACTGAGCCCATCTGGCACCGGAGCCATCAGTTTAGGAAATCTTCCTCTGGACAGATGTGTAGTGGTTTCCTTTCCCTATGGCTTAGCAATGTGGAAGAAGATCAGATCATGGCACACTAATCTCTGCTTCTCAGTGGACTTGGAAAATGGCCATTTGTATGTTGTTTCTGTAATTTCTGTTTCAGCTGGAAATCGTCCATTGCATTTGTTTATTTCTTTAAAGAAATAAATCTATTATTACTAACCGTTTAGGTTTATTCTTGGCAGTTATAGGTCAAAACATGTAAATCACATTTTCAATGAACTGAATGTGTCCACCCTAAATTAATAGACTGAAATCCCAATTCTCTGTCTGATGATATTTAGAACTGGGGCTTTTGGGATGCAGCTGGGATTAGCTTAATGCCATAAGGTGGGGCCTGCAGAGGCATTATATCCCTATAAAGAGAAAAAGGGGAGGGGAGGTTGCTATAATCTATGGGAAAATTCTGGGCTGATCTTACTAAGGATAAGATTCTCCCAACTGAGATAAAAGAATACAGCATGTTCTATGAACAAGCAGTGTTCAAAACCAGTTGGAACCAGCAAAAGAACAGATACAAATATAATAAACAATACAGAATAGAGAGCCATAAACAAAAGAAATACCATGAAGCATATAGTCTCTTTAAGCAATTTCTATTTCTTGGAATCAGTGAGCATCTTATGCCAAAAACTGAGTGTACAAATAGACCATGCATCCTTCACAGAAAATTAACTCAAAATGGATTGAAGATCTATGTATAAAAATTGATGAACTACAAAACTCCCAGAAGAGGATATAAAATCTAGAGGACATTGGGTGTAAAGATAATTTTAAATACAGCAACAAAAGGCATGAAGTATTAAATAATGTATGACTTATCTGTATTGCATTAAAAATAAAAATATTTTCTCTTTAAAAGAGACTGGGGAATGAAAAATAAAATAAGTCACATGTTGAGAAAGGCATAAAGAAAATATCTAACAAAAAATAAATTGACTTGAAAAAAAAAGAAAAAGACCTTTCTCTTTAAGCTCTCACGTTTTTTACTCTCAACCCCCTCCCCCTTAGCCCCTCTCTCCATGTGGCCAAGGCTGGCTTCTCTCACTCTTTCTACCTTCTGTATTTCTCCCTGCCTTTCTACAATAAAGTCCTAAACCATAAAGAAGAGAAGAGAAGAGAAGAGAAGAGAAGAGAAGAGAAGAGAAGAGAAGAGAAGAGAAGAGAAGAGAAAAGAAAAGAAAAGAAAAGAAAAGAAAAGAAAAGAAAAGAAAAGAGGAAAGGAAAAAGACCTTTGTGGGGAAATAGGGTTATTGAAAACATCCATGGAACTTTTATATCTCAGAGTTATGTGATGAAACCATGATTTTAAATCAGTGAGTGTGAGGGGGATATGCCAAGAATCAGCCTCGGTTTGGAGAGGGGTTCTGGGATCAGTGAAAGAGAAGTGGTGTCTGGGATCAGTGAAAGAACAACTCAAAGTCAAATCGTGGATCCAAGCTGACAGCCTTTGCTCTGTTGGATACAGCTTTTCCAGTCTGCTTCTCTCTATGTTCTAATTTCTCTCTGTGGATTTCTCTGTTTATATATATTCTGCTTGCTTGCTATTCTAAAAGATCTCTTTGTCCATTTACTGCTTGCTTGTTTGTGTTCTCCAAGCTGTTTTCTCTCTTAATCTTAAAATTTTCCCTGGATAGCACATCTGCAGAACACAGGTCCATTCTTAGGTTTTACATATGAAGCTATTTACTCCATTTTCCTTTTGATTATCCCGTGAATCAGCATCCCAGAACCCAATCCGTTGGATTCTCTGGAGAAAGCAAGCATATATTTTTTCCCTTAATATTGCAAAAGTATTCAGAGATCTGTCTGCCTTTGTTAAATACATATGATAAACTAGCTTAGTGGGACCCTGCCCTGAAATTACCATTTCTGCCATACCTGGGCCTGGACTCACTGTGTCCAAGGCTGACCTTTTTTTTTTTCTTTTTAAAAATTTTTATTAGATATTTTCTTCATTTACATTTCAAATTCTATCCCAAAAGACCTGTATTCCACCCCTACCCCCTGCCCTGCTCCCCTACCCACTCACTCCCATTTCTTGGCCCTGGCGTTCCCCTGTACTGGGGCATATAAAGTTTGCAAGACCAAGGGGCCTCTCTTCCCAGTGATGGCTGACTAGGCCATCTTCTGCTACATATGCAGCTAGAGACACAAGCTCTGGGAGTACTGGTTAGTTCATATTGTTGTTCTACCTATAGGGTTGCAGACCCCTTCAGATACTTGGGTACTTTGTCTAGCTCCTTCATTGGGGGCCCTGTATTCCATCTTATAGATGACTGTGAGCATCCACTGCTGTATTTGCCAGGCACTGGCATAGCCTCACAAGAGGCAGCTATATCAGGATCCCTTCAGCAAAATCTTGCTGACATAGTTAATAGTGTCTGTGTTTGGTTGCTGATTATGGGATGGACCCCTGGGTGGGACAGTCTCTGGATGGTCCATCCTTTCTTCTTAGCTCCAAACTTTGTCTCTGTAACTCTTTCCATGAGTATTTTATTCCCTATTCTAGGGAGGAATGAAGTATCCATGCATTGCTATTCCTTCTTCTTGATTTTCTTGTGTTTTGCAAATTGTATCTTGGGTAGTCTAGGTTTCTGGGCTAATATCCACTTATCAGTGAGTGTATATCAAGTGACTTCTTTTGTGATTGGGTTACCTCAATCAGGATGATATCCTCCAGATACATCCATTTGCCTAATAATTTCATAAATTCTTTGGTTTTAATAGCTGAGTAGTACTCCATTGTGTAAATGTATCACATTTTCTGTATCCATTCCTCTGTTGAGGGACATCTGGCTTCTTTCTAGCTTCTGGCTATTATAAATAGGGCTGCTATGAACAGTGGAGCATGTGTCCTTATTGCCAGTTGGAACATCTTCTGGGTATATGCCCAGGAGAGGTATTGCTGGGTCTTCTGGTAGTACTATGTCCAGTTTTCTGAGAAACCCCCAGACTGATTTCCAGAGTGGTTGTGCAAGCCTGCACTCCCACCAACAATGGAGGAGTGTTCCTCTTTCTCCACATCCTCGCCAGCATCTGCTGTCACCTGAATTTTTGATCTTAGCCATTCTTACTAGTGTGAGGTAGAATCTCAGGGTTGTTTTGATTTGCATTTCCATGATGATTACAGATGTTGAACATTTTTTCAAGTGCTTCTCAGTCCTTCGGTATTCCTCAGTTGAGAATTCTTTGTTTAGCTCTGTACCCCATTTTTAATGGGGTTATTTGAATTTCTGGAGTTCACCTTCTTGAGCTCTTTATATATATCAAAGCTGACCTTTTAACTCAGGAATTTGCCTGCACGTGTATCTGCCTGTATTTGTATCTTTCCAGCAAGATGGCTTGCTCATAGTATATCTACCTTTGTTCCTCTAAATTTGTGAAGCCCCTCATAATTCATATTCATCCTTATATTTTAGCATAGTTGAGAAATTATATATTTTCAAATTCATGTATTTTATGAGGTCTTTTCCACAGACTTAAGGTCTGTCCTGAGAGTCCCAACGTTTAACATTTTTGCTGAGATATGAGCCACATCTTTGCCTCCTGGTCAGGGGCTGGCTGATTATGGTGGAGTCTTTAATGTTATCAGGGAGAATATTCCTTAAAGGAGGAATGTAAGAAATGTAGATTTCTATACAAACAAGCACTATGCTGACAGCAGCCTTTGACACTCGTGGAAGCTCACAATGATCTCCGTCCCAAGGGCAGGAAGCAGGTCACTCTGTCCCCACCAAGGCCACAGCTGGCTTGGCAGGGGTAATGTGTGAAATACATGTACATGTATGAAAATGTCATAATGAGTCCTATTCTGTATAATTAATATCTGTTAATAAAATGAGTTAAAGTTTTAAAAGAAGCAAGAGATTTGAACAAATCCTTCCTCAAAGTTATAAATCAGAAAATTATGCAAATCAATGTATGTTTATCCTACATCTTTAGGGAACTGCAAATCAGAATATTGATGTATGCTTCGCAGATTTTAGAATAGCCAAAATCAAAATACAAATGGCACATCATACCAGCAAGGATGCAACTAAACACTCTTCTTCCCACAGGAAGAATGTCAAATGGTATGGCCATTTTGAAGATGTATGGATTTTCCCATAAAAGAAAACATCTTTACCATAGATTCAGTAATAAAACATATCAGTATTTACTAAGAGGGATACTTATATGTCTACAACACCTATACATGAGTAGTTAAAAGTTTTATTTATAATTGACATAATTGACTGGAATCATTCAATAGGCCATTCTGTCTATCAGTGGATCCATTACACATTTCAATCTTAAGTCTTCCATTACTTTTGTTTCCTCATACACATATACACATGAGAAAGACTCTGTCAAGCCTTAGCTTACTGGATATCACACACACCCACACACACACACACCATTTGGATTGAACAATGCAGAGCCAGGGATCAATGCAAAAGTAAGACATTAGGGTTGTTCCACACCCGAAGGAGAGGCAGTGACCCTGGATGGTCTGTTCAGGGAGTTTTTATATAGTTTCCAGGGGCAGAGTAGAGCATCAGCAGCTAGGTACAATATGATTGGCAGAAGAGTGTGACTTTTAAACTGGTCTTTAGGGAATAAGGTGGCAAGGGGTTCCATTATCTGTGAGTATATAATGGTTGGTCCCCCCTGAGGAATGTGTCTATGGGTTCTGGGTTTTCCTCATCTATAGGTCAGTCTGAGGAATGTAATTAGCCTCTCCCTTCCAAAAGGGAGGGGTGCCTATATGCTCTATAACCGTTCTCTTTCAGGAGGGGAGGGGTCTGGCGAAATTTTCCAAATTTCCTGAGCTGACCTCTTCATTCCCTACTTTTCTTTGTGCATGCTTCAATTCTGAAGCTATTGCTGGTATTCTGATAGCTCATACTTCTGGTTGTCTGGATCTAGTTCTTTGTATATCTGCTTTAATATCATTAGCTGTACTGTACCTATGTGTTCCTTAACAAAAGCAACTAAGCAGTTCAAAATGTAGGGGCCAAAACTCAGAATTAAAACCAAGATGATTAAGGGACCTAATAGGGAGGAGATCGGGGTGGTGAACCAAGGAGAATTGTTAAATCAGGATTCAAACCAAACCTGGGCTTTCTCTTTCTCTCTTCCATTTGGCTAGCCCTTCTCTAAACTTGGCCATTGAATCTTTAACAACCCCAGAATGGTCTACATAAAAGTAAGACTCCTCAGCTAAGGCAGCACGTAGCCCTCCTAGTCTGTAGCACTACTTCTGATAATGAAGTCAATGATTCTTGAAGGTGACTAATGGAAGTTTCTTTCTATTCTCTCTACATCTAAATCAGTGGCTACCCTCAGACTGTCATGATTTTTCCCTCGTAATACTGAAGCAGAGGTCCTGGTGGCTGCCCTTGTCACCCTCAACCCCAACAGAAGGGAGACAGTAAGTGTTATAACAGGTTTGCTGGACAGGCAGATAAGATGGGGAAAGGAACCAGAATCCAAAGTACCACCAGGCAGTCATGATCAAGGTTGAGTGACCTTAAGCTTGAACAGACTGTCTGTCTTCTGTATCATTCAGCGGGAGTCTCTGGGGAGTGGGATGTCTGCAGGTTTCACATGGGAAGCATGCACTCAGGCCACAATACAGTCCAACTTAAGGGCTGTGGGAGTGGTTAGCAGCACCAGGAAAGGGTCCCTTCCACCAGGGTTCTAGCGACTGTGCCCAGTACCTCCTTACATAGATTTATTCAGTGGTCTGGAAGTGGGGAGAGGTCCCTGGCATCTCTGGAGCATTTAAGGCAGACAGTTTGAGCCAAATCTCATGTTGTATTGACTGAAGTGTTTGGAGCCTCAAGAAGAGGTTCCTATCAGTGAGTTGGGATACCTTTAGGGAGGGCCCAGTGGACCCCAACGGATTTGGGGTACCAAACAGGATCTCAAAGAAGGTCAGGTTAAAATGGTAGGGGGTGTTCCAGTCTCAGAATAGGACCAAGAGGAGGAGTACCAAACAGTCCAAGCCAGTCTCTGAGGTCAATTAGGTCAAGGTCTCTTTTAAGGTTCTATTTATTCTTTCTACCTGCCCTGAGCTCTGGGGATGGTGCGCACAATAGAGCTTCCAATTAGTCCACAGTGTCTCCACCAATCCCTTACTTACCCTAGAGACAAAAGCAGAACTGTTGTCTGATCTAATTTCCTTGAGCACTCTGAACCTCTGGAAATTTTCCTCTAATGTCATTGTAGCTGTTTTCTGCTTGGTGGGAAAAGCCTCAGCCCATACAGAGAAAGTATCTACAAACACTAGAAGGTATTTGTAACCATATTTTCTTGGTTTAACTTCTGTAAAATCATCCTCTCAATATACTCCAGGCCGTTCTCCCCCAGGTTTTTTGCCCTGTTTACTCTTGACTGCATAAGCATTCACTTGCTAGCATACCTTACACTGTTCTACTATATCTCTGGCCCAGAACCTGAGGGCTATTATATATACTTTAGGTCCCTTAACTTCTTGGACAAGCTTTTTATCCCCTAAATGAGTCCATCTGTGTCTTTGGACTAATAAGTTTTTTGCTTGCTTCTTGGGGAGTGTACTTTGTTTGTTTGTTTGTTTGTTTGTTTGTTTGTTTGTTTTCTTGTGTGTGCCATTGTCTTTCATTCTCTAGGTAATAGTTGGTAGGGTGACTAGCAATCCGAGTCCTTTCTTTTTCAGTATGTTCTAAGTAAGGCCATCCCTTAGTGACGTCCCATTTCCCAGTGGGTTTCTCTTGCAGTCCCATAACCTGGATAGGCTCCTGAATAGCTACTTATTGAGCCGCTTGATCTGCATGGTTATTGCCTTGTGCCACTGAGTCTCTTCCCTTCTGATGTCCTGGGCAATAAATAATACTCACAGTTGCAGGCTGCATCAGGGCATCCAAGAGATCCAAGATTTCCTGTTTTGTTTTTTTGTTTTTTTTTTCTTTCCCCTCTGATGTTAGCAGTGCCCTCTCTTGGTATATAGCACAGTGGATGTCAGCTATGGCAAAGGCATATCTGCTATCCATATAGATGTTGATCTTTTTGCCTGCCCCCAGGTCCAAGGATGCAGTTCTGCCCAGACCACCTGGCTCCTGTCCACAATGGCAGCCCCTGTCTTGCATTGTCTCTCCACCAGGTAGCTTCTGCCATCAGTTGCCTTGGCATCAGGAAGTGACTGATCCAACAGGTCCTTTCACAATCCCTGGTACTTAGCTAGAATCTGTTGGCAATCTTGAGCTGGCAGGTCGAGGTCAGAGCCAGGTAACAGAGTAGCTGGGTTGACATAAAAGTCACCAGATCTGAATTTAGCAATAGAGTCTGATAATGAGCCCTTTGGGTGTTGGTCATCCATCAATCCGGGGGCTGCCAAACAATGCTCTCCAAGGCATGGGGAGCTGTCACAGCCAGATTCTATCCCAGAGTCAATTTATCAGCATCCTTAACTAGAACCTCCACAGCTGCCACTATCCATAGGCAAACAGGCCACCCAGCAGTGACAGGGTCTAATTTTTTGACAGATAGACAACCGGGTGCTTCCAGAGGCCCAGCTGCTGAGTGAGTACCCCCTTGGCTATCCCCATGTTCTCAGCTACATAAAGGTGGAAAGGTCTACTGGCATCAGGCAGTCCTAGAGCAGGGGCCTTGAGCAGAGCCTGCTTAATTGCATCAAAGCCTGTTCCTCTTCTTCCTCCCAATGGAAGGCTGTCCATTTTTAGCCAGTTGGTAGAGAGGGGCAGCCAATTCAGCAAACCCTGGGATCCATAACCGGCAGAACCCAGCCATACCCAGGAATTCCTATACCTGCTTAGAGCTCTTCTCAGCTCTTCTTGGCTGAGGCTCGGTATCCCTATCCTCCCAGCTCCTCCAAGAAGCATTTAGTTCCCTCAGTCTTGTGTTCCAGGTTTCTTCACAGTCAGGAGGGGAATATTCCAAGCCAATTAGCACTTGTGCAGTATCCTTTGTTCTAGGAACCTGGTAATGTAGGGCCTGATTCTGTCCCAGGCCTCCCTCGACATCAGATATTGAGGCCACAGCTGCATAATTCTTTGTACATCAGTCACGTAGGGCAATGCCCCAAGATCCTGGTATTCTGTCTGTACTCCCTCCACCCCCAACACAGTTACCTGGCAATAACCAGGTAGTCTCCTCCCCATGATTTCCTGGTAACAGCTAGGTAAGCCTGGCCCAATATAAAAAGGGCTGTTTGCCCTGTCCTCACTCTCTTACTCCTGCTTCCTGCTTGCTTTTCTCTTGACCTCTTGCTCACCCTCTCTCCACATTCCCTTCCTCCCTCTCTTCATGTAGCCATGGCCAACTTCTACTTCTCAGATCTCTCCCTCTCTCTGCCTTTCTACAATAAAGGCCTTAAAACCATGAACTGCCTCTTCTCATCAGGATCTGCCATGCTGGTGCAGTGGAGCAGGTCTTCTTCTAAAGAGCTGCATGTCTAATCTCCCACGGGAGGTCTCCCCATGTTCTCAGCCACAGCCACCAACCCAAGTTGCTGACAGATCAAGCCGAAGACTCTACTTCCCAGAGGAACCAGCCAGAGCCCTCCTCCTGCCCTTTTCCTTCAGCCCCCAGCTAGAGCCAGCCTGTAAAGGTGGGATGGGGGGGCACTCAGTTCTCAGTTCTTCTGAGGCATCCAGAAGTGTCGGGCCAAAGACCGAGAACCTACCATCCCTGGCAAAAGTGCAGGCCCAGGGATGCCTAGTGAATTCCAGCAGTTCCCTGTGGACCTCTGACTGTGCTCCCCAACCCTGGAGCACAGTCCTGTGGCTTCTCACAGCCCAGTGCCCACCCAGCAGTAGTTCAGGGTGCATGCAGTCAAACTTCCCACATCACCTCTAGAAGCAACCCTAGCCCTGTGACAGACTGGATGCAGGTAACCCACAAACTGCAAAGAAGCAAAAGAGGACATAGAGACTTAGGTATATGTATATAAATGTGGACATAGGTAATATAGATATACATGGCATTTTGTGATATGTTACATACCTATAATACATTTTAATTATTTTTTGCCGTCATAATGTAATTACATAATTACCCCTTTCCCTTTCTGACTCCAAATCTCCATATATCCTCATTTTCTCTTTCAAATTTATGAGTTTTTTAACTATTGCTATATCCATATATTGCATATATGTATGTAATATATGCATAAATACAGCCTGATCATTCTGTAATATGCTCCTTGTATCTATGATAAATTTTAATTAATAAATTTGGCATGGTGAGAGATTAATAATTTAAAATAGAAAAAAATTAACTATATGAGAATGGTTTGTTTGAATATTGTCACTGTATTTCCTCTTTTAAAACTATGATATTGCAGTAATCTTCCTCATGCAGTAATATGAATAATATAAAAGATATGAACAGAAGTGAAAGATGTGGGTATTAAGATCCTATCAATCTCCTGACATATCATCTGTTTCCAGTAATCCTGTATCACTGAGCCTCAGCTGACATCTCTTGTATGTCAAGCACAGAAAACAGATAGCTCAGATCTTTAGATGAAGAATTTTATTTGTTTTGTTTGTTTGTTTCTACATTCTTTGGAAGATCAGTGCTTTCACAAGTTACTGGTTTTCATCTGGGTATACTTGCTTGATTGTGTATGTGAGCATGTAAATGCACACATGCATGTAGAGGCCAGAGATTAGTGTTATGTGCCTTCCCCTATTATTCATTCACTGCCTTATCTTTGAAGACAGGGTCCTTTTTCAGCCCAGAATTCACCATTATAAGAAAGCTGGCTGGCTAGCTAGTGAGCACTAGGGAATCTGCCTGTCTCTACCTATCTAATTCTGGAATGTGAGGCAAACACTGCCATGGGAGGCTTTTAAAATCGAAGGTTCTGGAGATTGAATGTTGGTCTTCATGCCTGTGTAGGCATGAGCATGAGCCACCTGCCAGTCCATCTCTTTCTTTTTAATTCATCTAAGTATTGCAGTGGGCCTTTGTTTTCATCAGCAAACAATGCTACAAATGTTTTCTATTTTGCATTTAACACATTTGTATGTTTTCCATCTCTTTGAAAAAAAAATTCCCTTCAAACATGCTTGTGGTTTGGATGATCAGCTTTTGGGTTATTTTTCTTTTTAATTTTCATGACCAATAAATTCTGGATGGCCAGATTACATAATAAAGTTTTCAAATCCATTCTTTCCGGCTTCAAATATTTTTGGATGTCTGGAAGAGAATCTTATTGGAAACTTTCCATAAACAAGATAACTTTCATCCGTGATTTCTAATTAAGTAGTCAGGATCTGTGTAGGTAATTCTCACTTTTGTTTGAGAGCATGTGGGCTATTTACTCTACATCACTTCTGCCTTAACTATGTATCCTGCACTGTTGCAATATTATAGCAAGTTTGTGTCTCCTTTTGTGTGTTTTATGCTTAAATACTTTCTTTGCACTCTAATATGTATAGACCTCTTAGAAAGTTTCTAAAGAAGACAGTATTTTATCAAAGTTGAGAATGTACTTTGTTCTTTCTTCATAGTCACCCTCCTCAGCTGCATCAGCAGCTTGTATATTGGCAAGTATAGCCTATCCAATGATTTGCATGATACCAGTCCAAAGCTATCCCTGAATCTGAGTAACCATCTCTTTTTCTTGCAATAAAGGGCTTTTTTATTTGATATTTTCTTTATTTAAATTTCAAATGTTATCCCCTTTCCTGGTTTCCACTCCAAAAACTCCTTATCCTTCCTGACTCCCCCTGCTCAACAACCCACCCACTCCTGCTTCCTGGCCCTGGCATTGCCCTACACTGTGGCATAGAACCTCCACAGGACCAAGGGCATCTCTTCCCATTGATGACCAACTAGACCATCTTGGCTACATATTCAGCTAGAGCTATGAGTCCCACCATTATTTTTTATTCGTTTGATGACTTAGTCCCAGGGAGATCTGAAGGTACTGTTCAGTTAATATTGTTGTTCCTCCCATGGGGCTGCAAACCCCTTCATCTCCTTGGGTACTTTCTCTAGCTCCTTCATTGGAGATCATGTGCTCGATCCAATGGATGGCTCTGAGCATCTACTTCTATATTACTAAGGCACTAGCAGTGTATCTCAGGAGACAGCTATATCAGGCTCCTGTGAGCAAGCTCTTGTTGGCATCCACAATGGGGTTTGGGTTTGGTGATTGTATATAGGATAGATTCCCAGGTGAGGCAGTCTCTGGGTGATCATTCCTTCAGTCTCTGCTCCACACTTTGTCTCTGTAACTCCTTCCATGCATATTTTATTCTCTCTTCTAAGAAGGATCGAAGTATCCACACTTTGCTCTTCCTTCTTCTTGCATTTCATGTGTTTTGTGAATTGTTTCTTGTGTATTCCAAGCTTCTGGGCTAATATCCTCTTATCAGTGAGTGCATATCATGTGTGTTCTTTTGTGATTGAGTTACCTCTCTCAGAATGATATTCTCCAGATCCATCCATTCGTCTAAGAATTTCATAAATTCATTGCTTTTAATAGCTGAGTAGTAATCCATTGTGTAAATGTACTACATTTTCTGTAACCGTTCCTCTGTTTAGGGACATCTGGGTTCTTTTCAGCTTCTGGCTATTATAAATGAGGCTGCTATGATATGCTATATGCATATCTCAGCATATGTCCTTATTACATGTTGGAGCATCTTCTGGGTTCAGTTTTCTGAGGAACCACCAAATTGGAACCGTCAGAGTGTTTGTACCAGCTTGCAATCCCACCAGCAATGGAGGAGTGTTCCTCTTTTTCCACATCCTTGCCAGCATCTGTCATCACTTGAGTTTTTGATTTTAGCTGTTCTGACAGGTGTGAGGTGGAATCTCAGGGTTGTTTTGATTTGCATTTCCCTGATGACTAATGATGTTTGTCCCAACCTACAGGACAGTAGACAGGGAATTGAGGGGCACATGGAAGAAATGGGGGACAAGAAACGTAAAGACCAGACAGCAAGTCAAGAGGTCTAATCAAGCTGACAAATTTGTGTTTTTCCCCCACACTGGTTATATACTCATATGAGCAGGAAGAGGGATGGAGTGGGGTTGCTTAGACTCTGGGTAATGCACCTGTTCCCAAGAAACAGGATATTGACTGAATAAAGAGTTCAGCAGGAAGATCAGAACAGAATGAGTTATTAGGCACCTGTCCACAAGATTTAGATATTTGTTCTCCACTGACTCCAGGATCTATGTCTATTGTGCTCAGCTGGGCTACTACTTTCCCACAGAGGCCAAGACTTTGTGCAAGCACTTAAGGCAGTTAATATTCAAACAAGGTTTCTCCCAACAGATGTTGAACATTTTTCAGGTGCTTCTTAGCCATTTGGTATTCCTCAGTTGAGAATACTTTGTTTAGCTCTGTACCCCATTTTTAATAGGGTTATTTGGTTCTCTGGAATCTAACTTCTTGAGTTCTCTGTATATATTGGATATTAGCCCTCTACTGGATTTTAGAATTAGTAAAGATATTTTCCCAATCTGTTGATTGCCTTTTTGTCTAATTGATAGTATACTTTGCCTTACAGAAGCTTTACAATTTTATGAGTTCCCATTTGTCAATTCTTGATCTTACAGCAGAAGCCATGGATGTTGTGTTCAGGAATTTTTCCCCTGTGCCCATATGTGTCCCTTCACTCATAGGAATCCTTTTGTCAGACTCAGTACTTAATATCAGGGTTTTCAGTAGGAACACATTTTCTGCTCATTTATTCTGCTTGCAAATTTGATACCATCTCCATATTAACTGAACACTTATCATGGACTCTGATTATTACTTTTGCAATTTTTGATGTGTCAGCAAAAATCACCCAGGTTTTTCTCATGTCTTACAACTTCAAAAATGGAATGTTTGTTCTCAGCATGGATCTTAGCATACATTTTTATTCCTCATCATTAGATGAGTATGTTGGCCATTTTCACGTTGAAGCATACATAGCTCAGCATGTTTTCCTTCACACTCCAGAATTGCCCATATCTTATTCTTGTGTTTCGAGTATATCATTCATTGTAGTAGGGAGTATTTCAGCACAAGGAAAGGTGTGACATAATTGATACTATGACAGTCAGTTTGATAACTGAGACGGTTTCTAACATGACTAATGGACAATAGATTATAAAGTGTGGATAGTTTGGACAAATAGTGGTTCAGATCCTAACCAGGAAGAGCAAAATGATTTATTCTTTCAACATGCCTTTCAGAACCATGCTAATTTAAAACTAAGGAAATTTCTATTTAGTGTTTTCAGACTGCAGTAATTTGAAAGCAACAGATACCAATACTTTAGATAATTTGGATAATACTTCAGTAATCTTGACTAACTTTACCTCGAAGTAATTTTTCAATGAACTTGGTGGTGATTATTTTTTATTCAAACCATGTAAGTATGTAGTTCCCTTAAAATTATCAACATTTCAAACATTAAATCATTCTACAGTTTAATTCTTTCAAATTATATGATATCAGATTATTCTAAGTTTAATAGTAGGCAACAATTTTTTTCTCTGATTTTGCATGATGTTGATAATAGTACTTCCATTTGCGGTAAGGTAAGTTCTCTCCCTACTGCAACTTTTCTTCTTAATCCATTATTATTAAATTCATATCTTACCAGAGACAATACCTCTTTTTATTATAAACTCTTGCCTACTTTACATATCCTCTATGTTTTAGCTCCCAGTGTAAATAACCTAATTATTACTGATATTCGTAATCTCTATTAAAGCAGAACACATTTTCTTTGACTATTATCTCTTTTCATACATGGCCTGAATTCAATAGCCCTTTATTTCTGCCCTTTTCCCACTTCTGTACATTCCCTGGAGAAACAGTAGCAGCTGATTAGGATTACTGTGTTTCCAAAGAGAACTAGACTGTGTGCTCCTAGTTCCTCACTTACTCTTTTCCTTTCTTTCTTTCTTTTCCATTTATTTATTTGTTTATTTTACATCTTGATCACTGCTCCACCACTCCTGGTTGCCCCACTCCTTCCTCCCATTTCCCCCTGCCCCCTTCTCCTCTGAGAGGATGCCTCTCTATTGTTCCCCTCCCCCTGATGCATCAAGTCTAAGCAAGTTTAGGCACATCCTTTCCACAGTGGCCACACAAGGCAGCACAGGTAGGGAACAGATTCCACAGACAGGCAACAGCTTTAGGGACTGTCCCTGCTCCAGTTGTTGGGGGGAATCACATAGAGACTGAATTATACATCTGCTACATATATGCCAAAGACCTCGGTCCAGGCCATGTTTGCTATTTGTTTGGTGTTGGTCCCTGAGAGTCTCCAAGGGTCCAGATTAGTTGATTCTGTTGGTTTTCCTGTGAAGTTCCTACCCTTTTCAGGGCTCTCAGTCCTTCCCACAACTTTTACATAAGACTTCTGGAATTTCACCCAAGGTTTGGCTGTGGGTATCTCTGCATCTGTTTCAGTCAGCTGCTGGGTGGAGCCTCTCAGAGGACAGTTATGCTAGGCTCCTGTCTGCAAGCATAACAAAGGATCATAAATAATGTTGGAGATTGGTGCTTGTCTATGGGATGGGTTCAATTTGGAACAGTTATTGGTTAGCCATTCCCTTAGTTTTGGCTTCATCTTTGTCCCTGCTTTTCTTATAGACAGGAAAAATCTGGAGTCAAAAGATTTATGGGTAGGTTGGTATCCTTATCTATCCATGGGGGATCCTGCCTGGCTACAGGAGGTAGCTTCTTAATGTTTTATATCCATGTTGCTATGTATCTCAGCTAAGGTCACCAGAACTGACTCCTGAGTTTCCCCATCGCAGGTCTCTGAGACAGATGCTTTCCCTGCCCTAGCTGAAAATTGCCATTTATTATCCTGGCCTTCTAGCCTTCTCTTCTGTCTCTCCCCAAACCTGATCCTGATCTTCCCATTCCTCTCCTCATCCTCCCTTCTTCTCAGTTCCCTCCCTCCATCTGCTTCCTATGACTATTTTATTCTCCCTTCTAAGTTAGATTCAAGAATTCTCTCTTGTGCTATCCTTCTTGTTTAGCTTCTTTGTGTCTATGTGTATTGTGGGTATCCTGTACTTTATGTACTTATACATGAGTAAATACCATGCATGTCATTTTGGGTCTGTGTTACCTCACTCAGGATGATATATTCTAGTTCCATCAAATGCCTGAAAAATTCATGATGTCCTTGTTTTTATTAACTGAATAGTATTCTGTTGTATAAATAAACCATACTTCCAGTATCCATTCTTTAGTTGAGGGACTTCTGGGTTGTTTCCCTTTTCTTGCTATTACAAATAAAGCTGAAAAATAAGCTTGAACAAGTGTCCCTGTGGTATAATGGGGCATCTTTTGGGTATATGTCTAGGAGTGGTATAGATGGTACCTATTTGAGGTAGACTATTTTCAATTTTCTGAGAAACTGCCTGATTGATTTCCAGAGTAATTGTACAAGTTTGCTCTCCCACTACCAAAGGAGGAGTGTCCCCCTTTCTCAACATCTTTGGCAACATGTGCTGTCTCTTGAGGTTTTGAACTTAGCCATTCTAGTGAGTATAATATAGAAGGAATCTTGGGGTCATTTTGATTTGCATTTCCCCAGTGACATAGGACATTGAACATTCTTTAAGTCCTTCTCAGCCTTTTGATATTCCTATGTTGTGAATTCTTTGTTTGGCTCTGTAACCTATTTTTAAACTAGTTTATTTGGTTGTTGGTATCTAACTTCTTGAGTTCTTTGTATATATTAGACATTAGCCCTGTGTTGAAAGTAGGGTTGGTGTAGATCTTTTTCCAATCTGTAGGTTGCCGTTTTGTCCTATTGACTGTGTCATTTGCCTTACAAAAGTTTTCAGTTTCATGAGGTGCCATTTATCAATTGTTGATCTTAGAGCCTGAACTATTGCTGTTTTGTTCAGTAAATTATCTCCTGTGCCAATGAGTTCAAGACCATTTCCAACTTTTTCTTCCTTTAGATTAGTATATTTGGTTTTATTGGTTGATGTCTTTGATCTACTTAGACTTGAGTTTTTGTGCAGGGTGAGAAATATGGATTCATTTGCATCCTTCTACATGCAGGCATCTGATTAGATCAGCACCATTTGTTGAAGATGCTTTTTTTCCCCATTGTATGAATTTGTTTTCTTTGTCAAAAATAAAGTGTCCATAGGTGTGTGGGTTTATTTCTGGGTCTTCAGTTAGATTCCATTGATCACCCTGTCTGTTTCCATACCAATACTATGCACTTCTTACTAATATTGATCTGTAGTACAGCTCACAATCAGGGATAGTGATTTCTCCAGAAGTTCTTTTATTGTTCAGGATTGTTTTTTAGCTATAATGGGTTATTTACTTTTCCATACGAAGTTGAGAATTGCTCTTTCAATGTCTGTAAACATTGCATTGAATCTGTAGGTTGCCTTTGGTAAGACACCAGTTTTTAATATGGATCCATGAACATAGAAGATCCTTCTATCTTCTGATATTTTCTTCAATTTATTTCTTCAGGGACTTAAACTTCTTGTCATACAGTTTTTTCTTGTTTGATTATAATTACACCAATATATTTTATATTATTAATGGCTATTTTGAATGGGGTTGTTTCCATAATTTCTATCTCAGCCTGTTTATCATTTGTACAAAGAAGGGCTACTCATTTCTTTGAGATAATTTTATACTCACCTCCTTTACTAGAGGTGTTTATCTACTATAGAAGTTCTCTGGTATAATTTTTGGGTCACTTATGTGCAGTGTCATATCATCCATGTATGGCAATACTTTGAATTCTTCCTTTCCAGTTTTTATCCCCTTGATTTTCTTAAGTAGTCTTATTCCTCTGGATAGAACTTCAAGTACTATATTGTATAGATAGGAAGAGATAGGGCATCCTCGTCTTCTCCTGAATTTTTGTGAAATTGCTTCAAGTTTCTCTCCATTTAATTTGATATTGGCTAGTTGCTTGCTGTATAATGGTTTTTAATATTTAGGTATGTGCCTTAATATCCCTGATCTCTCCAAGACTTTTAACATGAAGGGTACTAAATTTTGTCAGAGGCTTGTTCAGAATCTAATGAGATGATCATGTTTTTTTTTTCTTTCAGTTTGTTTATATGATAAGAATACATTGATGAATGTTCATATATAGAGTCATCAAAGCTCATTGGGATGAAGCCTACTTAATCATTGTAAATAAAGATTTTGATGTGTTCTTGGTCATTTTCTCAGAATTTTACTGAGTATTTTTGAATTGATGTACATAAGAGAAATTGGTTTGAAATTCACTTTCTTTGTTGAGTCTTAATCTGGTTTATATATCAGGGTAACTATGGACTCATAGAATGAGTTTGGTAGAATTTCTTCTGTTTCTATTTTGTGGAATAGTTTGAGGAGTGCTTGTATTAACTTTTTGTGAAATTCTGTTGGAATTCTGCATTAATACTGACTGGCACTCTTTTGTTTTTATTTTTGTTTTTGACTAAGTGACAGCTTCTATTTCCTTATGAGTTACAGGACTGTTTAGATAGTTTATCTGATCTTGATTTACCTTTGTTTGGTAAGAGGTGTCTGCTTAGAAAACATCCTTTTTGTTCTTTTTTAGATTTTCCAATTATGTGGAGCATAGATAGGCTTTTGAAGTAAGACCTACTGATTTTTGTAAATTTCCACCATTTCTGTTGTTATGTTTCCCTCTTTATTTTTGATTTTTTAATTTGGATACTGTCTTGGTGCCTTTTAGTTAGTTTGGCTAAGGGTTTGTCTGCCTTCTTGATTTTTTTCAAAGAAATAGCTCTTGGTTTTATTGATTCTTTGTATCATTCGCTTTGCTTCTATTTGGTTGAATTCAGCCTTGATTTTGACTATTCCCTTGCTATGGGCTCCTCTTGGGTGTGTATGCTTCTTTCTGGTCTAGAGGTTTCAGATGTGCTATTTGGTTGATCATATGTGATCTCTACAATTTCTTCATGACGGCACTTAGTGCTATGAACCAACTCTTACCACTGCTTTCATTGTGTCTTATATATTTGTATATGTTATGCTTTCATTTTCATTGACTTCTAGAAAGTCTTTAATTTCTTTTCTAATCAAGTTATCATTGCGTAGATGGTTGTTCAGTTTCCATGAGTATTTAAACTTTCTGTTGTGTCTGTTGTTGCTTAAGTTGTTTTGTGTACTGTAGTTGTTTAATCCATGGTGATCTCATAGGATGCAAGAGATAATTTCAATCTTCTTGTATCTGTTGAGGCTTACTTTGTGTCTGATTATATGGTCAGTTTTGAAGAAAGTTTCCTGAGGTGCTGAGAGAAAGGTATATTCTTTTGATGTAGGGCAAAACGTTCTGTAGATATCTGTTAGGTCCACTTGGCTCGTAACTTCTGTAAGTTTCACTTTGTTTCTATTTAGTTTCTGTCTCAATGATCTGTCCATTGGTCAGACTGGGGTATCAAAGTTCTCCACTATTATTGTGTGAGTGGTATGTAATTTAAGTTTTAGTAATGTTTCTTTTATGAATGTAGGTGTCTTTGCATTTGGGGTGTAGATGTTCAGAATTAAGACATGGTGTTGGTGAGTTTCTTCTTTTATGAGTATAACGTGTCTTTTGCTATCTCTTTTGATTGTTTCTCATTGAAAGTCAATATTATTCAATACTATAATGGCTACTCCAACTTCTTTCTTGAGTCCATTTGCTTGAAAAACCTTTTTGTAGCCCTTAACTTTGAGGTAGTATCTATCTTTGATGCTGAAATTATTTCTTATATCCACCAGAGTGTTGGATCCTGTTTATATATCCAGTCTGTTAGCCTGTGTCTTTTTATTGGTGAACTGTGTCCATTAATGTTGAGAGATATTAATGACCATTGATTGCTATTTCCTGTTATTTTAATATTGATAGTGGTTCTCTCTCTCTCTCTCTCTCTCTCTCTCTCTCTCTCTCTCTCTCTCTGTGTGTGTGTGTGTGTGTGTGTGTGTGTGTGTGTGTGTGTGTGTTTCTCTTTGGATGTTCCTGATATAGAATTATCTATTTCTTGTGTTCTGGAATATAGTTACCCTCCTTGTGGTAGAGTTTTCCTCCTTATATCCTCTGTAGAGCTGGATTGGAAGAAAGATATTGTTTAAATTTGGTTCTGTCATGGAATATTGCATTTTCTCCATCTATGGTGGCTGAAAAGTTTCTGGGTGTAGCTGTCTGGGCTGACTACTGTGGTCCCTTGGATTGGCAAGACATCTGTCCATGACCTTCTGACTTTTAGCATCTCTCTTGTGAAGTCAGATATAATTCTGATAGGTCTGCCTTTTTCTTTTATGACTTTTAACATTCTTTGTTCCGTATATTTAGTGTGTTGATTATTATATAGTGGGATGATTTTCTTTTCTGGTCCAATCTATTTGGTATTCTGAAAGCTTTTTGTAAGTATATAGCCATTTCCTTCTTTAGGTTAGGGAAATTTTCTTCAATGATTTTTGTTGAAAATATTTCTGGACTTTTTAACTGGGAATCTTCTCCCTCCCTCTTCTATTCCAATTATTATTAGGTTTGGTCTTTTCATAGTGTCCCAAATTTCCTGGGCATTTTGTGTTAGATACTTTTTAGATTTATTATTTTCTATGACAGATGTATCAGTTTCTTTAATTGTATCTTCTTTGCTTGAGTTCTCTCTTTCATCTTATGTAACATGTTGATGATGCTTGAGTCTGTAGTTCCTGTTCTCTTTTCTAGGTTTCCTAGCTCCAGCATTGCCTTATTTTTGTGTTTTCTTTATTGCTCCTATTTCTTTTAGTCAATGAACAGTTTTATTTTCTCCAAGCATCATTTTCTCCAGTATTGAGTTCATGTCAAAAATTTAGGGGTTTTAATCTGTCTTCTTGCATATACTTCAATCCTACTTCTTAATTGTCTCAGAACTTCAGCCTTAAAATGAAGTACTGAATTAGGCAATCCTTAAATTTTCAAAAATACCCAAAATGCCAAGTCTCATTGATCCAAATTGTTTAATATAGATCAGGCTTTTGTTTCCTATTCCTCACCATGTTTTTGGTTTATTAATTTCCCATATGAGAGAAATGATTGGACTCCGAGTACCTCCATGTCAAAACTACTGCCAGTATATCCTCCAAAGTAATACTAAAAAGTCTTGAAATAGTAATCTCATATCTTATTATTTCTCCACAGCTCCTTGGATTTATCCAGACTTACAATTTTTCTCAAGTTACTTTCGTCAACTGGTATTTACTATTCTCAGCTTATATTTTTAATGGCTCAACAGTATACATCCTTATCATATATACTCATGCCATACTCTTATTATATTCAAGACAAAGCCAAATGAAACAGTCTAGTTTACCCCTCTCCCACCACTCGTTATCATTTCATTGCTTATAAAGACTTTCTATGCTTCACTTTTTGATCTGATAAACTCTAATTTTACCCTTACATTGCCCAAAAATATTGTTTTTTACTTCCTATAACTTACATGTGTTCTTCAAGCATACAGTGAAATATTTCACCTATTTATTTGTTGCTATATTCTGTTATGCATTCCTGCTTCCATTTATGTGTTCATCCATTCTCTCACTTGCCTGTTATTGTGAGCATGTCCACCACATTCCAGTTTGTGTATGCAGGTTAAATGGACAGGTGTGAAGAGAATCATTTTTCTATCATCAACTTACCTTGGAATTTGTGCAATGCATACTTGATATCTCTGCCCAGTAGTGGAAATTCTTTTGCACCTAAGTTTGGTCTGGTTGTGGGTTGCCCTGGTTCTGTTTGTATTTTGATGTTAATTCTGCTTCTCGACAGGAGCTGCCCTATAGGAGAAGTAGATCATGTACTCAGGCAATCTCACTGAAACTTCTCCCCATGCTGACTGTTCAAATAAAGGCTAGAGCTGATGATTGGGCAGTGAAAGAGAAAGGTGGGACCAGTGGACTCAGAGAGGGCTGAAGGGAGAGAGAGAGAGAGAGAGAGAGAGAGAGAGAGAGAGAGAGAGAGAGAGAAACAGAGGAAGAGGATGTGGGAAGAAGATGGAGCAGAACTACATAGCTTGGAAAAAATCGCATGTAGCAAGTGGTCTCATAGCTGGGGAATAAATTAGTTTAGTGATAGAGCTGCACAATCTAGGCATATAGCTTATAAATATAATAACTGGTTGAGTGTCTATTTTTTATCTGATGTTTTCTATTTTGTAAATTTATTTAACTTTTAATTTATTTACATTTCAAGTGTTATCCTCTTACCCACTTTCCCCTGTCCTAGAAACTCCCTATCCTTTTCCCACTCCTCCAGCTTCTATGAAGGTGTTCCTCTACCCACCCACCCAGGCCTGCCTTTGATTTCCCTATACTAGGACATTTATCAACCTTCATAGAACCAAGGACCTCTCCTCTCACTGATGCACGACAAGGCCATCCTCTACTACATATGAAGCTGGAGCAATATGTACTCCTTGGTTGGTGGCTTGGTTGCTGTTTGGTTGATATTGTTGTTTTTCCTATGGGGTTGCAAACTCTTTCAACTCATTCCATTCTTTCTCTAACTCCTATATTGAAGACCCCTTGCTCAATCTAATGGTTGGCTGTGAGCATCTGACTCTGTATTTGTAAGGCTCTGGCAGAGCCTCTCAGGAGACAGCTATATAAAGCTCCTGTCACCATGCACTTCTTGGCATCCACAATAGTGTCTGGGTTTGGTAACTCTATATGGGATGAATACCCAGGTGAGACAGTCTCTGGATGACCTTTCTTTCAGTCTCTGGTCTGCCCTTTGTCTCCATATCTGCGCCTGTGAGTATTTTGTTCCTCTTTCTAAGAAGGACCCACTGATCCACACTTTGGCCGTTTTTCTTCTTGAGCTTCATGTGGTTTGTGAATTGTGTCTTGAGAATTTGGTGCTTTCGGGCTAATATCCACTTATCAATTAGTCATACCATGTGTGTTCTTTTGTGATTGGGTTACCTCACTCAGGATGATATTTTCAAGGTCTATCTATTTGCCCAAGTATTTCATGAATTCATCATTTTTAATAGCTGAGTAGTACTCTATTGTGTACTACTTTTCTGTATCCATTCCTCTATTGAAGAATATCTGGGTTCTTTCCAGCTTCTGTCTAGTATAAATAAGGCTGCTATGAGCATAGTGGAATATGTGTTCTTGTTATATGTTAGAGAATCTTTTGGGTATTGGAGTAAGAAATTACCAAAACAGACTTTGCTTTATTTGCCATCGAATGATGTAGAGTTGTCACTAGAATGTTTTATGAATTAACTTAATACAAAATTAATAAACTTCTATAAATATGTTTTAGTTTTGATAAGTTAAGAAGATATAAACTTGTTTAAATTTTTTTAGGAAAAAAACCTTAAAGTTGGAATCTGTCATGCAAGCTTGATCCAACAAAAGTAACAAAGATTAGGTTTATGAGACCTGGGAAAGAATGAAATTGTGTGTAGTTTTTTTGTTTGTTTGTCTGCTTTGTTTCATGTATTATATTTGAAGGTCCACTAAGACCTTGAATCTGGCTTCAGATGCTAGCAATAAGATGTGTTGGCTCCTACTTCTTTTCCAAGCCATTTCCTTTTCTTTGAATTTGAATCACTTTTCCTTTTAAGCCATTGCCATGTATCAATTATTTTGCCTAACTTTGGGACTAAAAAAATATTCCAGCTTTCTGCCTTTCCTAAGACAGAGTTGTTTTAAATGTCTAAATGAATTTAACAAAGTAATAAACACTACCAAATATCTCTCTTAAGAGTGAATGCATAGCATAATTACAAATGTCAATTTTGGAAAACACTTAAGATAACTACAGGGCATGCCACATGATGTCTCTGTATTATTTCTCCCCAAGATAATTTGCCAATGGACATTCCAAGTCCACCAGAAACTTCAGTTCCAGTGACCTTGCCTCCAAACAACTGCACCGATGATCAATTTGTCTGCAGGTCTAATGGTCACTGTGTTGGAAACATTCAGAAATGTGACTTCAGATATGACTGCATTGACAAATCGGATGAGTCATCTTGTGGTATGTGGATTCCTAAGTTTTGCATAAATTAGGTATTAAACTACTGTTTTTATGAACTGTAGCACATTTGCCTTCATTCCCACCTTAGGCACTCATATATTATCAAGTGAGACATATTTAGGAATGAAACACCCTGATATACTTAGATTAACTATTTCAATTTTTATCCAATGCAAATGTACACAAAATAAAGATTATTGTAGCAAACATCTTGAATTCATAAGAAGAGTAACTTTAAGACATGAGATGTGTTTCCATGTCTTGGTGAAATATGACTGTCATTTACAGCTACCTGCCAATTCATATCTCTTCTTAAATGGATCAGTTGCAAATTACTCATTTATAATTGAACTTTCCAGTCAAAGATGATGATGGAAGAAGCAAAATTAACACATGCCTGGGAAGTGAAACACAAGTTAGACAGAGAAAATGCTTTGTGTTATATTTCCCTTTTATGATTGTATGTGAACTTATCATTCTTGTGCACATCCGACTCGCCAGCAAGAACAATGCTGCAACAGGATCCTTCTGCACACGTTTATTGGGAGAGCTTGATTGCAGAGGCAAAGAGACCCCAAGCCCAGAACTGGTGCTGCTGATATAGGCCTAGGAGAGGCGTGTCTCACACCCGGATTGGTTATGCAGTATACCTCGTTTGCATGTTCCTCATCTGATTGGTTACTCTCTCTCAGTACCTCACAGAACCCCATTAACATACCTCATTTGCATGTCTCACATCTGATTGGTTATACTCTCAGAACCTCATTATCATGCCTCATTTGCATGTCTCACATCTGATTGGTTATACTCTTAGAACCTCATTATCATGCCCGGGCCAGGCTGTGTCTTGGCAAAAAACTTTACTGAATATGTACACATTGGTTGTTTGCCCAAACTTATGCATGGTGGCCAGCGGTAGCCAGCGCCACGTTGCAACGGCACATGTTAAAGGTTCATAATGTTAAAGGTTACAAACATACCAACGACAAAGCATAATGAAGCCCTCATCTGTCCTCATTAGTGTGTTAAGAAGTTCTATGGTTTAAGATCTCCAATAAGAGTCAAAATTTTTCCTGTAACTCAGGAAAAAAGTAATTCTTAGTGTGCAACTATACTACAAATATAGAATAAACCAAAATACATTCGAAGCTACTGAACTCCATAGTGCACAGGTCATATAAGGGAACAATTCTTATCACTTTCAATAATGTAAAGAACAGAAATTGAGTCCAAAATATTGTCACAAGATAATTAAAGATAACGTATGTTATTATCAGCATTTAGCATCCAAATGCAATGACTCACTGCAGTTTTAAAAAGATTGTTTTGCAATGGCATGTTTCCTCATCAGATCTTGTAGTAACATATGTATTTAAGATTTTCATCTGTGTCATTCCACAATTGTTACTATACTCAGAAACTGGGTCAACATCAGGTTTTCTACAGCATGCATGAGAATTTATTGAATTGATTTATTTTTATTACTTAAGCAATAATGATTTTAAATAGATGGATGCATATACACATTCATCAAGAGGAGGAAGAGTAAAAAAAGGAAGAAATTATTTAGAAAGCATTTTCACATGAAAGTCAATGGAGTTCTAATTTTTATATTAGAATAAAATCATTAAATAATCTTAAAATAATTCAAGGTATTAAGACCAATATAAATGTTATTGGATGTCATATTGCTTTGAAGGCAAATGCTTTCATTGACATCTTTAAGGAACGAGCCAAAGTTAAGTGGTATATTACCTTGGACAAGGAAAAGCCAATAGTTCATAAAGGCAACAGAAGTGCTGAGTAGGAAGATATGGGAGATAGATGCTCTAGGAGCTAATTAACTCTCACCTCCTAGAGAGAGGACACTGTTAATGTATGCATTTATTCACATATTTTACTTTCTGTGGGGATTCAAAAAAATGAGCCTCAATTTTTCAATATTTTCTTGTGATCATATAAAACATTTGCCTAAATATTTTATCAGTGTTTAAAAGTTATTTATGAGAGCTAGGGAGATGGTGCACTTAGTACAGTGCTGGCTAAATAAGCATGAAGACCTGTGCTTGATGCCCAGAACCTACATAAAAGCCAGGTGTGACAGCTTAGTCCCATAAGCCCAGGGATCCAGAGATGGGAAGCTTACGACTCACTGAGCCATGCTAGCCAGCTGTCCTCATCTGATTAATAAATAGCAGGACAAATGCAAGATTCTGCTTCCAAAAAATTGTGAGAAACAACACACAAGGGTGATTTGTAGGATGCACCCACAGGGACACACACACACTCACACACAAACACACACATGTTTTGTAGTATAACTTTTTGAACCAAATATATGAAAATTCTGCAAAGTATAAACTTTCCCTTCTTGTTCATTGTTATTAGCTCATCTTGTCTTTGTTCTGTTTTATTCCAGTACTGGAGGTTTGTACATTTGAAGAGAGAAAACTATGTAAATGGTACCAACCAATCCCAGCAAATTCACTCCATGATTCAAATACATTCAGGTGGGGACTCGGTAATGGGATCAGTATTCATCATGGGGAAGAAAACCACAGACCATCAGTAGATCACACAAAGTAAGTGACTATATATTTTCAAAGTCTTTCTTAGGAGACATTTCCCTGACCCACCGTATCCTAGGTCAATGTTATTGTAGAGATTAATGTAGTGCCTAAGAGCAGGATAGTTGAATGTATTATTTTAAACTGTACCAGGAAAAAATGACTTTAAAAGCAAAAATGGGGCTGCCAATATGCCTCTTTAGGTAAAAGCACTTGCTGATAAAAATGATGGGCCTAAGTTCAGTCTTCAGAATCACATAGTATAAAGAATGACACAGTTCCTACAAGTTCTCCTTCAAATTGTAAATGTTATCATTTATATACATGTAGCAGTGAATTAATTTGGCAGCTACATTTATTTACCTTATGCTAGTCCCCAATAACTACAAAGAGAAAACAAGATTTATTTAAAATTGCACCTCAGTTTCTGAGCAGTTAAATGATGTTCCTTAAATTTCTATGCTAATCTGGCTACTGTCCAGCCCCATTTCATGGTACTTGCAAATTATTATTGATCTGGCTTTCCAGAAACCATCTTCCTGGCTCCAATTCTTCCAAACTGCCTGCTGATCTGAATCTTCCTTTCTCCCTCTTTCATTCCTTTGACTGGCAGACATGCCACCATATTCTCTGTGCTGTTCAGACAGTGGGTGATCAGCATTTATTGACGATAAAAGAACTTTGTCTCTGTAACTACTTCCATGGGTATTTTCTTCCGCATTCTAAGAAAGAGTGAAGGATCACACTTTGGACTTCCTTCTTTAGTTTCATGGGTTTTGCAAATTGTATCTTGGATATTCTATGTTTCTGGGCTAATTTCCACTTATCAGTGATTGCATACCATATGTGTTCTTTTCTGATTGGGTTACCTCTCTCAGAATGACATCCTCCAGATGCATCCATTTGACTAAGAATTTCATGAATTCATTGTTTTTAATTGCTGAATAGTAAGTACTCCATTGTGTAAATGTACCACATTTTCTGTATCCATTCCTCTGTTGAGGGACATCTGGGATCTTTCCAGCTTCTGGCTATTATAAATAAGTCTTCTATGCTTCTATGTGGAGCATGTGTCCTTATTACAAGTTAGAACATCTTCTGGGTATATGCCCAGGAGAGGTATTGCTGGATCTTCTGGTACTACTATGTCCAGTTTTCCGAGGAAACGCCAGACTGATTTCCAGAGTGGTTGTACAAGCTTGCAATCCCACCAACAATGGAGGAGTGTTCCTGTTTCTCCACATCCTCGCCAGCATCTGCTGTCACCTGAATTTTTTATCTTAGCCATTCTGACTGGTGTGAGGTGGAATCACAGGATTGTTTTGATTTGCATTTCCCTGATGATTGAAGATGTTGAATATTTTTTCAGGTGTTTTACAGCCATTTGGTATTCCTCAGTTGAGAATTCTTTGTTTAGCTCTGTACTCCACTTTTAATGAGATTATTTGATTTTCTGGAGTCCAGTTACTTAAGTTCTTTGTATATATTGCATATTAATCCCCTATAGGATTTATGATTGGTAAAGATTCTTTCCCAATCTGTTGGTGGCCTTTTTGTCTTATTGACAGTGTCTTTTGCCTTATAGAAGCTTTGCAATTTTATGAAGTCCCATTTGTCAATTCTTGATCTTACAGTACTAGCCATTGCTGTTCTGTTCAGGAATTTCTTTCTTGTGCCCATATCTTCGAGGCTTTTCCCCACTACTCCTCTATAAGTTTCAGTGTCTCTGGTTTTATGTGGAGTTTCTTTTTTTTTTTTTATTTTGTTTTTTTTTCTTTCCATTTTTTATTAGGTATTTAGCTCATTTACATTTCCAATGCTATACCAAAAGTCCCCCATACCCACCCACCCCCACTCCCCTACCCGCCCACTCCCCCTTTTTGGCCCTGGCATTCCCCTGTTCTGGGGCATATAAAGTTTGCGTGTCCAATGGGCCTCTCTTTCCAGTGATGGCCGACTAGGCCATCTTTTGATACATATGCAGCTAGAGTCAAGAGCTCCGGGGTACTGGTTAGTTCATAATGTTGATCCACCTATAGGGTTGCAGATCCCTTTAGCTCCTTGGGTACTTTCTCTAGCTCCTCCATTGGGAGCCCTGTGATCCATCCACTAGCTGATTGTGAGCATCCACTTCTGTGTTTGCCAGGCCCCGGCATAGTCTCACAAGAGACAGCTACATCTGGGTCCTTTCGATAAAATCTTGCTAGTGTATGCAATGGTGTCAGCGTTTCGATGCTGATTATGGGGTGGATCCCTGGATATGGCAGTCTCTACATGGTCCATCCTTTCATCTCAGCTCCAAACTTTGTCTCTGTAACTCCTTCCATGGGTGTTTTGTTCCCACTTCTAAGGAGGGGCATAGTGTCCACACTTCAGTCTTCATTTTTCTTGAGTTTCCTGTGTTTAGGAAATTGTATCTTATATCTTGGGTATCCTAGGTTTTGGGCTAATATCCACTTATCAGTGAGTACATATTGTGTGAGTTCCTTTGTGAATGTGTTACCTCACTCAGGATGATGCCCTCCAGGTCCATCCATTTGGCTAGGAATTTCATAAATTCATTCTTTTTAATAGCTGAGTAGTACTCCATTGTGTAGATGTACCACATTTTCTGTATCCATTCCTCTGTTGAGGGGCATCTGGGTTCTTTCCAGCTTCTGGCTATTATAAATAAGGCTGCTATGAACATAGTGGAGCATGTGTCCTTCTTACCAGTTGGGGCATCTTCTGGATATATGCCCAGGAGAGGTATTGCTGGATCCTCCGGTAGTACTATGTCCAATTTTCTGAGGAACCGCCAGACGGATTTCCAGAGTGGTTGTACAAGCCTGCAATCCCACCAACAATGGAGGAGTGTTTTTCTTTCTTATGTGGAGTTTCTTAATCCACTTAGACTTGAGCTTTGTACAGGAGATAGGAATGGATCAATTTGAATTCTTCTACATGCTATCTGCCAGTTGAGCCAGGACCATTTGTTGAAAATACTCTCTTTTATTTATTAGATATTTTCTTCATTTACATTTCAAATGTTATCCTCTTTCCTATTTTTCCTCTGAAAACCCCCTACCCCCTACCCCTTCCCCCTGCTCCCCAACCTACCCACCTCCATTCCAGGTCCTGGCATTCCCCTATACTGAGGCTTAGAACCTTTACCTGACCAAGAGCCTTTCCTCCCATTGATGACCGACTAGGCTGTTCTCTGCTGCATATATAGCTAGAGCCACAAATTCCACCTTTGATTGGTGGTATAGTTGCAGATGCTGGCGAGGATGTGGAGAAAGAGGAACACTCCTCCATTGTTGGTGGGATTGCAGGCTTGTACAACCACTCTGGAAATCAGTCTGGCGGTTCCTCAGAAAATTGGACATAGTACTACCGGAGGATCCAGCAATACCTCTCCTGGGCATATATCCAGAAGAAGCCCCAACTGGTAAGAAGGACACATGCTCCACTATGTTCATAGCAGCCTTATTTATAATAGCCAGAAACTGGAAAGAACCCAGATGCCCCTCAACAGAGGAATGGATACAGAAAATGTGGTACATCTACACAATGGAGTACTACTCAGCTATTAAAAAGAATGAATTTATGAAATTCCTAGCCAAATGGATGGACCTGGAGAGCATCATCCTGAGTGAGGTAACACAATCACAAAGGAACTCACACAATATGTACTCACTGATAAGTGGATACTAGCCCAAAACCTAGGATACCCACGATATAAGATACAATTTCCTAAACACATGAAACTCAAGAAAAATGAAGACTGAAGTGTGGACACTATGCCCCTCTTAGAAGTGGGAACAAAACACCCATGGAAGGAGTTACAGAAACAAAGTATGGAGCTGAGATGAAAGGATGGACCATGTAGAGACTGCCATATCCAGGGATCCACCCCATAATCAGCTTCCAAATGCTGACACCATTGCATACACTAGCAAGATTTTACTGAAAGGACCCAGATGTAGCTGTCTCTTGTGAGACTATGCCGGGGCCTAGCAAACACAGAAGTGGATGCTCACAGTCAGCTAATGGATGGATCACAGGGCTCCCAATGGAGGAGCTAGAGAAAGTACCCAAGGAGCTAAAGGGATCTTCAACCCTATAGGTGGAACAACATTATGAACTAACCAGTACCCCTGAGCTCTTGACTCTAGCTGCATATGTATCAAAAGATGGCCTAGTCGGCCATCACTGGAAAGAGAGGCCCATTGGACACGCAGACTTTGTGTGCCCCGGTACAGGGGAACGCCAGGGCCAAAGGGGGGGAGTGGGAGGGTAGGAGAGTGGGGGTGGGTGGGTAAGGGGGACTTTTGGTATAGCATTGGAAATGTAAATGAGCTAAATACCTAATAAAAAAAATAAAATAAACAGCTTCGGTGAAGTAGCTGGATATAAAATAAACTCAAACAAGTCAATGGCCTTTCTCTATACAAAGAATAAACAGGCTGAGAAAGAAATTAGGGAAACAACACCCTTCTCAATAGTCACAAATAATATAAAATATCTTGGCGTGACTCTAACTAAGGAAGTGAAAGATCTGTATGATAAAAACTTCAAATCTCTGAAGAAAAAAATTAAGGAAGATCTCAGAAGATGGAAAGATCTCCCATGCTCATTTATTGGCAGGATCAACATTGTAAAAATGGCTATCTTGCCAAAAGCAATCTACAGATTCAATGCAATCCCCATCAAAATTCCAACTCAATTCTTCAACGAATTGGAAGGAGCAATTTGCAAATTTGTCTGGAATAACAAAAAACCTAGGATAGCAAAAAGTCTTCTCAAGGATAAAAGAACTTCTGGTGGAATCACCATGCCAGACCTAAAGCTTTACTACAGAGCAATTGTGATAAAAACTGCATGGTACTGGTATAGAGACAGACAAGTAGACCAATGGAATAGAATTGAAGACCCAGAAATGAACCCACACACCTATGGTCACTTGATCTTTTACAAGGGAGCTAAAACCATCCAGTGGAAGAAAGACAGCTTTTTCAACAATTGGTGCTTGCACAACTGGTTGTTATCGTGTAGAAGAATGCGAATCGATCCATACTTATCTCCTTGTACTAAGGTCAAATCTAAGTGGATCAAGGAACTTCACATAAAACCAGAGACACTGAAACTTATAGAGGAGAAAGTGGGGAAAAGCCTTGAAGATATGGGCACAGGGGAAAAATTCCTGAACAGAACAGCAATGGCTTGTGCTGTAAGATCGAGAATTGACAAATGGGACCTAATGAAACTCCAAAGTTTCTGCAAGGCAAAAGACACCGTCAATAAGACAAAAAGACCACCAACAGATTGGGAAAGGATCTTTACCTATCCTAAATAAGATAGGGGACTAATATCCAACATATATAAAGAACTCAAGAAGGTGGACTTCAGAAAATCAAATAACCCCATTAAAAAATAGGGCTCAGAACTGAACAAAGAATTCTCACCTGAGGAATACCGAATGGCAGAGAAGCACCTGAAAAAATGTTCAACATCCTTAATCATCAGGGAAATGCAAATCAAAACAACCCTGAGATTCCACCTCACACCAGTCAGAATGGCTAAGATCAAAAATTCAGGTGACAGCAGATGCTGGCGTGGATGTGGAGAAAGAGGAACACTCCTCCATTGTTGGTGGGAGTGCAGGCTTGTACAACCACTCTGGAAATCAGTCTGGCGGTTCCTCAGAAAACTGGACATAGTACTACCAGAGGATCCAGCAATACCTCTCCTGGGCATATATCCAGAAGATGCCCCAACTGGTAAGAAGGACACATGCTCCACTATGTTCATAGCAGCCTTATTTATAATAGCCAGAAGCTGGAAAGAACCTAGATGCCCCTCAACAGAGGAATGGATACAGAAAATGTGGTACATCTACACAATGGAGTACTACTCAGCTATTAAAAAGAATGAATTTATGAAATTCCTAGCCAAATGGATGGACCTGGAGGGCATCATCCTGAGTGAGGTAACACATTCACAAAGAAACTCACACAATATGTACTCACTGATAAGTGGATATTAGCCCCAAACCTAGGATACCCAAGATATAAGATATAATTTGCTAAACACATGAAACTCAAGAAGAATGAAGACTGAAGTGTGGACACTATGCCCCTCCTTAGATTTGGGAACAAAACACCCATGGAAGGAGTTACAGAGACAAAGTTTGGAGCTGAGATGAAAGGATGGACCATGTAGAGACTGCCATATCCAGGGATCCACCCCATAATCAGCATCCAAACGCTGACACCATTGCATACACTAGCAAGATTTTATTGAAAGGACCCAGATGTAGCTGTCTCTTGTGAGACTATGCCGGGGCCTAGCAAACACAGATGTGGATGCTCACAGTCAGCTAATGGATGGATCATAGGGCTCCCAATGGAGGAGCTAGAGAAAGTAGCCAAGGAGCTAAAGGGATCTGCAACCCTATAGGTGGAACAACATTATGAACTAACCAGTACCTCGGAGCTCTTGACTCTAGCTGCATATATATCAAAAGATGGCCTAGTCGGCCATCACTGGAAAGAGAGGCCCATTGGACTTGCAAACTTTATATGCCCCAGTATAGGGGAACACCAGGGCCAAAAAGGGGGAGTGGGTGGGCAGGGGAGTGGGGGTGGGTGGATATGGGGGACTTTTGGTATAGCATTGGAAATGTAAATGAGTTAAATACCTAATAAAAAATGGAAAAAAAAAAGAAAAAAAAAAGATTTAGAATATTTTCCAGACAAGTGCTAGATGCAAGTGGCTATTGATTTAGAAAAAGATTCCCTCTCTGACTGAAGAGTTCCAATTTATCATGGTGATATAACTTACCCATTTTCTCTTTTCCAGTATTTAGTATTAATCTGGTCAATTAAATTATTTTCTTTTCCTGCTGATAAGATAGGGGAATTCACTACCCTCTATAGTCTTTCCTTTTGTGATATTACTAATTTCTATTGTATTAACAAATAGATGCATCAAGGCCCCTGCACATATGTAGCAAATGTACAGCTCGGCCTTCATGTGGGTCCCCAAACAACTGGAGTGGGGGCTGTCCCTAGAGCTGTTGCCTTTCCCATTTACCTAACTGGGGAGCCTTGTTTGGCCTCCATGGGAGAGGATACACCTTGTCCTGCAGACACTTGATGGGTCAGGGTGGGATATATATATATATAGGGGGCCGGCTTTACCCTCTTGGAGGAGGAGGGGAGGGGGTAATGGGGGAAGGAACTATGTGATGGGGTGACATCACAGAGATAGGAGGACAGTGACTAGGATGTAAAGTAAATAAAAGAATAGATTAATGGGAAAAAGTTACAAAGTTGGCATTTGAGCACACATTTTAAGGCCAAACATGACTTTTTCAAAACCTTCCATCACTTTATCACTTTGGGACTAAAACATTTTTTTCTCCAACTGGTTGTTTCTAACATATCCTATTCACTTCTCATTTTATTAACTCAACTTACCCACAGCTACCAAGCTTGATAAAATTCCAACAATTTTAACATAAATAAAATGCCCCTTCACAGTCCCCTTTAAATTAATCAGTTGGTAGATCCCAGGAAAAGTCAAAGAGAAGATGACCATGAACTATGTTACAGGGACTCTCTGCCTCTCCTTCCGAATCTGTTCATTGCATAAGTCACTGGAATGAGTCCCCACTTCCCATCAGCCCTGAAAACCAAACTGTCTTCTCCTCTCAAGGTCTCTAAGTAGTAAGACTCTTTATTTCACTTGTTGGTTTCACTGAATCTCACAAGACTGACACAGCTATAATATTTCTCATACAGGACACTCTTCTCATGAGTGGACAAGAGTCAGATAATAGCCACAAGGGTATTTGCCAGTAGATAATTTCCTGTGAAAGATAAAACTGGACATACCCTTAGCCAACTGTCTTCTAAGACAAAGTAATACACAAAAGGTACCTTTGTGAGTTCCAGTAAACAAATACCCTGAAGCCCCATCAGGGCAGGGCTGGAAACTGAAGGGTTGGTATTGGAGGGGAAGGGGAAAAGGAGGAGGAAGTGGAGGAGGAGGGAGGAAATGGATAAGAATGGAGGAGAGGAAAGGAAGGAGAAAAGGCAGCTAGAGGAGAGATTTCTTCAGTTTTCCATTAAAAAAAAGATGCATCACCTCTGCCCTACTTCTCTTGAGTTGACTTGCTCAGTTGCCTGCCTGGCTTACTGAATCTATCCCTGACTGCAGTCTTGCGTTCAGCATCTTAGATAAGCTTACTTTAATGTGCACATTCTTCACTTGTTTGGTTTTAATTTCTGTGATAACCTTCATACAAACATTAGTCATTTGTTTTATGTTTCCAATAACCAAAAATAACCATGTCAGTGAGGATTTTTAAAATTCTGCCCTTTTAAACAAATGCATTATGCTGAATTTAAATGTCTCGGTGGATTTGGGTGATTAAAGAATATTGAACAAAAGTTAACAGCACAGTACACATAAGGTCCAGTAGATATATTATGAGCTCTCATACAGGAGAATGGAAGTCTGTTTCCTCCTTTGGTTGTTGTATATTCATTCAGGAGCAACAGAAATAGGAGCTAGGGAAGAACAATGCATTTTCTTTGTGGCACAGCACTGCCTGCTTGAATGTGGTGATTGTACTTCGAATAGTAAAAAGATATTTATTTGCAGGATAATGTGGCTTTAATGCAGCTATCTACATATCTTGGGCATTAGGAATATAAATTGTTCCTGAGAGTTTTATATGGTATTCAAATTAAACCATAAACCAGGAGCAAAGTTAGTTTGCAGTTAGTAATGTTATCTGGTATGGTCCTAAGTAGTGTTTTATTAATCTTACATCTATATTCTCCAATCATAATGAAATGCAAAATAAAGTTCCCTGCTTCAGAGTTTTTCAGGGGGTTATCACACAGAAGTGGTGCTCCTCAAATTTTTTTGTCTCCTTACTATCTGTGAAAATCTCTGTCACTTTAGTTATAAAATGGGACAGACTTAAGCTTATGGAAGTTGGAGGTTAGGTACATAGATTTACTTGTATTTTTAAATCCAAAGGTGAGTATCACTCCATGAACTGGCTATATTAACACTAAAAGTTATTTGTAACAAGAAATTATATGGAATACCTTTGTAAATTAAGAATGCGATCCTCAAAACCCTGGTGGTATAGGATTATAACCCCAGCAACTAAAGGGAACTTGTGCAAGATAAAAACAGTTTCAATGCCTACCTGGGCTATATACTAAGTACAAGGCCATTCCATTCAACTTAATGAGACCTAGGTTTTAAAAAAATGAGAGAAGTTTAGAACTTCTCTCTTCCTTGTCTTTTAATCTGTTGGGAAGTCTTCCCTCAGGTTTTTGTTTGACATCCTAAGTTTGTTTATTTCCAGTTTTACCTCACTTTGTTTTCTTTAATAATTCTATTTCTACTTTTGTGTCATGGAATGTTTTCATTATTTCCAATTGTTTCTTTGTATTTTGATTAAGGCATTTGTTCATATCTTCCTTGAGATCTTTGAACATATTCATAATTGATATTCTGAAGTCTGTATTTTGTTCTCAGCTAGATTGCATTTCTCGGGACCTATTACAATAGGGTTACTGGATTCAGGAGATGTCATATTATCTTTGCTGTTCTTGTTTGTGTTTTTGTGCTGAGAGTTAAGCATCAAGAATAGTTCTTGGTGTAGATATAACATTTGATCTTGTCTTTGTTATAAAAGAAATTATATGGAATACCTTTGTAAATTAAGAATGCAGTTCTCAAAAACCTGGTGGTATAGGACTGTAACCCCAGGTACTAAGGGAACTTGGGCACGATAAAAACAGTTTCAATGGGTGTTCCATTCTTTGGTTGCTGTTGCTTGCTGTGGATCTTAAGCAGCTATGGGGGATCTGGGGTCCCTGGTAAAGAGTGTTTCTTCAACTCAGTGGGCAAAAAGGAATGGAAATGGAGTAGGAGAAAATTCAGAGAGGGGCTTTGTGAGAGAGCTAGAGGACCTCACAAAGAGTTGGAGTTTCTGTCAAGTGCAAGTAAGGTGGGAGGAAGGGCTCCTGCAAGAAGGTTGCTGCAGGACCAGTACTGAACAGGAGGTTTTCACTCAGCTGCTTCCCTTGAGGTTCAGGGAGGAGACGGTGTATTCCAGAGATAAGAGAATTGACACACATATGAGTCTGCAGAGCCGGTGACACCATGCACAAGACCTGTAGAGGTTCAAGTCAAAAAGTCCTAGCAACAGGAAGAGAAAGTCAAAAAAGGGCCCTACTTCTAGTCAAAAGCTGTCTGTAATTGATACCCTGTGTCAAGGGGAAATACATTTTCAGCTATGAGATCTCACTGTGTGTATGAACCACACTTCTAGCTAGGATACATGACTAGGAATAATTGGCCAATGCAAAACAAACTTAATAGTATTTTTGTGGATTTTTCTGTTTCATTTTGCTTTTTTGGTGCATTTTTGCTTCTTTGCTTGTTTGTTTTGACTTTTAGTTTTGTTGATATTTTTGTGTATCTCGGATTTCCTACTTTTTGTTTCTTGTTTTGTGTATGTGTGAAATATAGAGGAAAAGAACATAAAACTGGGTATGTAGGGAGATGTTAAGAATATGGAAGATTTTGAGGAGGGAAAACATTATCAAAATATATTAACTGTTCTTTAAAAAAACAGAAAATGCTATATATTTTTTTTAATTTAAAAATGCTTGGCATACTACTCAGCAAGATTTTTGAGGAAGAGGTGCCAAAACAAAATAGTTAACCAGCTATCATGGAATCTGAATGTTCTACAGTGGAAGGATATTATGATAGTTCTGTTACCTCACCTATTTTTTTCTGTGAATTGTGTATCAGTAAATATCAATAGAAATTTTTTATACTTTAAATTCATATTTAATGTCAATTTCAAAGATGGGTTGTCCTAATGGTTTGTGCAAGCAGAATAAAAACAGACCAAGGATTAACCAGGTGTCTTAGAATGGAAGTAGATTTGGCAGAGTCCTTACCAATGGAACCTGGCAGCATTTATGGAAAATAAATCATAAACAGCAAATTAATCTCCTCTATTTCAGTCCACTCATTTGCTTTCATATTGGTACAGGATCTTCTATGTGCAGCTAAGTTCCCTGACTTTGAGAAGCTGCAAGTGGGTATGCCTGTTGGTCCAGTGTCTGGGACCCATCTCAATTCACGGCCTCCCCTACAAACTTCTAATAGGAATGAATAGACTAAGAAACTTTTGAGCAAAAATTAGGGTAGTTTCTGTTTATAAATTGACTGTGTTATATATGTAGATAACTGTGCTTCATTATTGTTCTCCTAGGCTAAAAGAAATAACAAGAGAGCAATAACTGAATATTGATTCTTTATAAGTGATGGAACATTCTAGAAATAAAGCAATGCTACTTGAGAGTTGACTTTTTAAAAGAATGTGTGTGGTGCCTTTCCTTTGTAATCACAGTAATTAATCCAATTAAATTTTCAGAGATAGTATTCTTGATTGACAATCAGAAGCAACTGGGCTCAGATCCAGTTGGCTATTGTCTTTGATCCTTGTTTTGGTAATGTGGGAGCTCCATTCTTTGTATCTGGTTCTCACAGATATTAAAGCCTGCTCTTAAACACATTCCTGGATCTTTGTATGAAATGCATTTTCATAAATCCAAGCATTTGGGAGATTTATAGCACGCTTTAATTGCAGATTTATGCTACCACAGATAAAGGAAAACCAGATCACACTCATGCTAATTCTGGACCCAAAGGGAAGGAAATGTCCAAGTTATGGTAAAACAGTGCCGGTAAAATACCCAATGCCCCCAACTTTCTTGCCTATTTCCTTCTTTACATATAAAACTTTCATTTTGTTCATAGAAATTTTGTACCTCTAGACCAGTGGTTCTCAATCTTCCTAATGCTGCAAACCTTTAATATAATTCGTCCAGTTTTGGTGACCCCAACCATAAAATTATTTTGATGCTACGTAGCTGTACTTTTGCTATTGTTATGAATCATAATACAAATATCTGATATACATGATAAATGTATGATATTTAATCTCTCTTCCCCCCATGGGGTTAAGACCCACTGATGTGAGAACCACTGCACTACGCAGGTTGAGACTAGCTCATTGTTTTAGGCCAGTGACTGGTGGTGCTTGCCCCACCCCCAACTCCCAAACCTCATTTTTCTCTGCTGTTTTGGTTTTGGCACAGGATTCATTATTCACCTAGTGCTGGCCAAGATCTTGAGTTCCACACTTTGTTGGTCACCTGGTGCTGGTATTGAAGACCTGCATTATCAAGCCCAGCTTTTCAAGGTGCTCTTAGCTACACTGTAGATTTACTTTCAGACCTGATTAAAACACGATGAAGTTTCATGTTAAATAGGTCTGGGGTCTACCAAGGGATTCACATTTTATACTGTAGGCAAGCTTTCTACTTTTGAAAAAAAAGTACTCCCATGCTCATGGATTGGCAGGATCAATATAGTAAAAATGGCTATCTTGCCAAAAGCAATCTACAGATTCAATGCAATCCCCATCAAAATTCCAACTCAATTCTTCAACGAATTAGAAAGGGCAATCGGCAGATTCATCTGGAATAACAATAAACCTAGGATAGCAAAAACTCTTCTCAAGGATAAAAGAACCTCACCATGCCTGACCTAAAACTGTACTACAGAGCAATTGTGATAAAAATTGCATGGTACTGGTATAGTGACAGACAAGTAGACCAATGGAACAGAATTGAAGACCCAGAGATGAACCCACACACCTATGGTCACTTGATCTTTGACAAGGGAGCTAAAACCATCCAGTGGAAAAACTGCAACCCTATAGGTGGAACAACAATATGAACTAACCAGTACCCTGGAGCTCTCGTCTCTAGCTGCATATGTATCAAAAGATGGCCTAGTTGGCCATCACTGCAAAGAGAGGCCCATTGGACTTGCAAACTTTATATGCCCCAGTACAGGGGAATGCCAGGGCCAAAAAGGGGGAGTGGGTGGGTATGGGATTGGGGGGGGTGGGTATGGGGAACTTTTGGGATAGCATTGGAAATGTAAACGAGGAAAATACCTAATTAAAAAAAACGAAGAAGAAAAAAAAGGAAAAAAAGTACATTTTATTTTTTTAAAGAAAACTTTAATGAGTACTGTATTTACAACATTTCCAATCCTTCTTTTTCCCCTTCAATTTCCTCCCATTTCCATTTCCTCTTCTTCTATTATTCGCGCATGCGCGTGCACACACCCACACCCACACACACAGACACATACACAAACACTCAAAAATGCCACCGAATCTATTTAGTGCTGTTTATATGTACATGAGTTTATGAATTACCACTTGGGACTGGATAAGAAGTATCATTTCTAACTACATTTAAATAGTCATCATTCTACCCATAGATATATGTAGCTTTAACCAGTCACCATTGAGCCTTAGTTTCTTTACATGTGTACAGCTGATTCATGAAGCTTCTTTCTGAGGAATCCTGGTTGAGGCAGGCAAGATCTAGATCTGAAATTCATAGCACATAAGGACCCTAAGTCAGACACAGAACAAACACCAACTTCAATTGCATTCAGCTAATTAAAAGTCTTGGTTGTAGAAATATTGGTATTTTTATAATCATCTTGGAAAAATACCCAGCCACCTAAAACAGATAATCAATATGCAGACTACTTGTTCCATGTGCATACAAGAGTGATTGCAGAAACCTCATGGCTCATCTTGATGACTTCTTCATGTGTTCTTCATTATTCATCTACTGCATATGTGTTCCTATGACTGTTTTCAATTGTATATCTCTGATGAATTATCTGTGTTTACATGTCTATCTATATATTTCCTTGTTGGTTTATTGCTTTGTGGCTCCCTTCTTATAGTCTGGCCTCCCCATCCTGCAACCTTCATTACCTTGTGAAGAAATCTTTCCTGAACAATTTAATTTCATTTGGGGGTTTGTTGACTTTTCCACAGCATTTAAATATTAAAAGGGATCAAAATTTTAAAGAACTTGAGATATATACTCTACAAAGAACTGCCAGAAGTATGATATCGAGATAAGTCAGAAATAGCTAATAAAAGATGAGGTTAATTATCCTACTGGTTACACATGTAGTAATTTATTGAATTGGTATTTATGATGTTTGCTAACAAAACAACCTTTGGAAATCATTGTTTGTTATAAAATAAATTTGTTGTTCATAAATTTTAGAGATATTGCTGAAATAATTGTTAAAAAATTTATTCCTGGTCTCTCCATGAAGGTATATGTAAGAAATAAGCATGTGATATTTTTAGGTGAACAGTGTGTTTGCAAAAGGTTCGGATTCATGTTTATTATTCTGCTTTCCTTTTTGTACTAATATGAAAAGTTTAGAATCCAGCCATTATTATCATCATCATCATCATCTATCAGTAGTAAAGAAAGTAATGCGTCCCATCATGACATTTTCATCATGTATGTTATTGTAACTTGCTTGTTACTTGTCCATTTTCTCCCTTCCTTATCATGTCCTGGCTCCACTAAATAGCCCTACATGTGTTTTTATGTAATCTATCTACCATCTCCGTCTCTCTCTCTCTCTCTCTCTGAATATTAGTTTCCATATTTGCATGTATGTTTAGATTTAGACTTGATATATGGGAGAAAACATAATTCATTTTCCTCCATTAACATTTTTGTTCCTCCCTCATTGTACCATTAACATTTAATCTCTCCTTTTCTCAGTCTCCATCTCATTTCTACTTTCATGTTTTCTTTTCTATAGTTACTCTCTCCATATATACATATCTACATATGTACAAATATGTATATTCTACATATGAGAGAAGGCATGACATTAGTCTTTCCATTCAAGTTTATTTCATTAAATTGATGATAACTGGTTCCCTTCATTTTCTATAAAATGAATAATTTCATTTCTCATTATGGATTAAAACTCCTTTGTGTGTGTTTATGACAGTGTGTGTGTGTGTGTGTGTGTGTGTGTGTGTGTGTGTGTGTATGTGTGTGACACACTACTGTCAATTCATCTTTGATGTATATCTGGGTTATGGAACAAAATTTTTATTCTAATGTTAATAAGGTTGTAAACTTTGAAAACCTCTTGTCTGTGACTTCATATAGTATATATACCTATTTTTCTTAGTCATAACTGTACAGATTATTTGTATTTATATGCATTAATATCACATATATGCATGCTTTATATATTCATATGTAGTTTTAATGAATACAGAGGCTCAATGATGCACAAGAACAATCATATAAGAAAGGTAATTTTTGAGCTAGTTAAAAAGGATTGCATAAAATTTTACTAAGCAAAATTGAAGTAATTTTTATAACAGTACAGAATAATAATAAAGGATCTTGTAAACTATGTGTAATAAGTATCTGTGTGTTTATCTCTTAGGTTCTTATAATGCATGGCATGCTTGTAGAAAGCATTATAATCTGGGAATAAAGTGAGATTTAAATATAATAATTAGTAAAAGTAAAATGAGCAATATTAGTGATTTTATTAGAAACATTCTAATTTGTGAGCCTTGTTTTAATGGCAACAGTTTATTATTTGCTGATAATTGTTTTCATTTTACATAATAATCACAATTCTCTCATTAAAATTATTCATCATAAAATAATTAGAGTTATTAAAATTATGTAATTATTTTAACATAGGGAGTTTATATAGATAGTATTTTCTTTATGTGTCAACAATATTTAGACATTTCATTAGTGGCATGCAATAAAAGCAATCTAGTTTCTATAATAATAAAATTTGGACTCAAAATCTGTATTTTGACTACTGTATCATTACTGATGTTTTTAAAGGGATGTTTTTTAGGAAGGGTGCTCTTCTGAATGCCTTTACTCTCAGTATTCTCAGGGCAGAATCAGATGTATTTCTAAGTTCAAGGCTATCCTTGCCTACATAGCAAGTTTCAGGCCAACTAAGGCTACACAGTAAGACCTTGTCTCAAAAAAAAAAAAAAATAACCAAAACAAAACAAAAACAAAAACAAAAAACAAAAAACAAAAAACAAAAAAACCCCAAATACTGTTCTTTACCTCTTTAGTTTTATTTCATAAGAACTATATATACAGTCTCATAGTGTATCAATTATAATTATAAATTTTACAGTATTCAAATATTGCTTTGAAAAAATTAAAGTGTCACTTAATAGGAACATTTTGTATACTAGTTTATAGAAATAATATGTACAAATAGTCAAATGTATAAAGATTACTATCTAGATATCTCACAACCTTTAGATATCATTTATAACACAATATAAGGACAGAAATGGACACAGATGTTCATTGGATACAAGGCCAGATGCTTGATACTAACAAAGCAAGGGAGATTTATGGCAGGGTGAACTTGGAGCTGACTGTAAGTAGCTGTGAAAAATTTTACTTATCAAACACAAAGTGATATTTATGAAATCAAAGAATGGTAAATAACAGTTTTCTTATGTAAAAATAAAATGAGAGTAGGTGCACAGGAAGGAAATGGACTTACAGTCTTGGTCTGGGAAGGGAGGTACAGAATGAGAGCAAAGACTTTCACCCAAAGAATATTTCTTACATGACAGTTGATGAGGACAAGAATGTACAAAAATGCTCATAAGACAAATATGTAACAAAGAAGGACAAGAAGAGGAGTAATGAGAGAGAGGGGGGAGGGGGCAGGAGGAGAGAAGGGGGAGAGAGGGAGAGGGGGGAGGAGAGAGAGAGAGGGAGGCAGAGAGAGAGAGAGGGAGAGAAGGAGGGAGAGAGAGAGAGAGAGAGAGAGAGAGAGAGAGAGAGAGAGAGAGAGAATGAATATGTTGATAGATTTGAAAGCATTTGATGGTATCAGAATAGTGGAAGCGCTCAACTGGAAGAGGTGCAAGAACTGGACAAGTTTAGAGAATAATGATTTTATAGACAGACAGACTTGAAAGGGGCTGAGAACTAGAATGTCTTGATGGAGAATATGAAATGTCCAGAAGCATGAATAAGTGAGGCTGGATGATGGCTCACAGCAAGACAAACAGAAGCCCAGCCTCATCCATTGCATGTTTGAGGGCTATATCTCACCATTTAGCTTTTTGCTAGTTAGAATAAAACATTTTCTTCTTGGACAAGTTACATGCATTGAAGTGAGGATGCTAAATTATCTATTTGGTAAGATGAGATTCAAATTTTAAGGCAAAACAGATATTTTAAAAATAATGAAACAAATTGAATCTGTTATTAGATATTACTAATAAAGAAAATTTTAATAAAAAGAGAAAATTTACATGCAAGTAAGGGTTGTGTTCATGTGCTAATTGCTAACAAATAATATGAATGAATATACATGAATATTAATTTTATACAATAATCTATTTAGGTTTAAATTATGTAATTCTCTTTTTAATATATCCTAAATTAGAAAAAAAGCAACAGAGTAGAAATCTTCACATAACATGTTTCACAACATTTTTCTCATAAAAATAGTAAATAATGTTTCTGACATCAATAACATAATATAATGCTCAAAACAATGTGGAAATGCTACCATGCTTTCTTCCAGTTTCTTCTGCCAATACCATCTATATTTCTTCAGTTTTATAGTCAACTTGAAAACCAATAACCACATCATTTTGATTGCAAATGACAACTGTACAAATAAACCAACCACAGAAACAAAATTTTCTACCAGCTTGGTGGACACTAAGAGGAAGAGAGGGTTCAAATCTTCTATGACATGTAAACCACTCTTTTAGCATACTTAAAGATTCTGTTGGAGTAGAAATAAGTGGAGAAAAGAATACCACAGTAGGAAGGGTTCTCAAAACCTGAAACATAGGTCCCTAGAAAGAGGAATGGGCAGATCTTTAAACAGGCTTACTGAGAACCAGGAGAAAAAAAAAAAAAAAACCTAAGATGTTTAAAGAGAATGTGGAGATCATTACTATCCCTACAGACATGACTAAAGTCACAAAGGTTGTAGTGTGTCTTATTGCTATTAACATGAGATCTTGGGGAAATTGAATTCAAAGGTTATGGGATAAAGCAACATGTTGGTGTGTTGACAAGGGATTAGTTGTCAACTTGACAGAGCCTAGTGTCATCGAACTGGAAGGCCTTCACTGAGGAATTGTCCTGTCAGAATCAATTTGTCTTAATTATTAATTGATGTAGAAAGGCCCAGCTTGCTCTGTGCAGTATCATACCTAAGCATATGGTCTGTGTCACATAATTAAGAAAGTTATTCTATAGAATTTTTTATAAACTCTATGTAAAAACCTGAGCAGTTGTAGTTCATGATATATCATACAGTGAAATGAATTTAATGTGCAAGTTTGGTAAACTGACAATATAAATAACATTTTTTAACCTAGAGTTTAATAACAACACACAGACCTTGTAAACATGTTTATTCATGATAGGGACACCCATCTTTACCCATTTAGGCTTTCATGGTTTCAGTTACTCCTGGCCATTCAAGGTCCAAGTAAATGGGATGGAAATTTTTACAAATCAACTGCTGTATATACACTTTAAATATGTGTGATTCTGAGTAGTGCATGGCCTCAGGCCATGTCACTCAAACCCATCTGGGCCATGAGTCACTCCATCATTGAGAATATACACAGTAGATGCTACCTGCCTGGAGTCACTTAGTAGTCATCTTGAGAGCCAAGCTAAGTGGCCAATAACAGTGCTGGTGTTTAAGCAGTCCTCTTGTTCTCACCTGCATTGCTTTTATTAGCTAGGATAACTAATTCCTGTACTGAGTTTACAAATTAAATGTTATATGTACACACAAAAAAAATATATAGTACAGGTTGTTATCTGTATCCACTGGGGATCTTACAAAGTATGAATTACTGGGCAAATGTTGGGAGAACAAAACTATTTATAGCTACAGAAATATCAAACTCTCATTTGAAGCAATGGATTTTCGTTTTCATTCTGTTGATCTATCATTAGGAGGAATCCTTGATAATTACATCTGTCCAAATATAACATTTGGTTGTAACCTATGTTCTGATTCCACCAGGGCATAATTTCTATGTTCCATTTAAAAGTCATAAGGGAAAATATCTCAGAAATGTAAGGGCAGTTCTTTTAGTAGCTATAACTGTTAAACTGAGGGGATGTGAAAAATTAATGAGAATTTGACACATTCTCTCAGAGAAGAGTTTCACTAACATATTAATAATTAGTGGAATAGATCTGGTAGTACTGTGGCAGATATTTTCTTATGCTAGACTAGGAATATTTTCTGCAAATTATTTTTTGTATATAATTGGATAATTAGAATCATATCTTGGGGCTTATAGTACAAGTATAATTAATCGAGACACTTATATGCTTGGGGGAAATTTTTTTGTTGAACAGAGAATTGGGCTAAAAATACAAAAGACTGATTTAGAATTTGGTCACTACTACACACCATGGACTTTAACTAGTCTGAAGTTCAGGTTGTTCATATAAAAAACGAGAAAAAAATTACTTCACTCCTGGGTAAGTAGGATGATTAAAAACTCATGCATTGTATATTATAACTGCTGGTAAATGGTACATTCCCCATAGTCTCCCCTTTTTTCCCCTTAGAAACACTTCTGATTGTTTTTGACCATTGAAGGCATACATTCACAGTTAAATGAACTTCACTATCAAGTTTCCCAAATGGAGTATATGTATTTTACTTTTGGGAGTCTATAGCTAGTATTTTAGATGATTTCATGGTTTATTAAAATTATGGTTAAGAAAAAGTCCAGAGAATGGTTAGATTGGTTGGAATAGAATTACTGTATGTGGGCTGCTAGTAGCTACACTTGTTGTTTGATCTTACAGCCAGGGTCTTTCTGTACAGTTAGTTCATCCTTTTCCTTTCTGTAGTAAAATAAAATTCTCCTTTCCTTCCTCTAGCTAAGCCTCTGAGTTCGCAAAACAAATAATGTAGGTCAGAATGTAGTTGATGTTATGTTTTCTCTCTGCATGAGGAGCACATTTCTTCTAATATTTCTTACAAAGGAGCTCGCTGGTAAATGATACCATTAAAAAAAAAATCTGAACATGTCTACATTTCTCCCTTAAATTTGAAAGCTACAGGACATTCTTGTTTAGTCTGTTTAAAACAACACTTTGAACATGTCATTCTTATGTCTGCGAAGGTTTTAGATGATACATTTATTTTTATTTATGCTGACACTTTCTGTTCCCCTTCTTTGTCTGTATACAAGGCTTTTCTCTTTGGTGTTGGTATACCATGTTTTGACAGGGCTGTATACATACTGTTAAACTTCTTAAATGTATACCTTGTTCTCATCAAGTTAGAAGTTTTTAGCAATTAGTTGTTTAGATATTCTTTTCTGTTTCTTTCCCATCTTCTACAATTTTAATTACTCCCCTCTTGGTGTGTTTTGTGTCTTACATGTCTCTGAGGTGGTGCTTTGACTTCTCAATTTTCTATAATTTTAAAGTTAACAATGTACTAATACATTTTATTCTTACTTATCCCTCTTTGAACTTATTCAAGTATTTCTTTAATTTCACCAACATTTTAAAAATTTCAATTATTATACTTTCTAATATCCAAATTTCTTTTAGTTATTTATATTAGAACTTAACACTTTTCTCTCAAAACTGTGTATTCAGTAACACTAAAATTTTCTGATTCTTGAACATATTTTCTATAATTTTTGAAATGCTCTTTAATAGGCACTATAGAATTTTGTCTGCTTTGTCTAAAGTAATGTCTTACTTTTTCCTGGTCATTAATCATTCCTTTTGGCCCTTAATTGTTGTCTTAGTCAGGGTTTCTATTCCTACGCAAACATCAAAACCAAGAAGCAAGTTGGGGAGGAAAGGGTTTATTCGGCTTACACTTCCATACTGCTGTTTATCACCAAGGAAATCAGGACTGAAACTCAGGCAGGTCAGGAATCAAGAGCTGATGCAGAGGCCATGGAGGGATGCTCCTTACTGGCTTGCTTCCTCTGGCTTGCTCAGCCTGCTCTCTTATAGAACCAAGACTGCCAGCCCAGAGATGGTACCACCCACAAGGTACCATCTCAATTAGTGATCTCCTCTTGATCACTAATTGAGAAAATGCCTTACAGAGGGATCTCATGGAGGCATTTCCCCAACTGAAGCTCCTTTCTCTGTGATAACTCCAGCTGTGTCAAGTTGACACAACACTAGCCAGTACAATTGACCTCTTGTCAACTTGACACACAAACACAGTCAACTTGACACACATCACTAGTAAGCCTCAACCCTTAGTTTCTTATTTATTCCCAAGATCTAAATAACTTTGTTACACATCTCCCCATCTTGACTCCTATAATCTTTGTAACATTTCTTCCTTGGTGTTCTCTGAACCTTAAAAGGGAGTGTTAAGTCTACTATAGTTTGGGTAGAGCATGTCGCCACTGCTTATTCTTGGGGCTTGGGAGGATTACATTTTTCATCATTAACTACAGACTGCTGAAGGAAGAAACTTCTCTGGTAAAGCCTGAATCCAGAACTAATGTATAGGTATAAAACTGAATAATTATAAATATGTATAACAACAGGATTGTTTAACAAAATGATAGCATTAGGCTTTTCTTTAGGACCTATAACACATCTGTCAAGTTTACAGAACTGAGAATGAGTTCCTATTTATGTTATAGGCCTTAAAACCAATCTGAGCTACTATTCTAAAGATGATCAAAAATACACAAAAGAGGAACTTGAATAAAGTTATGCTGCAAGAAAGGATAACAATAGTCCCAGAGGCTATGAGTCAGCTGTGAGTTATCTTTCTAGAAGTTACTGGCCAGGGAGGGTGCTAGGGTCCCTCAAAGACTATTGCCTATGTTCTTGTTTGTCCACCAGAATTGATACTAAGACACTATTGTTGAAGACACTGCAGCACACTTTGGTCATAGACCTTAGAACAATTAAACTAGAGCTGAATTGCAAGCTTCTTCTGTGCTTGTTAATCTTCATAGTTAGTCTTCATAGTCCCCCAGAAAGTGTTATATATGCTACTTTGTGGAGAAAATTCAGACCAGTCTGCCTAGCCAGCCACACAAACACACACACACACACACGCATGCATGGACACACACATGCATGCATGCACACACACATGCACACACACACATACACACATAGAATATACTACTTTCTATTGAGACCTAGAATAAAGGCTAATTTTAGAAATTAATATTTCAACTTAAAATTTATATTTATACGGTATGCTTTCAAAATTTGATAGATACATAAAATGTGTAAAAATCACATGTGGGTAGTTAGCACTTTTAATATCTCTAACCATTTAAATTTTAATTAATACGTAATAATGTGTACATCTATGGATGAGAGTATGATTTTTCCATACATGGATATGATATATACTGGAAAAAATCAGGTCATTTAACACTCTACCTCTTCTTTATTGGAACTTTTGAATGTATCTACCAAGTCATAAAATCTGTAAATGATTATTATCAACTTTAATCATGCCATTGTCCTGTAGATAACATGATAACGTATTGCATTTATCTATGCTTATCTTAATTCTTAACCTCTATCTCACTTTAGTCAGCCTTCTCAGCTGACTGACCCACAGTCTTTACGTATTAAAAAGTTTATGTATTAAAAAGTTCAATCCCTTTAAAACGTCCAATATCATTTAAAATTCAAAGTCTCTTAACTGTGGGCTCCACTAAAATACTTTCTTCTTTCAAGAGGAAAAAATATCAGGGCACAGTCACAATCAAAGGCAAAAATCAATCTCCAACCATCCAATGTCTGGGATCCAACTCACAATCTTCTGGGCTCCTCCAAGGGCTTGGGTCACTTCTCCAGCCATGCCCTTTGGAGCACACACGTTGTCATCTATGCTCCAGATGCCTGTAGTCCACTGCTGCTTCTGTTCTTGGTTGTCATCGCATGGTCTTGGCATCTCCAAAACACTGCATGACCCCTTCAGTCCTGGGCCATCAATTGCAGCTGAGGCTGCACCTTCACCAATGGCCTTCCATGGCCTCTCACAGTGCTGAGCCTCAGCTGCCCTGCATGACATATTCATGCCTTCAAAACCAGTACCACCTGAGTGACTCTTACACAATACCAAGTCTTACTGCTGCACAAGGTACAACCTTGGCTATCTGTGGAACACAGCCTCTGTGCTCTCAGAAAACACTTCCCAGAAGATTTCACTTCATTGATGCTGGTCTCTTCTTAATCACAGCAAATTTCTTAGCTTCAGCTAACCAGCATCAATAGTCCCAGTAATGCAAAGGTTTTGCTTTAGTAGTTCTGGTATCTTGTTAATCACAGCTGATTCTTCAGTCCCAGCTAACCAGAACCACAGAATTTTCACAATCAAAATAGCAATGGCCCTGAAAAGAGTCTTTAATCTTCCCTCTGAAATTTCACCAGCCAGGCCTCCACTATCTGCACTGTTTTCAACAATATCTTCCAAGCTCCTACACAACATCCAACAGAGCTCTTAACACCGAATGGATCTTCTAGTCCAAAGTTCCAAAGTCCTTCCATAGTCCTCCCCAAAACATGGTCAGGTTGTCACAGGAATACCCCACTATGCTGGTAACAATTTGTCTTAGTCAGAGTTTCCATTCTTGCACAAACATCATGACCAAGAAGCAAGTGGGGAAGGAAAGGGTTTATTCAGCTTACATTTCCACATTGTTGTTGATCACTAAAGGAAGTCAGGACTGAAACTCAAGTGAGTCAAAAATCAGGAGCTGATACAGAGGCCATGGAGGGATATTCCTTACTGGCTTGCTTGCTCTGGCTTTCTCAGCCTGCTCTCTTATAGAACCAAGACTACCAGCCCAGAGATGGCACCACCCACAAGGGGACCTCCCCCCTTGACCACTAATTGAGAAAATGCCTTACAGAGGGATCTCATGGACACATTTGCCCAACTAAAGCTCCTTTCTCTGTGATAACTGCTGTCTGTGTCAAGGTGACACAAAACTAGCCAGTACAATTGTCATATTTTATATCTCACTACCTGTCTAATGGCTTTTTGATTAAAACAAGAATATTGTCAGTTACAGGTTATGTGCATCTCATGAGTGTTTAAAATGTACTGTTGTTCTCTTAAGGGATTAACATTCCTGGATTTAAACAGTAAATTTCATCCCCTCCACAGTGTGCAGCTGCTATCATCTCTGCAGTGTTTATGTGGCTTTCCAGTGTTGTTTAGTGCTCCATTTGGTGGCTAGCCAAAGCTTCCCTGCAGTTCACTGTCTTCTAGAATTTCCTTATTTATATGCATGCTCTCAATTTTAGACTTTGTTTTCTGAAACATCAAGAAGGCATTTGTTGATACCCTGTTTTCTGTCTAGGCTACAAGCATAGGCAATTATCATAACAGCTGTTGGTAAAATAAAGCTGAAATCAGCAATTCAGCAAAAAGAAATCCATAGGCCACATCTAACACACTATCTTTGGAAATAGTATTTATCAGAACACAGTATATATTGCCCACTGATTTGTATATTTTCTGTGGTTACTTTTGCCCAAGTCAAATAGTTGGGAAAATATTATTCATAGAGTAAGAGATCCACACCTGACTCTACAAAGCACAGTTACTAACCTCTAAAACAGAATGTTATTGAACTTTCTCTATAATTTTTATTGAAAACTTAAATTCAATAATCCTATAAAAGCTAAGAACACAGTCTGGGTTTTTACCAACATCCACTATACCAATAAGAAGATGAAACTCTTGTTTCTGATTAAACAAAAATGGTACATTTTATGTCTTTGATTCAAATAAAAAATAAGTTTAAATTGAAAAGAGATTATTTGGAATAAATAAAAAATAACTTTAAATTGAAAAGAGATCATTTGGGAAATTTCCAATTTCATCTTTAGTTTGAAAGAAAAATTCTCACTATTTTCGATAATAGAGTGGAGTACTTCTTTTTGAAACATGAATATCTGTGTTCTTAGTGCCCCTTTTCTCATGTGGCCTTACCTATATCTCTCCTCTTGTGCCACCCAATACAGCAGGGTCCATGCTTGCCATGCCTGTAGTGGCTTTAATAAATTCCCCATGGGTAATAGAAATGAGATTATAAGTGGGCACAAGTTCACCACTGGCTTTGACTTCCCCAAGATCACACACAGTAAACATTTCATTAGTACTTTCAATTCACATAGATATTTTATAAGCTTTTGACATTTGGATGTCTGCCTAGGAAGCAACTATTTTATGCCATATTTCCTTGGAGATTTATTCCCTCAGCCTTTTGGTTGACTGCTTATTTCTGATGGGTTTATAAGACTTATTATTTCAAGAGTTTTCAAGTATTTTCTTGTGTAAGGATGTTGACTTACTTTCCAGTTAGTCCAATAAAATACCCTGACAAAAGCAACTTAAGGGAGGAGGGGGTTACTAGACTCAGAATCCCATGCTGTAGACCAGCACTGCAGGGAAATTAAGGCAGGAGATCCTTGATAAAGCTAGCCACAGTCTTCCAACAATCAAGAGCAAACAGCAGGGATTGAATGCATTCAAGTGGGCTGGTGTTCAGATCACTCACTGATTCATTCAGTATAGGATCCAGTCTGTTTGAACAAGTACTGCCCACATTCAAAGTGGATCTGCTTATTAACACTCCCAAATCCCTCACAGATATGCTTACTGGGCAACCTAATCTAGACAGTGCCTTATTGAAATTCACTGGGGATTTTGTGAAGCTGTGCTGGCTGGGCTAGTTTATATCAGCTTGACATGCCTTAGAATAATATTTAGAAGAGGAATCACAGTTGAGTAAATGTCCCCACCAGAATAATTTGTGAGCAAGCCTGTGGTACATTCTCCTGAATGACGATTTACGACGGAAGAGGCGATTTATCTTAGTCTGTGCAAACCCTGAGCTAGTGGTCGTAGGTGCTATAAGAAAATAAGCTCAGCAAGTTAGGAGGAGAATGCCAATAAGCAGGCCTTTTATATTGCCTCTGTATCAGCTCTTGCCTCCAGGTTCCTGCCCTGTTTAGGTTCTGCCATGACTTCCTTTAGTGATGTAGAACTATAAGAAGCAATGAACCTTTTCCTCCCAAACTTGCTTTAGGTTTTGGTAGTTTGTCACAGTAATAGAAACTCTAAGACACTAACCCAACACACATGCGCGCACACACACACACACACACACCTCAAGGGGGCATAAATTAAGCTGTAGCTTTCTGTCTCTTGCCGCCCAAATCTTATTTTGGACTTATAATATTAGTGTAGTATAGTATCCAACTTCACAAGATCCATAGCTTTAAAAATTCCAACACCTTAAAAAGTTCAAAAATAGTAGGACAGAGAAAACATTCCCATTTCAAACATAAGAATCAAGGGATTACAAGGTTAATCACCTCTTCACACTGAAGTGCAACCAGCAATTATCAGGGAAAACATTAAATCCTACAGCTCCATATTCTGCACATGAATAGTCTATTCTTTATGCTTTGCCACTTTCAGGATTACACAGATTTCCATTTAGGTATAGGTAGCTCCATTTCACACCCATGCACTCTTGGAGGATGAGCCATAGTTCTGACATCTCTAATGTACTGGGTCCTCTGCTGTGCTAACTATCACAGCTATACTCTGTTGCATTTCAGAATCTCTCTGCATGGAGTTCAGCGGGCCTCAGAAGTTCTCTATACTCCCTCAGTATTTTGTCTTTTATGCCTTCAAAATCAGAACTATATGTGAACAGTACCATCAAATTCTGCCAGATGGTGATGTATGTAACCTGACCTCCTTTTAACACAGCATCATCAACATCTGGTTGCTGACTCTGAAGAATACATTCCTCTTATCTCAGGATATAGCACCAGGTTTCTCTTGAGTGAAACTAATCTCTTGAAGAGTGTAGATACTTGCTTCTCTGCATTCTCCTTGTCTGGACATTTAGGCTTACCCAAGCACATTTCTTTTCTCAAACAAATTAGTTTCTTATCTTTAAATTCAACACACCTCAAATTCGAAAGTTAGGGAAAGACTACAGCCACATTCCTGCCAAAATATTGCATAAATGACTCCTAGCTCAATTCCTGGTAAGGGCGCATGTTTGCCTCTAAAGCCTTTCAAGGCCAGCCATATTATCTGTCCACTATACTCATTTCCTGCAGTATTACTATCATCCTTACTCCTAGTAGAACAGTGTACTGGATAGTTTTGTTTTAACTTGACACAGGCTGGAGTTATCACAGAGAAAGGAGCTTCAGATGGGGAAATGCCTCCATGAGATCCCTCTATAAGGCATTTTCTCAATTAGTGATCAAGGGGAGTGGTCCCCTTGTGGGTGGGACCATCTCTGGGCTGGTAGTCTTGGTTCTATAAGAGAGCAGGCTAAGAAAGCCAAGGGAAGCAAGCCAGTAAGGAACATCCCTCCATGGCCTCTGCATCAGCTCCTGCTTTTTGACTTGCTTAAGTTCCAGTCCTGACTTCCTTGGTGATGAACAGCAGTATGGAAGTGTAAGCCGAATAAACCCTTTCCTCCCCAACTTGCTTCTTGGTCATGATGTTTGTGCAGGAATAGAAACCCTGACGAAGACAAACAGTCAGTTAAAATTTAATAAGAGCAAGCATCAAATTTTTTAGTCCAAAGTTCCAAAGTCTTTCACATATCTCCCACATAAATGTTCTATAAAGCAAAACGCCACGTGGGCAGGTTTAACCAAACACTACTATTACTTTTCTGTGAGAATTTTTGTCTAGTCGCTCTTCCTGTTGCTCAGCTTCACTTCCTGACTTCCTGTTGCTCAGCTTCACTTCCTGACTTCCTGTTGCTCAGCTTCACTTCCTGACTGGTTCCACTGTGGTGTTATCATCCATTTCAATGCCTTACTTCTTCAATTTTGAAAACAATGTTTTCTCTGTCCTATTTTTTGGGGTACTTATAAGAACTCAGAGTTGATAGAATTTAAATTTTATGTTATTAAAAATTTAAATCTTTTAAAGTTGGACACTACAGTACACTTAAAATGAGATTTAGGGACACAAGGTAGAAAACTACAGATGAAAGTAATGCCTTTCTCTCTCTTACTTGCTCTTTTGTGTGAGTGTGTGTGAGTGTGTGTGTGTGTGGGGGGGGGGGGTTCATGTCTCAGTTAGACTCCCTGTTACCAGAATAAGCAAAGTGCATATGTATGTTTAGATCCAAGGCCTCTGTAGCATCATAGAAGGCAACACTGGGCAGGAACACAATGGTTTTTTAAACATTATTTTTCAGTTAGTACACATTCACAAACCTTTTACTGTTGTCAAAAACTTTATCTATTACTCCAGTTCTATTATGTGGTTCTCTGTAGAGCCATACTCCACAATTTAACAGTGTGGGCATTTGAAAGCCATTAATTTCTTTTTAAAAATGGCTGTAGGGACACAATAACAATTACATTCCTACTTACAAAAGTTTGTTTTAAGTGATATGTGAAGACTAATGAATCAACAATGGAAATTGATAAACCAGTTAGCTGGCATATTATATGAGGCAAAAAAATCTCAAGAATTTGACTTAAGGTTGCAGTAATAACTTAAAGAAGAATGGACATTTCAAGCCACACCTTAATAGTAGTACGAAGATTCACAAGCAAGTGGAGTAACATTTAAAATATTTTATCATAGCATGCTGTAAAGTTAAATCATCCCAGACAGCTTTTTTTAAAATTTCATTTAATCTTTTTTTTTTTTTTACATTCCAGATTTTATCCCCCTCCTGGTCCACACTCTGACTGTTTCACACCCCATATCACCTCCTCCCTGCCCTCCCTCTCCTTGAGGATGTCCCCAACCCTCAGCCCCCATCCCACCAGACCTTAAACTCCCTGGGGCCTCCAGTTTCTTGAGGGATAGGTACATCTTCTCTGACTGAACCCAAGCCAGGCAGTCCTCTGCTGTATATGTGTTGGGGGTCTCATAGCAGCTGGTGTATGCTGTCTGGTTGGTGGTCCAATATCTGAGAGGTCTCAGAAGTCCAGGTTAATTGAGACTACAGGATAGCCCTCCTCCTCAGCTTCTTTCAGCCTTTCCCTAATTTAACCACAGGGATCAACAGCTTCTGTTCATTGGTTGGGTGTAAATATCTACATCTGACTCTTTTAGCTGCTTGTTGGGCCTTTTGGAGGGCAGTCATGATTGGTCCCTTTTTATGAACATTCCATAGCATCAGTAATAGTGTCAGGCCTTGGGGCGTCCCCTGTCACTGGACCTGCTTTTTCTCAGGCTCCTCTCCATTTCCATCCCTTCAGTTCTTTCACACAAGAACAAATATGGGACAAAGTTTTTGACTGTGGGATGGCAACCCTATTCCTCACTTGATGTTGTCTTTCTTCTGGAGGTAGGCTCTTCAAGTTCCCTCACCCCACTATAGGACATTTCATCTAAGGTTTCTCCCTTTGAGTCCTGATATTCTCTTACCTCCCAGGTCTCTGGTATTTTTGGAGGTCCCCCCACCTCCTACCTCTTGAAGTTGCCTGTTTCCATTCTTTCTGCTGACCCTTAAGGCTTCAGTAATTTTTACCCCACCCAATACCTGATCATGTTCCCTTCTTCCCCTCCCTGACCTCTTTCCTACTCAAGACCCTACCTCCCTTCACCCTCCTGTGATTGCTTTATTCTCCCTCCCAAGTGGGATTGAGGCATCCTCAACCTTTTGCTTGTTAATCTTTTTTTAATTCTGTGGACTATACCCTTGGTAGTCTCTACTTTTTGGCTAATAACCACTTACCATAAATATCCTTTTGGGTCTGAATTATCTCACTCTTCCAGACAGGTGTTTTAATAAAAGTTCACATAGTAAATAAGTCACATGTAGTCCACTTAGTGATAAACATGGATAGAAAATCATAGGGTATTATTTCTTGGTTGTTTCATTGCTTCTTTTATATACCTTGATGTATATATCTATGCTCTATTCTATTCTTTTTTTAGTGGATATTTTATTTGTTTACATGTCAAATGTTATCCCCTTTCCTGATTCCCTCCCAGAAATCTGTATACCATCCCTCCTCCTCCTGCTTCTATGAGGGTGTGCCCCCACCCACCCACTCCTGCCTCCCTGCCTTTGCATTCCCCTGCACTGGGGCATCAAGCCTTAATGGGACCAAGAGCCTCTTCTCCCATTGATGCCCAACAAAGCCATCCTCTGCTATATATATATGGCTGGAGCTTCAGGTCCCTCCATTTGTACTCCTTGGTTGGTAGTTTAAAACCTGGGAACTCTGGTTGATTGATATTGTTGTTCTTCTTGTGGGGTTGCAAATCCCTTCAGTTCCTTCAGTCCTTTCTCTAACACCTCCACTAGGGACCCCGTGATCAGTTCAATGGTTGGCTGCTAATATCTGCATCTATATATGTCAGGCTCTGCCATAGCCTCTCAGGAGGCAGCTATATCAGGCTCCTGTCAGCATGCACTTCTAGGCATCCACAATAGTGTCTGTGTTTGGTGACTGTATATGGGATGGCTCTCTAGGTGGGGAAGTCTATGAATGGCCTTTCCTTCAGTCTCTGCTCCATACTTTGTCTCCATATTTTCTCCTGTGAGTATTTTCTTCCCCCTTCTAAGAAGGATGGAAGCACCCACACTTTGGTCTTCCTTCTTCTTGAGCTTCATGTGGTCTGTGAGTGTATCTTGGGTATTCCGTATAATGCTGGTATGCTAGGGTATTAAGAATACAAGGATTAATGCTGGAATATTTTTTCACTGAGATATAATTTAGGCATATACATATAATAGTCTTGCTTCTTAAAATTGCCTTAACTCACACCTTCTATGTTAGTTCACTTTTCTTTACTGTAATAGGATATATGGTATAAACATTTCAAGTAAGAGAATATGTTGTGATTAACAGTAAAAAATAGTTTCATGACTTTAAGTCAAGGTGGGGCAGTATGCCAAGGAGTACATACTTCATCATGGTAGATCAAAGCTGTTCATCTCACTATGAGTGGGAAGCAAGAGACAAGAGGCCATAAATGAAACATATTTTTTCAGTCCTATACACTTGGTGACTTATCTCCTCCAGCTAGTCCCCGATTCTTAGCTTCCATCATCTCTCGGTGCTCATTAGGCTGTGAATCCATAATTGAATTATTTCATTGATGCAGCTAGAGCCCTCAGGATCCACTCACCTCCCCAAAATTCTACTTCTAAATGTAGATATTTCATGGACCATCACTTACAATACACTAACTGTAAGTAAATATTTCTTATCCAAACTCTATTACACCCTGGAAGGCAGAATGCAGGGTTGTTTATTTCATTATCAGTAACTTAACAGTATAAACATAAACATAAATTACACCTGCTATTTGTCAGTTATGTAAAATTCACAAAGTACTATGTAATAGTCCACTTACTGTTTTTTTTATTAAGACCAGAAAGAGAGCTATCTTACTGTACAAAATGCAGAGCCTATGTCCAGGAACGTTAAATAGCCTGCTTAAAATAGAGTACCTTGCAAATGATGATGCCAGAGGCAAAACCTCATCAAATGTTTTGCAATAAATTATATTTCCAGTTCCTTGGATAGTCACTGGCATGTCCGGCAAGACTGGGCACTCAGTAAATATGTGACACTGAATGAATACATCTGTCCTCCTCTCCATATATTCTTGCTATCTGTCCCTTTATAAAACAAAGGATGATAAAACTCACAATGAAAATGGTTTTAATAAGCAGCAAGCTTAATCTCTACGGTATCAGGTAACTATCTACAATAAGAAGTGGCAATCAAGTGAGAGCCAGGTGTCCCACCATTTGTTTTCTTTTGTTGGTGGTTTAGTCCCAGGGAGCTTGGGAGATACTGGTTAGTTCATACTGTTGTTCCTCCTATGGGGCTGCAAACCCCTTCAGCTCCCTGAGTACTTTCTCTAGCTCCTTCATTGGGAACCCTGTGCTCCTTCCAATGGATGGCTGTGAGCATCCACTTCTTTATTTGTTAGACACTGGCAGAGCTTCTAAGGAGAGAGCTATATCAGGCTTCTGTCAGGAAGCTCTTGTTGGTATTCACAGTAGTGTCTGATCATCAATGGGAGGAGAGGCCATTGTTCCTGTGAAGATTCTATGCCCAAGTATAGGGGACTGTCAGGGACAGGAAGCAGGAGTGGGTAGATTAGTGAGCAGTAGTAGGGGGAAAGGGATTAGGGGATTTTCAGGAGGGGAAACTGGGAAAGGTGATAACATTTGAAATGTAAATGAAGAATGTATCTATTGAAAAATGAAAAAAAAGAAAAGTGGCAATACAAATTAATATTTTTTAAAGGAGGGGTTGACTTCAAAAAGTGAATAATTATTTTTTGAAATGATGTCTCATACAGTGATATAATAACCTGGTCTCCCAATGTAGAGGAATGTTTGGGAATTGAGGCAGGAGAGGTGGGTGGGTGGGTGAGCACCCTCATAGAAGCAGGGGAAGGGATAGGAGGTTTGCAGAGGGGAACAGGGAAACAGGATAATATTTGAAATGTAAACAAATAAAATAAACCATTAAAAATAACTGGTCTCTAGTAATTTATATCTATTGAATTTCTTTTTTTTTTTTTAATTTTTTTTAATTAGGTATTTTCCACGTTTACATTTCCAATGCTATCCCAAAAGACCCCATACCCTCCCCCCACTCCCCTAGCCACCCACTCCCACTTTTTGGACCTGGAATTCCCCTGTACTGAGGCATATAAAGTTTGCAAGACCAATGGGCCTCTTTCCAATGATGGCCAACTAGGCTATCTTCTGAAACATATGCAGCTAGAGAAACGAGCTCTGGGGGGTACTCGTTAGTTCATATTGTTGTTCCACCTATAGGGTTGCAGATCACTTTAGCTCCCTGAGTACTTTCTCTAGCTCCTTCATTGGGGGCCCTGTGATCCATCCAATAGCTAACTGTGAGCATTCACTTCTGTGCTTGGTAGGCCCCTGGATAGCCTCACAAGAGACAGCTATATCCGGGTCCTTTCAGCAAAATCTTGCTAGTGTATGCAATGGTGTCAGCGTTTGGAGGCTGATTATGGGATGGATCCCTGGATATGGCAGTCTCTAAATGGTCCATCCTTTTGTCTCAGCTCCAAAATTTATCTCTGTAACTCCTTCCAGGGGTGTTTTGTTCCCAATTCTAAGAAGGGGCCAAGTGTCCACACTTTGGTCTTCGTTCTTGAGTTTCATGTGTTTCACAAATTGTATCTTATATCTTGGGTATCCTAAGTTTCTGGGCTAATATGCACTTATTACATATCATGTGAGTTCTTTTGTGATTGGGTTACCTCACTCAGAATGATACCCTCCAGTTCCATCCATTTGCCTAGAAACTTCGTAAATTCATTCTTTTTAATAGCTGAGCAGTACTCCATTGTGTAAATGTACCACATTTTCTGTATCCATTCCTCTATTGAAGGGCATCTGGGTTCTTTCCAGCTTCTGGCTATTATAAATAAGGCTGCTATGAACATAGTGGAGCATGTGTCTTTCTTACCAGTTGGAACATCTTCTGGATATATGCCCAGGAGAGGTATAGCAGGATCCTCCAGCAGTACTATGTCCAATTTTCTGAAGAACCGCCAGACTGTTTTCCAGATTGGTTGTACAAGCTTGCAATCCCACCAAAAATGGAGGAATGTCCCTCTTTCTCCCCATCCTCACCAGCTTCTACTGTACCTGAATTTTTGATCTTAGCCATTCTGACTGTTGTGAGATGGAATCTCATGGTTGTTTTGATTTGAATTTCCCTGATGATTAAGGATGCTGAACATTTTTTCAGGTGCTTCTCAGCCATTCAGTATTCCTCGGGTGTGAATTCTTTGTTTAGCGCTGAGCCCCATTTATAATGGGGTTATTTGATTTTCTGGAGTCCACCTTCTTGAGTCCTTTATATAAATTGGATATTAATCCCCTATCTGATTTAGGATAGGTAAAGATCCTTTCCCAATCTGTTGGTGGTCTTTTTTCTTTTATTGACAGTGTCTTTTGCCTCATAAAAGGTTTGAAATTTTTTTAATTTTTTTTATTTCATATTTTCCTCAATTACATTTCAAATGCTATCCCAAAAGTCCCCCACACCCTCCCCCCCCACTCCCCTACCCACCCATTCCCATTTTTTGGCCCTGGCATTCCCCTGTACTGGGGCATATAAAGTTTGCCTGTCCAATGGGCCTCTCTTTCCAGTGATGGCCAACTAGGCCATCTTTTGATACATATGCAGCTACACTAGCAAGCATTTGTTGCAAGGACCATGATATAGCTGTCTCTTGTGAGACTAGGCCGGGGCCTAGCAAACACAGAAGTGGATGCTCACAGTCAACTATTGGATGGATCACAGGGCCCACAATGGAAGAGCTAGAGAAAGTATCCAAGGAGCTAAAGAGATCTGCAACCCTGAAGGTGCAACATTATGAAGGCTTGAAATTTTATGAGGTCCCATTTGTCAATTCTAGATCTTTCAGTACAAGCAATTGCTGTTCTATTCAGGAATTTTTCCCCTGTGCCCATATATTCGAGGCTTTTCCCCACTTTCTCCTCTATAAGTTTCACTGTCTCTGGTTTTATGTGGAGTTTCTTGATCCACTTTGATTTGACCTTAGTACAAAGAGATAGGAATGGATCAATTCCCATTCTTCTACATGATAACTGCCAGTTGTACCAGCACCATTTATTGAAAATGCTGTCTTTTTTCCACTGGATGAAATTGGCTCCCTTGTCAAAGATCAAGTGGCCATAGGTGTGTGGGTTCATTTCTGGGTCTTAATTTCTATTCCATTGGTCTACTTGTCTGTCACTATACCAGTACCATGTAGTTTTTTTTTTTTTTTAATCACAATATCACAATTGCTCTGTAGTACAGCTTTAGGTCAGGCATGGTGATTCCACCAGAGGTTCATTTATCCTTGAGAAGAGTTTTTGCTATCCTAGGTTTTTTGTTATTCCACATGAATTTACAGATTGCCATTTCTAATTCATTGAAGAATTGAGTTGGAATTTTATTGGGGATTGCATTGAATCTGTAGATTGCTTTTGGCAAGAGAGCCATTTTTACTATATTGATCCTGCTAATCCATGAGCATGGAAGATCTTTCCAACTTCTGAGATTTTCTTTAATTTCTTTCTTAAGAGACTTGAAGTTCTTATCATACAGATCTTCACTTCCTTAGTTAGAGTCATACCAAGGTATTTTATATTATTTGTGACTATTGAGAAGGGTGTTGTTTCCTTAATTTCTTTCTCAGCCTGTTTATTCTTTGACTTGTTTGAGTTAATTTTATATCCAGCTCCTTCACCAAAGCTGTTTAACAGGTTTAGGAGTTCTCTGGTGGAATTTTTAGGGTCACTTATATATACTATCATATCATCTGCAAAAAGTGATATTTTGACTTCTTCCTTGCCAATTTGTATCCCATTTGTGTCCTTTTGTTGTTGAATTGCTCTGGCTAGGACTTCAAGTACAATGTTGAATAGGTAGGGAGAAAGTGGGCAGCCTTGTCTCGTCCCTGATTTTAGTGGGATTGCTTCCAGCTTCTCACCATTTACTTTGATGTTGGCTACTGGTTTGCTGTAGATTGCTTTTATCATGTTTAGGTATGGGCCTTGAATTCCTGATCTTTCCAAGACTTTTATCATGAATGGGTGTTGGATTTTGTCAAATGTTTTCTCCATGTCTAACGAGATGATCATGTGGTTTTTGTCTTTGAGTTTGTTTATATAATGGAATGCGTTGATGGATTTCCATGTATTAAACCATCCCTGCATCCCTGGAATAAAATCTATTTGGTCAGGATGGATGATTGTTTTAATGTGTTCTTAGATTCGGTTAGCAAGAATTTTATTGATTATTTTTGCATCAATATTTATAAGGGAAATTGGTCTGAAGTTTTCTATCTTTGTTGGGTCTTTCTGTGGTTTAGGTATCAGAGTAATTGTGGCTTCATAGAATGAATTGGATAGAGTATCTTCTGCTTCTATTTTGTGGAATATTTTGTGCATAACTGGAATTAGATCTTCTTTGAAGGTCTGATAGAACTCTGCGCTAGACCCATCTGGTCCTAGGCTTTTTTTGGTTGGGAGACTATTAGTGACTGCTTCTATTTCTTTAGGGGATATAGGACTATTTAGATCATTAACCTGATCCTTATTTAACTTTGGTACCTGGTATCTGTCTAGAAATTTGTCCATTTCATCCAGGTTTTCCAGTTTTGTTGAGAATAGCCTTTTGTAGAAGGATCTGGTGGTGTTTTGGATTTCTTCAGGATCTGTTGTTATGTCTCCCTTTTCATTTATGATTTTGTTAATCAGGATGCTGTCCCTGTGCAGTCTAGTGAATCTGGCTAAGGGTTGGTCTATTTTGTTGAGTTTCTCAAAGAACCAGCTCATCCTTTGGTTGATTCTTTGAATAGTTCTTTTTGTTTCCACTTTGTTAATTTTGCCCCTGAGTTTGATTATTTCCTGCCTTCTACTCCTCTTGGGTGAATTTGCTTCCTTTTGTTCTAGAGCTTTTAGGTTTGTTGTCAAGCTGCTAGTGTGTGCTCTCTCTAGTTTCCTTTTGGAGGCACTCAAAGCTATGAGTTTCCCTCTTAGAAATTCTTTCATTGTGTCCCATAATTTTAGCTATGTTGTGGCTTCATTTTTATTAAACTCTAAAAAGTCTTTATTTTCTTTCTTTATTCCTTCCTTGACCAAGGTATCATTGAGAAGAGTGTTGTTCAGTATTCACGTGAATGTTGGCTTTCTATTACTTATGTTTTTATTGAAGATCAGCCTTAGCCTATGCTGATCTGATAGGATGCATGGGATAATTTCAATTTTTTTTGTATCAGTTGAGGCCTGTTTTGTGCCCAACTATATGTTCAGTTTTGGAGAAGGTACCATGAGGTGCTGAGAAGAAGGTATATCCTTTTGTTTTAGGATGAAATGTTCTGTAGATATCTGTTAAATCCATTTGTTTCATAACTTCTGTTAGTTTCACTGTGTCCCTGATTAGTTTCTGTTTCCACGATATGTCCATTGATGAAAGTGGTATGTTGAAGTCTCCCAATATTATTGTTTGAAGTACAATGTGTGCTTTGAGCTTTACTAAAGTTTCTTTAATGAATGTAGCTGCCCTTGCATTTGGAGCATAGATATGCAGAATTGAGACTTCCTCTTGAAGGAATTTACCTTTGATGAATATGAAGTGTCCCTCCTTGTCTTTTTTGATGAGTTTGGTTTGGATGTCTATTTTATTAGATATTAGAATGGCTACTCCAACTTGTTTCTTCAGACCATTTGATTGGAAAATTGTTTTCCAGCCTTTCATTTGAGGAAGTACCTGTCCTTTTCGCTGAGATGGGTTTCCTGTAAGCAACAAAATGTCGGGTCCTTTTTGTGTAGCCAGTCTGTTAGTCTACGTCTTTTTATTGGGGAATTGAGTCGATTGATATTAAAAGATATTAAGGAAAAGTAATTGTGCTTCCTATTATTTTTGTTGTTAGAGTTGGCATTCTGTTATTGTGGCTGTCTTCTCTTTGATTTGTTGAAGGATTACTTTCTTGCTTTTTCTAGGGCATGGTTTCTGTCCTTGCATTGTTTTTTTTTGTTTGTTTGTTTTTTTTTTTTTCTGTCCTTACCCTTTGAAGGGCTGGATTGGTGGAAAGATAATAAAGATTGGTGAATTTGGTTTTGTCGTAGAATACTTTGGTTTCTCCATCTATGGTAATTGAGACTTTGGCTGGGTATAGTAGCCTGGGCTGGCATTTGTGTTCTCTTAGTGTCTGTATAACATCTGTCCAGGATCTTCTGCCTTTCATAGTCTCTGGTGAAAAGTTTGGTGTAATTCTGATAGGCCTGCCTTTATATGTTATTTGACCTTTTTCCCTTATTGCTTTTAATATTCTATTCTTATTTAGTGCATTTGTTGTTCTGATTATTATGTGTCAGGAGGAATTTCTTTTCTGGTCCAGTCTATTTGGAGTTCTGTAGGCTTCTTGTATTTTCATGGGCATTTCTCTTTAGGTTTGGGAAGTTTTCTTCTATTATTTTGTTGAAGATATTTGCTGGCCCTTTAAGTTGAAAATCTTCATTCTCATCTACTCCTGTTATCAGTAGGTTTGGTCTTCTCATTGTGTCCTGGATTTCCTGGATGTTTTGAGTCAGGATCTTTTTGCATTTTGCATTTTCTTTGATTGTTGTGCCGATGTTCTCTATGGAATCTTCTGCACCTGAGATTCTCTCTTCCATCTCTTGTATTCTGTTGCTGATGCTCGCATCTATGGTTCCAGATTTCTTTCCTAGGGTTTCTATCTCCAGCGTTGCCTCACTTTGGGTTTTCTATATTGTGTCTACTTCCCTTTTTAGGTCTAGTATGGTTTTGTTAATTTCCATCACCTGTTTGGATGTGTTTTCCTGTTTTTCTTTGAGGACTTCCACCTCTTTGGTTGTGTTTTCCTGTTTTTTCTTTAAGTATTTGTAACTCTTTAGCAGTGTTCTCCTGTATTTCTTTAAGTTAGTTACTAAAGTCCTTCTTGATGTCCTCTACCACCATCATGAGATATGCTTTTAAATCGGGTCTAGCTTTTCAGGTGTGTTGGGGTGCTCAGGACTGGGTGAGGTGGGAGTACTGCATTCTGATGATGGTCAGTGGTCTTGGTTTCTGTTAGTAAGATTCTTATGTTTGCCTTTCGCCATCTGGTATTCTCTGGAGTTAGTTGTTATAGTTGTCTCTGGTTAGAGCTTGTTCCTCTTGTGATTCTGTTAGCCTGAATAAGCAGACCTGGGAGACTAGCTCTCTCCTGAGTTTCCGTGGTCTCTGCAAGCAAGCTCTCCTCTTGCAGGGAAGGTGCCCAAATATCTGGCGTTTAAACCTGCCTCCTGGCAGAAGTTGTGTTCCACTCACCAGAGGTCCTAAGATTGCATGGAGAATCCTCTAGGGACCTTGGGGGTGTCACTCTATTGAATTTCTTAAGACCATGACTCTCTTTTATGTAAAAAGAACATTGTTATTTATTTTTGCCATTTCTGTTTTTTTTTTTCCAATGTTAGAACTTGGGTCCAGGAAAGAAAAGACACATTTTTAAATTAGCTGTAAGGTTATCAAAGTTTGTTGCAATGAAAGTGAACTAAATTAATAAAGAGGAAGTAAATGTGAGCTCAAAGGTTTTCCATACTCTGAACTGTGCTCCAGGCCAGGCTTGACTCTGTTATTTTTGGTCTCTGTATTGGTGTCTTTGCCATTTCTTCCTCCTTACACTGTACTTGCTGATTTAGGGAACAGATGATAATTTCTATAAGCACATCAGAATATTTGTCATAGCATTATATTAGAACAAAATCAACAATATTCTAACGTTTGGTCATTTTGTTGTTCACAATTATTCACATTCATGTATCAATAGACACCATTTACAAGGCCCATTAACTCAGAATCAGAACACAGGTCTATTCCAGGTGAAGGTTAAAGATGTAACTATGCCATAAAACATTATCCTTATAGAAAATAATTATGTAGCTTTAAAATAGAGTCATTGTCAAACTATGTCATGATTTATCATTTTTTTCTTTTTGTCTTCCCTGTTGCCCCTAGAAATACTACAGATGGTTGGTACCTGTATGCTGACAGTTCAAATGGGAAGTTTGGAGACCTTGCCGATATTGTTACTCCTGTCATCTCACTCATGGGACCGAGGTGTACATTGGTGTTCTGGACTTATATGAACGGTGCTACAGTGGGCTCTCTCCAGGTACTTTATGGTCAATACTGTGTTTGGAACTGCCTCTATGAACATGTGTACAACATAATTTGTAGTGTAATTAAAACAAGTGGAAACATCGTTAGCATCACGATTAGATGCTGTAGGAAAAGCTGTTTCAGAGCTGGACATTTGTGACTGGACATTATTTACTTTTCCTGAAATGTGCAGCTATATCCTGTCTTGAGACTGAAGCTTTTGTGATATGCTATTTTACACTGGGGCATGCCATGTTAATGTTCAGCATTGGTGTTGAGAGTATAATATGATAAAGTGGACATGGTATTTGTGTGTTTGCAAAGCTACAATCTGTTGTCTTCTCTGGGATAGTGTTAATACTACATTTTTTTAAAAAACAGATTTCTTTTTAATTTCTTTCCTTAAGAAGAAACATAACTCTTAAATTATTAAGTGCAATGAGTGTTTCAGATTTCAGTTACAACTTCAATAGGCCCATTAATTAGAGATCTAATTTTTGCTTAATTTCATACTGTATCAAGTCTTAATACAAACTACAAAACACTCCTCATTTTTCTAGTGCCTTTCAAATGAACATTTTCTTACCCTTCCTCAGATATCTGGGACCTAAGAGCTTTAAAATGATGCAGTTGAGTCATTTTTAAAATGTCCTGCAGGTTGACTTTGCCCTGTATATTCTTTGGTATGGTTTCATCTCACATGATGTTATAACACTAACTGTAATTGGTTTATGATTATTGGCCTTGTTTGTTTTGTCTAATTTATATTAATGAATATGTTGTCTTGATACTCAAGGTCTTGCAAAATTTTACTCTGACCCCATTTTATTGAGCAGTCTTTGACTGAAGTAATATATTTTTTGCCCCAACTAATTTACTATGACTACCTAAGTGTTATTTAACTCAATTATTCTGACTATATTCCTCGTTTCCTTTTATGTCTTAAATCAAAACATTCTTAAGTATATTTTTATCAACTTACTATTATATATTTATATAAAATGCATGATTAGAATATTTATATCAGTGTAAATAACACACTCCTATATTTTTCCAATGTGTTAGTCTATTAAATTAACATTTCTTGGATGCCTAGACTGTCTCACATTTAATTACAAGACAGTCTGGGAACCAAATCCTATCTCTTTGACATGCCAAATCATATTGTAAGCATTTTTATTTCCTTTCCTTTATTTTTTTCTTTATTTCTTTATTGCCAACATAATCAATCAAACCTTCCTTTGCCCAGAGAAATATCTGAAATTAACTACTTTTAGTTCGTGTCAAATTTCTTTCGCCTGACCAAAACAGAGAGGTTCCATCAAACCACATCTACCCTATGTCCTGCCTCCATTTTGGATATTGTTTGGTAGATAATTGTATGTAAGATTACTTGTTGATGACACATGGATCTAGCTGAATTTTATAGAATCACCATTTTATTTTACTAATTTTTATTGCTTATTTGTAATTTTCCAGGTAACCATGTATCAACATTAACTCTCAAATACCTGACTTAGTTACCTTTAATAGTTTTAAAACAGTACTGATTGAAGAAATGCATAGATGAAAGCTATCCTTTTAAATACTATTAATCCGGCTTCCTAAGACACTTGTGTATGTATTTACAGTAACCTATGCTACTTGTGTGTTGTTGTTTTTTTAACACACGAGAAGGAAACAGTCTCTGGCAAGCTAAACAATGGCTTTTTCAATAATTTATTGAATGTTATAGTTTTCTTTTTGTAATATGTATGATTGATTTGCACTTAGGAATGCTTTTTTTTTTTCCTAGAACTTTCAGGAAAATATTTTTTTCTCTAAACTGTATAAACATATATCATTTTAAAAATGCTATTGTGAGGGATTTTTTAATGGAAAATTTAGGTTATCTCTGTAAGACTCGCCTTATTTATGATAGACGTCTTCTTTCTTTTTAATGGTGGAAGACTACTTCAGTTTATTCTCACTATCAGACCTTATTATTATTATTATTATTATTATTATTATTATTATTATTATTATATAAAATAAGGTTTAAAAGTAATTATATTTTGATCATATTTTTTCTCTCTCTCAAGTTTGTCTAGATCCTCTCCTCCTGCTCACCCAACTTTAAGTTAATTCTCAAAATCAAACCAAAAACCCAGTACAACAACAGAATGCCCAAAACCTAGAAAACAAAATACAACATCACCCAAAAAGAAAAACAAAACAAATCAAAACAACAAACCATGCCCAAATAAACAGTTATATATACATAAAGCTGTTAGCTCCGTTATTTTTTGCCAGTATTCCTGAACATAGTCTTGTGGTTGATATACAGTTTTGTCATTCATTAGAGAAAACTGATTTTTCTCTCTTCTAACAGGCATAAATGGCAGTTAATCTTTAAATTAGTGGCTAAGTTTATATTGATTAATGCATACATTTTTGTAAGTATAGCACAATAAAGTAGAATAGAGTAAAATAAAAACTATCACATCATTTTCACATGAAAGACCAACACAACAGAAGGAGAAAGAATCAGACAGAACCCCACTCATTCACGTGCTCAGAAACCCCATGAAAACACCAAGCTGGAAGTCACAATATAAGGCAGATTAGTCTTCTAGTGAGCAGTATCATAAAATTGTATTTGTGTGCATATACTCATGTATTTGTTTAACAACATAAAGCTGCCTAAACAATATTATGAAGGTATGATTTGTATTTGCTTTGCATTGGGATCCGTGGATAAAATCTATGCCATGGAAACACAAGGGATTGAGTTGGGACCATCAGAAGCCATGTAGAAAGAACACGGTTGGGAGTTTTCCTGGAATACCAGCTCTGGCATTGAGTAGTTAACCCTGTTAAATCCATGAACTTGGCATTTGGTGAGAGACCAAGTCTCAAAACACCAAAGGTGAACAGTAAAGACAGGATTCCACAGGCATGTATCCCCACATGTATGCACACACTTTATTTTAGTCAAAAGAATCATTAATTATTATTTTGTGTGTCCATTAGTAGTATGAACATTATAAGCTAAGTATATTTTGTGATAGAGATTACAAAGTAACCAATTACCAAATAATTAAGTGGCAATATATATGCTTATGTTTGCTCATGATTACACATGATAACATTAAATATTTTATTAGTATATCACTTTATAGGTTGTCACTCATTAATCTTACAATTCATATAGCATTAATACAAATATGCATTCCTTAAATATTCTTTTAACATGCTTCAGAAATGGATTTATTTTAATAGTAATTATGATTTTTTATTTTTCTGTGTAGAATTAGATATTAATAGACCAAGCATTTGGTGCCATTATTTCTAGCAATATTTTACTGTGATAATCCTATTTGTATAAAATAAATGTATGTGAATCTAATCTGTAAACCATGGTGCCATTAATTTACATTATCTGTATTTATTATTGTTGGTTATGTGTATAGTGTATGAGTGCAAATTTATATGGGTAGACATCAGAGGAGAACTTTCAGGACTTATCTCCTTCTGCCCTGATGTCTAGCAATCAAAATATGGTTGTCATTCTTGTGTGCAACAAACAGTTTTACTTTTTCAGTCATCCCACTAGCCTGTTACTTCCTTTTCTTGAAAGGTAAAACCCCAAATTTGATCTAAATATTGGTTAATTTCACAAATTACATTTTAGAAAGTAATGTTATATAATAAAATACCTTACTTATTTTAACATAGGAACTGTAACACTGATCCTAATGTACTGATTGATTCCCCCCAATGTTCCCATGTTCCTTTTGGGGACAGTAAAGTACAAACTATAGCACGTACAGCAAACTTTTGTTGACTTCAAGAGCATTGAGCAAGGAGCTCATACAATGTGGGCAGTGTTCACACACAACGTGTGTGTGTGTGTGTGTGTGTGTGTGTGTGTGTGTGTGTGTGTTTGTATGCATGTTTGTTTTTGCTTTTATTTTGAGATAGGTCCTCACTATATTGCCAATGGTTATCTCAATCTTTTTGTAGTCTCCCCTGCCCTCCTACTTGTGATCTGCCTGCCTCAATCTCCTGAGTGCTGGGATGACAGATATTCACCAGCGTGTATGGTGAATTATATTCTGGGTGGCTTATTTTACATAATTTTAAAACCAGAGCCACAATAATTGTAGCAATTGTCTAATGCGAGTAATCCAAGCCCTCATTCACAATGAGTACAGTACTATGTTATCACTATAACAAAGACTTAGTTTATGTATACAGAGAAAAGTTTATTTGGGGTTGTTCTTTACAGTCTGTGATTTGATGACTAGCTTCATAGCTTTTGGGGTTGTGGTAAGGCAACATTATGGAAAGACGTTATGGTGGACTAAAACCTTTATAACCTGAATAAAAAAGAGAGACAAAATGGGTCTGAGTACCATGATCTTCATTAAGGTCACAAACTCAGTTACCTAAAATGTACTTCTAGGATGATTCTCAAGGTTTTCACTCATTCCCAGTGATGCCACTTATGAACCAACCCAGTTCCCATGTTCCTTTTGGGGACAGTAAAGTACAAACTATAGCACGTACAGCAAACTTTTGTTGACTTCAAGAGCATTGAGCAAGGAGCTCATACAATGTGGGCAGTGTTCACACACAACATTCATTTGCGCTGCTATGCTGGCCTTGTATTATGACAAAACCAATTAGGTAGTGATATCATTCTCAAAGAGTGTTCTAGTAGGTAATTTAATACTTTTCCTTTCAATCATGTATATATTATTTGATATATAACACATCAGCTGTTCCTGCCACATTTTTTCATAAAGCCAGTAGAGTTATATCCCTAATAAAATGGTGCCTGGATACTTAGTATTTCATTGACAAATACTCATAAATGCCTTTATCACATCACCACACAGAGCTTGTGAGATTTTCCCCTGGGGTACAGTGATCTTTGGTCACAGTGGAAAACTAAGATATCTAATGAAAAAGTGTCTCAGATTTTCCTCTCAAGGACGCCATGTAGGTATTAAAAACCTAAAAATCCCACATGTTTAAAGCCTAAATATTTAAAAGCCTATTACTTTATTTATCTCTCCAGGTACTCATAAAGATGGGCAATACGATTTCCAAAGTGTGGGCTCAGAGTGGACAGCAAGGGCCACAGTGGAAGAAAGCCGAAGTGTTTTTAGGCATTCATTCGCACGTGGAGGTCTGTGATCCAAGGGATTTTGTAAAGAAAGAGATTTGTTAATTTTTGTCTTGAATACTAATTTCTTTCTTCCTCTCATTATGTTCATTTCTTCCCATTTCCAGTTTGATACGCTGTGTGAATACAGAACATTTAACAGCCCATGTGGCATTTTCCACAAAGAATGGACCAGTTTAGAAAGCCAAAACTACTCCCAATTAGATAGTTACATTTCTAGGTACACTTAATTTGAGTAGTAATCATCTCTTACTCTCAAAAAGCTTCTCACATTGAAAGAATATCTCCCTAAATTCTGTGATTCAATATTCAGAAATTTTAGTACTGTCATTTCAAATGTGACTTTGAAAATCATCTTTGAAACTTATTTTAATGGTTAAACCTTCTTATACTGAATAGACTTGTGTAATTCAAATATTTTTGGGAGTAAGTGCTAGTGTATATGCCTTTATTTAGATTTTAACATCTATAAATTAGCATATATCTAAAATGTAAAATTTCAATAAAAAGGACTACAGTATTAAAAATAATGAATATCACGATGTGAAAAGGCATTTGTTATTGTTCCCATTTGGTGGTCATATTAAGAATTAGAAGATCTAGAGTTTGGATCAGAATTAAATTTAATTCTTGGCTATTATGATAAAAGGAATCTTGGCTATTCTCATAAACGAAACAAGAGCCCATACTATATGCAGGAGAACCTTCTCTTCTTTTTACTTTAAGTATATGGAGGTGAGTTCCAGGAATTTAAAAATACTCAAGTGATAGGATCATTGTTAAATATTGCATTTGCTGTCTTGTTTATATAGCAAAGTAGGCATGGTTGTTATGCGTGCATAGCAAATATATCTATGATCCTTCTTGTTAAAGCAGCTGTTTCGATAACAGAAGCTCTGCCTGATATACATGTATACTGACTTGATACTGCTCTATGTCCAATTTTCTGAAATGCTATGTAGAATAAGTATCTTATATTTCCTGACTTCTCTATGACTATCTGGTTTCCTTATTAAGCATTTAGACATCATTAGAAGGAGACTAGATATTCCATTTCAATAGATGTTTAGTGGAGACAAAAAAAAAATCTCAGCAAGAATACTTAAATGGATCTGCTCTTGTCAGGTATAAATTTCCAAGCCAGCTAAGATATTTCTTATCAGTACTGTACATATAGAATATTAATACAGAAAAATTGTGTTCAAAGTATATTAAGTGGTATTTTAGCATTTAGAAACATGGGCATAATTTTTCTGAGATTCAAATATTTTGTGCCTTGATATTTATCCAAATGTTGTGTTGATACTGATTGAATCTTTAAGTATTGATGGCATGTACCTTAGGGTTTGATTGCTGAGAAAGGGCAACAAGACCATAGTAACACTTAATTAAGAATGGCTTATAGTCAAAGGTTCAGTCCATTATCATCATGTTGGCAAACATGGCAGAGTGCAAGCAGACATCATACTGGAGAAGGAGCTGAGAATTCTACATCTTGTTCTGAAAGTGACAGAAGGTGACTATACACAGGATGGAGTATGAGCATACATATGTTCTTAAAGCCTACCTCCACAGTGACATACTTCCTCTAACAACACCAAACCTATTAGAACAAGGCCAGACCTACTAATAGTGCCACTCACTATGACCAAGCATTGACTCATGGGGGCCATTCCTATTCAAACCAGAACAGCATATAAACATTTACTTTTTCTTATGACTCTCTCATCTCCTCAGTAGCAATGCACTGAGCACCTACTGTGAGAAATACACTGAGAATGTCCAGTGATGAGCAAACCAGTTCATGATCCTTCAGTCATATGATTCCTTTCCCTTAAGACTCAGAAAGTGGTAACCTTGACTTACATGCTGAAGCAGCATGAGAAGTCAGAAGACTCTTTGGGAGAGTCCTATATTTAAACACACATGCACATACACATGGATGCAGCCACACATATGTGTGAGCACTGAAGACTTTGTCATGTATTTAAATTATTTACTCACTTAACCTTGACAGCAATCCAGCCCTATTTATACTGTAATGGGTACATATAAATTGGAACACAGAATGTCCGGCTGGGGTTTCTCTCTCTCTCTCTCTCTCTCTCTCTCTCTCTCTCTCTCTCTCTCTCTCTCTCTCTCTCTCTCTCTTTCTCTCTCTGTTTTTTTTTTGTGTGTGTGTTTCTGAGAAATAACCAGTCTTATGTCATATGTCAGCTAGCACAGGGAGTGGACATGGGTACATGGCCCCTGTCGGGGGTCTAGATAGTAAATGCTAACTTTACATATACTAGGCAGTAGTGTTTATTTTCTCACATTCTTAGGCACTGAAAATACAGACTTTAATGATGCTATGTCATTCTGAACCCCTCTGAACCATTATCATCCTGGTGGACATTTACATTATGAGGTATCTGTTATGGGAGTCAAGCTAGACATTCTTGATATGTCATGATTCTGTGAGTTCTAAACTTCTTGGCAGCACAACACTGATTGACTTTTCTTACTCATTTTATCTTTTTAGATCGTCTTTAGGGCAAAACGTGGTGTGAGTTACATAGGAGATGTGGCAGTAGATGATGTTTCCTTTCAAAACTGCTCTCCGTTGCTTAGCACAAACAGAAAGTGCACCACTGATGAATTCATGTGTGCTAACAAGCATTGCATTGAAAAGGACAAACTATGTGACTTTGTGAATGACTGTGCAGATAATTCAGATGAGACCACGTTCATCTGTGGTAAGTGAAAGGGTGTTTTTCTGCTCTTTACTTGGCATTCATCATTGAAACATAAATTTTAGATAAATCTCAGTAGTAGGTGCAGCTATATTGATTTAACTGTTTAAATGGCCTCCTTTCTCCTTCTCAGTACTTAACCTTGAACACAATTTATGGAAAACTAATGGATGGATTTTTGTTGTTGCATGAAGGTGTATGGTAATTGGACCCGAACTGGGAAGTAGGTAGAGAAACAGATGTTTACCATATGAAACAATGTGTTTGAAAAATGAGGCCAAGCTCCTATTGAAATTGACATGGGTTGATGAGCATGTGTACTTTCACCTATTTTAAAGGCTCACATTTGCTTACATCATAATCAGGTGTGATACATCGGTGAAGAAAATAATGTTCTGAATCCATATTAAAATAATGAAGTCTTCTACCACAATAGATACAGAGTAATTCTGTAGCAATAGGAGGCACCTATTAAAAAGCTCTTAGCTAGGATGTTCATCTGTGCTCAATGAGGTTAATTCTGTATCATTGTGTGACACAATCTAAGTTTACTTCATTGCATTATAAATGAGGTAAATATAGATTGTCCAAATGAAGGTTTATAGGTTATTCTACTGCTATCACTTCTAAGCTGGAACTGTCATATATTATATATTTGCTTCTTGAAACTAAACCTGTACTTTCAATAACAACTTTATTAGCAGAACCAGTTGTTACATAGAACTTTTAAAAAGGTTTTTATTTACTTATTTCTGCTTTATCGTCATATAAACTCTTAGGGGTTAATGGGACAAATATTATTGGTGCTTATCATAGCTTAACCTACCGAAAAGACTAGATTAGTTTTCATCAAAATTTATACAACTGGTACTAAGTTGGTACTAGCATCCAAGAACTTTAATTTATGATGCATGCTCTGCTTAAGCTACCAAACTACCATATTCAAAACTGAATCTTTCAGATAAGTTATTGAGCTGGGAGATGGCCTGGCTTATAAAGTGTGTGCCATATGAGCATAAGGACCAGAGTATGAATCCGCAACAAGCATGCAAAAGAAAATAGCACAGGTCTGATGTAGGCTTATATTTTTCAAAACCTACTTTAATAAGGGTTCTTAAATGCTTTAAACTCTGTCTAGCCCATCATCCGTGAGAGATAGTGTGAATGAAAGGTCAATAGGGCAAAGGAGGCTATGGATCTGTTTAGAAGTAGTTCTTTGGGGGAGATTACAGTCTTCATTGTCATGATAGCAACAGTCCAGTTCACGATTCAGCAATGACAGTTCAATCCAGAAGAAACCATGAAGCTCTGCCAATCTGCAGGAAACCATGGCAGCAGCAAGATATCCCAGGAACACCAACAGAAGTTCTTTAGTGCGTTTCTCTCTACAGAGTCATGACAAATGATCATCAGCAAATAATGGCAAGGTGAACCAATGCCACACAGCATCTTCCATGATCTGTTGAGTTATCTCCTTTCCAAACATCCAGCCTCTCCACTCATGCATAAACAGTACACAGATCTCTGCACACGCATATACACATGAACACAAACATACACTGTGCACATACATACATTCATCTATAAAATAGTTATTGATACAGACTTTTCTTTATGCAACATAGATATTTGTTATTTGAATATGTAAAAACAAAATATAAATGTACAAAATATGGCAAAATATGTGAATATTTTGTATTGAATGCTGTATTTATATGTAACTACTAATATCTTTCATTTTTAAATACTTTCTGCTAAACTTTTGTTAAATTTCACATCAATGATTGTATAGTTTCTTTAATGGCATTTTCATTTGAATAAAATACTAATTAAACAATTTATTAGTTAAACAGAATAGGTATATTTTGATTACCATGTGTAATGTGACTTTGTCATTTTAAAATATATATTTTAATGTACTTTTAATACATTAATTTCCTACTGATTAAATTTTTACTAATGACATTCTTGCTTTAATATTATTAATATTTTAAAATTTTAGCAGTTAGATAATTTGGTACTATACTAAAAGACATATGTTGAAAACTTTTTCTCAAACATTCTTTTATATAAAGCAGCCATGGGGAAGGGTTATTTTTTCCTTCTTCTCCTTTCTTCCCTCCTATCTTCTGTCTTCTCTTCTCCTCTCCCTTCCTCTTCCTCCTTCTCTCCTCTCCCTCCATCCTTCTGTCCCTCCTTCCCTCTCATACTCAGAGCAACTGAGATTATCTGCACTGCACACGTTTGTTCTCCTGAGATGGAGCCAGATTATCCTCAAACTTGCTATATGGCTGAGACTGGATTTGAACGTTCTTCCTCGCCTCTCAAGTGATGAGATTATTGCAGCAAGATATTGTGTCCGCCTTTCAGAATATGTTTTGGGGATGATCACATTACTAATTGCTTTGAATTTGTAGTGGGCCTGTCTATGTCAGAACATAGAATCAGGGAAGTTAAATTTATTCCAGAGACTGCACAGAAAAAAAGGAAAATGTGTTCAGTTCCTTAGTGGAAATTGCTAATAAAATGTTAAAAATATCCCCCAACCCTGCCACACACAAAGTTACCATATTTGACCTGGTTCTAAATACAGAAGTGGGATCCCCTTTATCACAGTCTTGTTTATTATAGACTTTAAACATTCTAATGTATTCCGAATCTACTGGTCTTAATTATTATATTTTAATTATAGTAGCTAGAATCTGCTTAAAGAATTATGAGTACTGTTACTATCCTGTATATGCTATAAAATTTGATGTTCTACTTAGATCTGGAAGAATAGGAAGAAACAATGAAAAGAATCACCATAGCAACTGATTTTAGAAGTTTGGCTGGCAACCAATTAGATTTTTGGCCTTAAATCTATATTTTTATTAAAAATTTTAAATATACCTTGAATATATATCACAGCTATAGAAAATAACAACCCCTGGACCATTATTGTTTTTTAGAAGTGCACCATCTACAAATAGCACAAAGAACGAAATGGTTAACTTGGGGCGGATAGGGTGTCTGATCATAGAGAAGTTAACACACTTTAATACAAACTTATTTGTTGTCTCTTTTGATGTAACATCATATAAACTGTGAATCAAAAACCCTCAAAAAAATGAAAAATCATCTGCTGCTTTAGCATTTGAATAACATTTCTAAAATTTTAGAAATAGTTCCCCAAGTGGTTTGTATATCTAACATCTGTAAATCTTTAATTTAATATAATTGATATAAAGGTTTTTCAGAAAAACAATTACTATTTTGGCTTGCTATCATTTTATTTTATTCATTAGTCATTTAAGATAGAGTATTGTTGAGAAACTAGCCTCAAAAATGCTACACAGTCCAGGCTGTCACTAAACTTGGGATCCTTCTGCCTCAAACACTATAAAAGCACTGGGATTTAGCCATGAAACACCCTAATGACCTTTCTTGTCATATTTTAATTGGAAATATATTATCAGCATTTAATAGCTAGTAGAGCAGGAATTATCAAAATACTTGAATTTTGCCAAGTTATGAGGAAATTTATAATACTACTGAGCAGCATTAGATTCCTCTTCATTTTCAACACTTAGGCAATATACATATTAAAAACAATGGAAATTATATATTTAAACATCAAGCTAATTTCAAAACTTTATATATGTTAAAGGCATATTAATATATGCTTGGAAACAGGCTGGACTCAATTAGAAGACAGGAAATTTTCCACTAGATAGAATTTGAAAAAAAATTAAATAATAACCCTTTACATGCACGCACACACACACACACACACACACACACACAAACAAATCCACAATAAAATTAGGAAATGTTTTCAGCCAAAGATTCATAAAACAATTTATGACACAAACTTATGGGTCTTGTTAGGAAATACTTAAATAACATGAAAAGATGGTTAAATATTTTCTTAACTTGGCTAAAGAATTAAGAGGGATAGTGAAAACCAGACTGAAAGAACAATTTTATAAATATTGACGGAACAATTATATGTTAGGTAATTTATGAGTTCCATAAGCATATACATTAAGTAAAACAAACAGTTTTCTCATGGGCATACACCACACATTTCTGTTAAGTAGAAAATATTTTCTTTGTGTAGTCAGATAAACGCACAAAAATTTGAGCACCATGTCAAAGTCATTGGGTGAATATCTGGTAGCATGACTCTTGAGAGAACAATATCTGCATATACTCTTTGATACCATGCAAATGTCTACTTCTCTACTGTGATATATTGAAATTTCTGTCATTCATGGCAAAAGTTAATATGGCTCTGCAGGGTGTCCTTTGTTAGTTGTAAGAAACTCTGAAACATATATTGGACTTGTGTCATCAACAAATCATGCTAGATTAAAATTTTAATTAAGCAAAGTATATTTAATAGGTATTATATTCAAGCCATCATAGCTGATTTGTGCTGTATGCTATACTATAGAATAGAATCTGTGTGTCCTCGATACCTCAGCTGAGTTAGAGCTGTCCAGCATCACAAGAGAGACTCTTCCTGCATATTTCCTGTCCAGTGTGACCCCAAGTTCAATGTCTCAAGTTTGATTCTTGCTCAGCATATGTCTCTTTTTCTTACAAAGTCAAAAAACTAAACCAAACCATCAAATGCTTCACTCCATGAAAATACATATAAAAATCTAAGCAAATAATTTGTAACTAACACATGTCACCTGACATACTAGTACCAAAATTCTCTTGCTGTTAAGTGTGTGTTAAATATTGATTATTCCAAAAAACCTGACCTTGGAGAATCACAGAAAAAAAGAGAAATGACATGAATACTTTTGGAGGATGAATAATTTCTAGTACAGAAAGTGGATGCAAGAACATCCACTGTTTGAGAGAAGGGGAGAGTTACAGGTAAGTGCAAATTACTTCTGGAGGGAAGACTGGGAGATAATTATGTCATGTTTAAGCACTAATCCCAACACTGGCTTCCATAAAGGGGGTATATCACCTTGAAAACAACTGGTGTGTTTTCAGAAACTTTATTAATCATGAGCTGGGAATAACCTTTGCTTTCTTTGGGAGATTATGTTAGAAAGTAGGTCAGGTATCATAATGTTCATAAGCCAGGTTTCCTGTGAAGGATCAACTACGCTAAGCTTTAGGAATTCATTACTGAGTGCTGATGCTGGGAAGCTTGGAGCTCAGACACCTTTCATTGTCTATTCTAAATTATCAGCACTGATCCCTGCCTTTCCTTATGAAGTATTTTGCATAACATGGTAGCATATTATTGTCCAAATTTTGCACAATAGGGAAGAAGAATTCATGTGTGTGGTATTTCTATTCTTCCCTCAAATGCTTTGCATATGTAAAATTCATTTTAAGTTTTCAAATGATTGACATCATCAAGGAAAGTTTTTCAAAATACTGTGCCCTAAAATCTTTTCATAAGCAAGACAGTATTCTTTCAGTAGAAGATATATTTAAAGAATTTTAAATTTTAATCTGTGTGTGTGAGTGCTTTTTATGTCTGTATATGTACCATATGTATGAACTGTTAAGAAGGCCAAAAGAGGGCATTATATCTCCTGGAACTTCGGTTATAGATAATTGTACATCTCTGTGTGGGTTCTGGAAACAGAATTCATGTCCTCTGCCAGAGAAGCCTATGCTTCAAACCAGAGTCATCTCTCTAGCCCCAGAACCTAATTTTTAAACACTGTTAGCAAAAATATTCATTTTTATGTTGTTATTATTGTTTGATAAAAATTACAAGAAAATTAGAAACAACAACGTAAGTAATTATATCACAAATTCCTACTGAGATTATTGTCATTGATAATAAAAACTATATCATATTTCATGACAATCGTATTGGTAGGTGCTTTTCCCCCAACACCTAAGCAACATTCGCTATTGTATCTATTTTTATTCCTGCTCTTCTCATGAGTATGAAGTACTAGTGACTATCAATTTGTATTACCCTTAGTTCCCTTAGTTGTACTAAGCATCAGTTTCATGTTATTTTTTTTACACAAACTCTGTAAGTAGCAAACTCTCAGAGTTTGACACAAAATCTGACTTAAAAATCTCACTATGTACCTCTGGCTAACTAGAGGTATATTATATGGCTAAGGTGGCTTTGAACAGAGATCTATGTGCCACTGTCTCTTAAATGCTGGGATTTAGTGTGTGTGTGTGTGTGTGTGTGTGTGTGTGTGTGTGTGTGTGTGTGTGTGTTAGAAAAAGTTCCATATTTTCCTATAGCTACCCATTACTCAAATAGTATCAGGCCTACTCTCTATTTAATTGCTTTTTTCATTGTATTGTCATTCATATCCATGTCAAAAAATTGTAGTAACTCTAGCTACATTAAGATCCCCATCTGGTCTGTTGATTTGCACATGTTCTGTTGTTTAGATCCAGCATGCCCCTAAAAGATTCATAAATTAGTATTTGGTCCACAACAGGGACACACCGTATTTCTTTACTACAGCATTGTGGTAAAGACATAGAATAGCAAAATCATAAAACCTAGAAGGAAGTCTGAGTCACTAGGAAATATCCCTAAGAACATTGGAATACTTTGTTTTCCTCCTCTTCTCCTCCTCTTCACTGTCTCTCTCTGTCTCTCTCTATGCTTCCCTATGTATTTGTTATCTATCACCTATCTTCTATTAGCTATCATATGTATGTATGTATGTATGTATGTATATATGTATCTATCATCTATGTCTTATCTATCTATCTATCTATCTATCATCTACCTACTTACCTACCTACCTACCTACTTACCTACCTATCCATCCATATATATATATATGTATATATATATATATATATATATATATATATATATATATATATACATACCTACCTACCTACCTACTTACTTCCCTGTTATCATGCATTATGTGGCTTTCTCACCATGATGGACTTCCTCACTGAAGGCAGTCAAAATGCAATCCATGGCTAATTGGACATGGGTACCTACCTATAAAACTGTGTAACAAAATAAACCAACAAGTTTTAAGATCTTATTTATATTAGGTTTGTTATAGTCATATAACACTGATTATCACAAAGTATCTAATCTTGTACTAACACAACACAGTCATTATAATTATAGCTATACATTAACTAAAACTCTCTAGTGATACTTCATAATTTGTAATATAGCATTACTAAGTTATGTTGTAATTATAGAATCTCTGAAGTAGACAATTATGACATCTAAATATAGGGAGATTTGTCTTTCCTTATAGTCTGTATGTTCTGAATAGTTTCTATAATTCTTCAGCATGATCAATTTCATTTTTAGGAAAAGTTTATTAATAATATCATTTTCTTAGTAGTCACAAACCATTTAAAATGTCACGTTTTTATTGTATGCATGTGTGTTATTCTAGTTACTGGCTTATTTGTGTATTTATAGAACCTGCCTGTCATAGTTTTGATAGCCATTATATCTCCTGTTTTAGTTCAGTAGGTGACTTCTGTTTCTTCTCTTTTTCTTTCACGTCAGTTTTTAATACATAATATCAATCAATCAAATAATGTAAAACATGAATACTTAACAGAAAAACCCTACTAATCTTTTTATAATCATATAAAAGCAAGATGTCAAAGTTGAGGTGATTAAATTATTAACAACTACAGAGTAGTATGAATCTTAAAAGTTCCTTCAAGCCCTTTATAATTGGATCTAACATGTATATTATTCTGAAGCATTCATTTTTTATTTCTATTTTTATTGGATATTTTCTTCATTTACATTTCAAATGTTACCCCATGTCCCAGTTTCTCCACCCTCCCTAAAACCCCCTATCCCATCATCCTTTCCCCTGCTTCCATGAGGGTGTTCTACTCACCCACTCACTCGCACCTCCTGGCCCTCGATTCCCCTACACTGAGCATCTATGGAGCCTTCATAGGACCAATGAACTCTCCTCCCATTTATGCCTGACAAGGCCATCCTCTGCTATATGTGCAGCTGGAGCCATGTGTACTCATTGGTTGGTGGCTTAGACTCTGGGAGCTCTTGGAGAGTCTGGTTGGCTGATGTTGTTCTTCTTTTGGCGTTGCAAACACCTTCAGCATGAAGGATTCACTTTCATTCCTTTATAATTAAGCTAACTTTAAAAACTTTCCTTCCTACAACTTACTCTGTTCTATTAAAATATAAGAAACCCTTTAGGTCCTGTGCCTAGATCAGCCAGCATTAGCACTTCAAATTGTTACTGAGTATATTAACAAATGAATGGTCAGCCAATAAAGAGATCATTCCTATAACTTCAGTAATTAAGTGACAGAGGTAACTTCACTGACAGTGAAGAAGATGTGAGATATTAAGTCTTACTTAAACTCTTTCCTAGGGAGAACACACTGCCTCTTATTACAAAAAGTTTTATCCTGTTAGGTGCAATTTGTCATAATAATATATTTTTTTCTAATACTAAGTAAGCTTTTCCATGGTTTTCTCTAGCATGGACTTTTGATAGCATTATTTCCTGAAGGTTCTATTTTTTTTTTTTTATTGTAAATTTTTTATTTAAATTTCAAATTTTTTTCAATTTTTATTAGATATTTTCTTCACTTATATTTCAAATGCTATTACAAAAGTCCCCTATACCATCCCCCCTGCCCTGCTCCCCTACCCACCCACTCCCACTTCTTGGCCCTGGCATTCCCCTGTACTGGGGCATATAAAGTTTGCAAGACCAAGGGGTGTCTCTTCCCATTGATGGCTGACTAGGCCATCTTCTGCTCCATATGCAGCTAGAGACACAAGCTCTGGGAGTACTGATTAGTTCCTATTGCTGTTCCACCTATAGGGTTGCAGACCTCTTCAGTCCTTTGGTACTTTCTCTGGTTCCTCCACTGGGGGCCCTGTGTTCCATCCAATAGATGACTATGAGCATCCACTTCTGTATTTGGCAGGCACTGGCATAGCCTCACAAGAGAGAGCTATATCTGGGTCCTGTCAGCAAATCTTTCTGCATATGCAATAGTGTTTGGGTTTGGTCCTTGTATATGGGATGGATCCCCAGATGGGGCCGTCTCTGGATGGTCTTTCCTTCCATCTTCGCTCTGAACTTTGTCTCTGGAACTCCTCCTATTGGTATTTTGTTCCCCATTCTAAAAAGGGGCAAAGTATTCACACTTTGTTCTTCCTCCTTCTTGAGTTTCTTTTTTTTAATTAGGTATTTTCCTCATTTACATTTCCAATGCTATCCCAAAAGTCCCCCATACCCTCCACCCCACTCCCCTACACACTCACTCCCACTTCTTGACCCTGGTGTTCCCCTGTACTGAGACATATAAAGTTTGCATGACCAATGGGCCTCTCTTTCCAATGATGACTGGGTAGGCCATCTTCTTATACATATGCTGCTAGAGACACGAGCTCCAGGGGGTATTGGTTAGTTCATATTCTTGTTCCAACTATAGGGTTGCAGATCCCTTTAGCTCCTTGGATACTTTCTCTAGCTCCTCCATTGGGGGCCCTGTGATCCATCCAATAGCTGACTGTGAGCATCCACTTCTGTGTTTGCTAGGCCCCGGCATAGTCTCACAAGAGACAGCTATATATGGGTCCTTTCAGCAAAATCTTGCTAGTGTATGCAATGGTGTCTGTGTTTGGCGGCTGATTATGGGATGGATCCCCAGATATGGTAGTCTCTAGATGGTCCATCCTTTGTCTCAGCTCCAAACTTTGCTCTGTAACTCCTTCCATGGGTGTTTTGTTCCCAATTCTAAGAAGGGGCAAAGTGTCCACACTTCAGTCTTCATTCTTCTTGAGTTTCATGTGCTTTGTATCTTGTATCTTGGGTATTGAGTTTCATGTGTTTTGCAAATTGTATTTTGGATATTATAAGTTTCTGGGCTAATATCCACTTATCAGTGAGTGCATACCATGTGTGTTCTTTTCTGATTGGGTTACCTCACTCACAATGACATCCTCCAGATGCATCCATTTGCCTAAGTATTTAATGAATTCATTGTTTTTAATAGCTGAGTAGTACTCCATTGTGTAAATGTGCCACATTTTCTCTATCAATTCCTCTGTTGAGGGACATCTGGGATCTTTCCAGGTTCTGGCTATTATAAATAAGGCTGCTATGAACATAGTGGAGCATGTGTCCTTATTACAAGTTGGAACATCTTCTGGGCATATGCCCAGGAGAGGAATTGCTGGATCTTCTGGTACTATTATGTCCAATTTTTTGAGGAACTGCCAGACTGATTTTCAGAGTGGTTATACAATCTTGCAATCCCACCAACAATGGAGGAGTGTCCCTCTTTCTCTACATACTAGCCAGCATCTGCTGTCACCTGAATTTTTGAACTTAGCCATTCTGACTGGTGTGAGGTGGAATCACATGATTGTTTTGATTTGCATTTCCCTGATGATTAAGGATGCTGAACACTTTTTCAGGTACTTTTCAGCCATTTGGTATTCCTCAGTTGAGAATTCTTTGTTTAGCTCTGTACCCTATTTTTTAATAGGGTTATTGGATTTTCTGGAGTCCAGCTTCTTGAGTTCTTTATATATATTGGATATTAGTCCCCTTTCTAATTTAGGATTGGTAAAGATCTTTTACCAATCTGTTGGTGGCCTTTTTGTCTTATTGACAGTATCCTTTGCCTTACAGAAGTTTTGCATTTTAAGGGGTCCCATTTGTCAATCCTTGATATTAGAGCAGAAGCTATTGGTTTTCCGTCTAGAAAATTTTCCTCCGTTCCTATGTGCTTGAGGATCTTCATTACTTTCTTTTTTTAGTTTCATTGTATCTGGTTTTATGTGGAAGTCCTTGATCCACTTGGAATTGAACTTTATACAAGGAGATAAGAATGGATCAATTTGCATTCTTCTACAAGTAAACTGCCAGGTGAGCCAGAACCATTTGTTGAAAATGCGGTCATTTTTCCACTGGATGGTTTTAGCTCCTTGTCAAAGATCAAGTGACCATAGGTGTTTGGGTTTATTTCTGGGTTCAATTATATTCCATTTATATACCTGCCTGTCATTGTACTAATACCATGCAGTTTTTATCACTATTTCTCTGTAATACAGCTTGAGGTCAGGGATAGTAATTCCCCCAGAAGTTCTTTTATTGTTGAGAATAGATTTGCTATCCTGGGTCTTTTGTTATTCCAAATGAATTTGCCAATTGCTCTTTCTAGCTCTAGGAAAAATTGAGTTGAAATTTTGATGGGGATTGCATAGAATCTGTAGATTACTTTTGGCAACTTGCCATGTTTACCATATTAATCCTACAAATCCATGAGCATTGGAGGTTTTTCCATCTTCTGGGATCTTCGATTTCTTCCTTCAGAGACCTGAAGTTCTTGTCATATCGAGCTTTCACATGCTTGGTTAGAGTCACACCAAGCTATGTAATATTATTTATGACTATTGTGAAGGATGTCATTTCCCTAATTTCTTTCTCAGCCTGTTTATCCTTTGAGTAGAGGAAGGATACTAATTTGTTTTATTTAATTTTATATCCAGCCAATTTTCTGGAGTTTTGTTTGCTTGTTTGTTTTTTATCAGCATTAGAGGTTCTCTGATGTAATTTTTGGTGACACTTAAGAGTACGATCATTAGGGTACAGACCTAAACAAAGAATTCTCAACTGAGGAATACCAAATGGCTGAGAAACACCTGAAAATTGTTCCCCATCCTTAATCATCAGGGAAAGGCAAATCCAAACAACCCTGAGATTCTACCTCACATCAGTCAGAATGGCTAAGATAAAAGTTCAGGTTACAGCAGATGTTGGCAAGGATGTGGAGAAAGAAGAGCACTCCTCCATTGTTGGTGGGATTGAAAACTGGTACAATACTTCTGCAAATCAGTCTGGCAGTTCCTCAGAAAATTGGACATAATAGTACTGGGAGATGCAGCAGTACATCTCCTGGCCATATACCCAGAAGATGTTCCAACTTGTAATAAGGACACATGTTCCATTATGTTCATAGCAGACTTATTTATAATAGCCAGAAGCTGGAAAGAACCCAGTTGTCCCTCAACAGAGGAATGGATACAGAAAATGTGGTACATTTACACAATGGAGTACTACTCAGCTATTAAAAACAATGAATTTATGAAACTCTTAGGAAAATGAATCTAGATGATATCATCTAGATGATATCATCCTGAGTGAGGTAACCCAATAACAAAAGAATACACATGATATGCACTCACTAATAAGTGGATATTAGCACAGAAACTTAGAATATCCAAGATACAATTTGCAAAACACATGAAACTCAAAAAGAAGGAAGACCAAAGTGTGGATACTTCATTCCTTCTTAGAATGGGGAATAAAATACCCATGGGAAGAGTTACAGAGTCAAAGTTCAGAGCTGAATTGGAAGAAAGGTCCATCCAGAGACTGCCCCACCCGGGGATCCATCCCATATACAACCACCAAACCCAGACACTGTTGCATATGCCAGCAAGATTTTCTTGACCAAACCCTGATATAGCTATCTCTTATGAGGCTATGCCAGTGCCTGGCAAATACAGAAGTGGATACATCTATTGGATGGAACACAGGGACTCTAAAGAAGGAGCTAGAGAAAATGTCCAAGGAGCTAAAATGGTCTACAACCCTATATTAGAATCAGCAATATAAACTAACCAGTACCCCCAGAACTGTTTCTCTAGTTGCATACATAGCAGAGGATGGCCTAGTTGTCCATCAATGGGAGGAGAGGCCCCTGGTCTTCTGAAGACCATATGCCCCAGTACAGGGGAATGCCAGGGCCAGGAAGTAGGGGTTGGAGGGTTGGGGAGCAGGGTAGGGGTAGGGAATAGGGAACTTTTGAGATAGCATTCGAAATGTAAATGAAAAAATATCTAATAAAAATGAAATTAAAAAGTCTATGATCATATCACCTGGAAATAGTGATATTTGTACTTCTTCCTTTCCAAATTATATCCCTTTGACCTCCTTTTGTTGTCTAATTACCGTAGCTAGAACTTCAGGTACTATGTTTAATATATAGGGAGAGAGAGGGCAATCTTGTCTAGTCCCTGATTTTAGTGGTATTGCTTCAAGTTTCTCTCCATTCATTTTGATGTTGGCTACTGGTTTGCTGTATCTTTCTTTTACTATTTTTAGGTATAGGCCTAAATTCCTGATCTTTTCAAGACTTTTAACATGAAGGGAGGCTAAATTTTGTCAAATGCTTTTTCAGCATCTAATGAAATGGTCACTTTTTTTTTCTTTAAGTTTGTTTATAGAGGATCACATTGATGGATTTCCCTGTATTGACACATCACTGCATCCCTGGTATGAAGCCTACTTGATTATGGTCAATGATCATTTTGATATGTTCTTGAATGGGGACGACAAGAATTTTATTGAGTATTTTTGCATCAATGCTCATAAGGGCGATTGGTCTGCAGTTCTCTTTCTTTGTTTGGTCTTTGTGTGGTTTAGGTATTAGCATAATTGTGGCTTCATAAAATGAATTTGGTAGTGTACCTTCTGTTTCTAATTTTTTGGAATAATTTGAAGAGTGTTGGTATTAGGACTTCTTTAAAGGTCTCATAGAATTCTTCATTTAACCCATCTGGTCCTGGGCTTTTTTTTGGTTGGGAGACTATTAATGACTTCTTGTATTTCATTAGGGGTTATGGGAATGTTAATATTGTTTATATGATCCTATTTTAACTTTGGCATATTGTAGCTGGGCAGTGGTGGTGCATGTCTTTTTTATTGGGGAATTGAGTCTCTTGATGTTAAGACATTTTAAGAAAAAGTGATTGTTACTCTCTGTTATTTTTGTTGGTAGAGGTGGCATTGTGTTTGTGTGCCTATCTTCTTTTGGATTTGTTAAATGATTACTTCCTTGCTTTCCTAGGGTATAGTTTCCCTCCTTGTATTGGTGTTTTCTATCTGTTATCCTTTGTTGTGCTGGATTTATTGAAAGATATTGTGTAAATTTGGTTTTGTGGTAGAATATAAACAATTGCTGATCAGGCATGGCACCCCCCAAGGTCCCCAGAGGACTCTCTACAGGATCTTAGGACCTCTGGTGGTGGAACACAACTTCTGTTCCAATCCAATCTTGCAGGACCTGAGACAGCATTAATTAGGGAAACAGAAAACCCAGCCTGACCAGGGTCACAAGTCCCTTCTGGTCAGCTCCAGCACCAGGTCACCTGAGGCGCAAGTCGGCATACACCCCCAAGTTCCCTAGAGGACTCTACACAAGATTTTAGGACCTCTGGTGAGTGGAGCACACCTCTGCCAGGAGGCAAGTTCGAACTCCAAATATCTGGGCACCTTCCCTGCAAGAGGAGAGCTTGCTTGCAGAGAGTAGTCTGACCACTGAAACTCAGGAGAGATCTAGTATCCCAGGTCTGCTGATAGAGGCTAACAGAATCACGAGAGGAACAAGCTCTAACCAGAGACAACTATAACAACTAACTCCAGAGAATACCAGAGAGTGAAAGGCAAATGTAAGAATCTTACTAACAGAAACCAAGACCACTCATCATCATCAGAACGAAGCTCTCCAACCTCACCCAGTCCTCGGTACCCCAACACACCCGAAAAACTAGACACGGATTTAAAAGCATATCTCATGATGATGGTAGAGGACATTAAGAAGGACTTTAATAACTCACTTAAAAAATACAGGAGAACACTGCTAAAGAGTTACAAGTCCTTAAAGAAAAACGAGAAAACATATACAAACAGGTGATGGAAATGAACAAAACCATACTAGACCTAAAAAGGGAAGTAGACACTATAAAGAAAAGACAAACTGAGGCAACGCTGGAGATAAAAACCCTAGGAAAGAAATCTGGAACCATATATATGTGAATCAGCAACAGAATACAAGAGATGGAAGGGAGAATCTCAGGTACAGAAGAGTCCATAGAAAACATGGGCACAACAACCAAAGAAAATGCAAAATGCAAAAAGATCCTTATTCGAAACATCCAGGAAATCCAGGACACAATGAGAAGACCAAACCTACTGATAATAGGAGTAGATGAGAATGAAGATTTTCAACTTAAAGGGCCAGAAAATATCTTCAAAATAATAGAAGAAAACTTCCCAAACCTAAAGAAAGAGATGCCCATGAACATACAAGAAGCCTACAGAAATCCAAATAGACTGGACCAGAAAAGAATTTCCTCCTCATACGTAATAATCAGAACAACAAATGCACCAAATAAAGATAGAATATTAAAAGCAATAAGGGAAAAGGGTCAAGTAACATATAAAGGCAGGCCTATCAGAATTACACCAGATTTTTCACCAGACACTATGAAAGCCAGAAGAGCCTGGACAGATGTTATACAGACACTAAGAGAACACAAATGCCAGCCCAGGCTACTAAACCTAGCCAAACTCTCAATTATCATAGGTGGGGAAACCAAAGTATTCCACGAAAAAAACAAATTAACACATTATCTTTCCACGAATCCAGCACTTCAAAGGATTACAACAACAACAACAACAAAAATACAAGGACAGAAACCACGCCCTAGAAAAAGCAAGAAAGTAATCCTTCAACAAACCAAAAAGAACACAGCCACAAGAAAAAATGCCAAACCTAACAACAAAAATAATAGGAAGCAACAATTACTTTTCCTTAATATCTCTTAATATCAATTGATTCAATCCCTAATAAAAAGACATAGACTAACGGACTGGCTACACAAACAGGACCCAACATTTTGCTGCTTGCAAGAAACCCATCTCAGGGAAAAAGACAGACACCACCTCAGAATGAAAGGCTGGAAAACAATTTTCCAAGCAAATGGTCTGAACAAACAAGCTGGAGTAGCCATTCTAATATCTAATAAAATCGACTTCCAACCCAAAGTTATCAAAAAAAAAAAAAAAAAAAAAAAAAAGCACGGAGGGACACTTCATCACTTCATACCCATCAAAGGTAAAATCCTCCAAGAGGAACTATCAATTCTGAATATCTATGCTTCAAATGCAATGCCACCTACATTCATAAAAGAAACTTTACTAAAGCTCAAAGCACAGTTTGCACCTCCCACAATAATATTGGGAAACTTCAACACACCGCTTTCATCAAGTGACAGATCGTGGAAACAGAAACTAAACAGGGACACAGTAAAATTAACAGAAGTTATGAAACAAATGTATTTAACAGATATCTACAGAACATTTTATTCTAAAACAAAAGGATATACCTTCTTCTCAGCACCTCATGGTACCTTCTCCAAAATTGACCATATAATTGGTCACAAAACAGGCTTCAACAGATACAAAAATATTGAAATTGGTCTATGCATCCTATCAAATCACCATGGACTAAGGCTGATCTTCAATAACAACATAAATAATAGGAAGCCAACATTCACGTGGAAACTGAACAACACTCTTCTCAATGATACCTTGTTCAAGGAAGGAATAAAGAAAAAAATAAAGACTTTTTAGAGTTTACTGAAAATGAAGCCACAACATACCCAGACTTATGGGACACAATGAAAGAATTTCTAAGAGGGAAACTCATAGCTCTGAGTGCCTCCCAAAGGAAACTAGAAAGCATACACTAGCAGCTTGACAACACACCTAAAAGCTCTAGAACAAAAGGAAGCAAATTCACCCAGGAGGAGTAGAAGGCATGAAATAGTCAAACTCAGGGGCCAAATCAACCAAGTGGAAACAAGAAGAACTATCCAAAAATCAACCAAAGAAGGAGCTGGCTCTTTGAGAAAATCAACAAGATAAATAAACACTTAGCCAGACTCACTAGAGGGCACAGGGACAGCATCCTAATTAACAATATCAGAAATGAAAAGGGAGACATAACAACAGATCCTGAAGAAATCCAAAACACCATCAGATCCTTCTACAAAAGGCTATACTCAACAAAACTGGAAAACCTGGACGAAATGGACAAATTTCTGGACAGATACCAGGTACCAAAGTTGAATCAGGATCAAGTTGACCATCTAAACAGTCCCATATCACCTAAAGAAATAGAAGCAGTTATTAATAGTCTCCCAGCCAAAAAAAGCCCAGGACCAGACGGGTTTAGTGCAGAGTTCTATCAGACCTTCAAAGAAGATCTAATTCCAGTTCTGCACAAACTATTTCACAAAATACAAGTAGAAGGTATTCTACCCAACTCATTTTATGAAGCCACTATTACTCTGATACCTAAACCACAGAAAGACCCAACAAAGATAGAGAACTTCAGACCAATTTCTCTTATGAATATCGATGCAAAAATCCTCAATAAAATTCTCGCTAACCGAATCCAAGAACATATTAAAGCAATCATCCATCCTGACCAAGTAGGTTTTATTCCAGGGATGCAGGGATGGTTTAATATACGAAAATCCATCAATGTAACCCATTATATAAACAAACTCAAAGACAAAAACCACATGATCATCTCGTTAGATGCATACCTAAACATGATAAAAGCAATCTACAGCAAACCAGTAGCCAACATCAAAGTAAATGGAGAGAAGTTGGAAGCAATCCCACTAAAATCAGGGACTAGACAAGGCTGCCCACTTTCTCCCTACCTTTTCAACATAGTACTTGAAGTATTAGCCAGAGCAATTTAACAACAAAAGGAGATCAAGGGGATACAAATTGGAAAAGAGGAAGTCAAAATATCACTTTTTGCAGATGATATGATAGTATATATAAGTGACCCTAAAAATTCTACCAGAGAACTCCTAAACCTGATAAACAGCTTCGGTGAAGTAGCTGGATATAAAATAAACTCAAACAAGTCAATGGCCTTTCTCTACACAAAGAATAAACAGGCTGAGAAAGGAATTAGGGAAACAACACCCTTCACAATAGTCACAAATAATATAAAATACCTTGGCCTGACTCTAACTAAGGAAGTGAAAGATCTGTATGATAAGAACTTCAAGTCTCTGAAGAGAGAAATTAAGGAGATCTCAGAAGATGGAAAGATCTCCCATGCTCATGGATCGGCAGGATCAATATAGTAAAAATGGCTATCTTGCCAAAAGCAATCTACAGATTCAATGCAATCCCCATCAAAATTCCAACTCAATTCTTCAACGAATTAGAAAGAGCCATCTGCAAATTCATCTGGAATAACAAAAAACCTAGGATAGCATAAACTCTTCTCAAGGACAAAAGAATTTCTGGTGGAATCACCATGCCTTACCTAAAGCTGTACTACAGAGCAATTGTGATAAAAACTGCATGGTACTGGTATAGTGACAGACAAGTAGAGCAATGGAATATTATTGAAGATTCAGAAATGAACCCATACACATATGGCCACTTGATTTTTGACAAGGGAGCAAAAACCATCCAGTGGAAAAAAGACAGCATCTTCAACAAATGGTGCTGGCACAACTGGCGGTTACCATGTAGAAGAATGCGAATTGATCCATTCCTATCTCCTTGTACTAAGGTCAAATCCAAGTGGATCAAGAAACTCCACGTAAAACCAGAGACAGTGAAACTTATAGAGGAGAAAGTGGGGAAAAGCCTCGAAGATACAGGCACAGGGAAAAAATTCCTGAAAGAACAGCAATGGTTTGTGCTGTAAGTACAAAAATTGCCAAATGGGACCTCATAAAATTGCAAAGGTTCTGCAAGGCAAAAGACATCATCAATAAGACAAAAAGACCACCAACAGATTGGGAAAGGATCTTTACCTATCCTAAATCAGATAGGGAACTAATATCCAATATATATAAAGAACTCAAGAAGGTGGTCTCCAGAAAGCAAATAATCCCATTAAAAAATGAGGCTTGGGGCTAAACAAAGAATTCTCACAGGAGGAATACCGAATGGCTCAGAAGAACCTGAATAAATGGTTAGCATCCTTAATCATCAGGGAAATGCAAATCAAAACAACCCTGAGATTCCATCTCACACCAGTCAGAATGGCTAAGATCAAAAATTCAGGTGACAGCAGATGCTGGCGAGGATGTGGAGAAAGAGGAACACTCCTCCATTGTTAGTGTGATTGCAAGCTTGTACAACCACTCTGGAAATCAGTCAGGCTGTTCCTCAGAAAATTGGACATAGTACTACTGGAGGATTCCGTAATTCCTCTCCTGGGCATATATCCAGAAAATGTTCCAACTGGTAAGAAAGACACATGCTCCACCATGTTCTTAGCAGCCTTATTTATAATAGCCAGAAGCCGGACAGAACCCATATGTCCCTCAACAGAGGAATGGATACAGAAAATGTGGTACATTTACACAATGGAGTACTACTCAGCTATTAAAAAACATGAATTTATGAAATTTCTAGGCAAATGGATGGACCTGGAGGGCATCATCCTAAGTGAGGTAACCCAATCACAAAAGAACTCACATGATATGTACTCACTGATAAGTGGATATTAGCCCAGAAACTTAGAATAACCAAGATATAAGATACAATTTGCGAAACACAAGAAACTCAAGAAGAACGAAGACCAAAGTGTGGACACTTTGCCCCTTCTTAGAATTGGGAACAAAACACCCATGGAAGGAGTTACAGAGACAAAGTTTGGAGATGAGACAAAAGGATGGACCATCTAGAGACTGCCATACTGGGAGATCCATCCCATAATCAACCTCCAAACGCTGACACCATTGCTTACCCAAGCAACATTTTGCTGAAATGACCCTGATATAGCTGTGTCTTGTGAGACTATGCCGGGGCCTAGCAAACACAGAAGTGGATGCTCACAGTCAGCTATTGGATGGAACACAGGGCCCCCAATGGAGGAGCTAGAGAAAGTACCTAAGGAGCTAAAGGGATCTGCAACCCTATAGGTAGAATAACAATATGAACTAGCCAGTTCCCGGAGCTCGTGTCTCTAGCTGCATATGTATCAGAAGATGGCCTGTTTGGCCATCAGTGGAAAGAGTGGCCCATTGGTCATGCAAACTTTATATGCCTCAGTACAGGGGAATTCCAGGGCCAAGTAGTGGGAATGGGTGGATAGGGAAGTGGGGGGGTGCATGGTATGGGGGTTGCATTGGAAATGTAAATGAGGAAAATACCTAATAAAAAAATTTTTTTAAAAAATTGCTGATCACCAAATGTTAGTTCTACAAACTAATAGGGATTACATATGTAATGATACATGTTTAATGGTGTAAATCCTGTTTCCTTGACTCACACCTGCCTCAGATATTTCTATTTTAAAGTTATAAATAAGATTTGCTATTCACTCTCATAAACTTTTATTAACTTTTATTATTATGTTTTCTATATATGATAGAGCATATCAAAACTACTCTTCGAAACATGAAAAGTTCATCTTTATGTTTGAATATTCTCCAAATATCCTCCTTTAATATGTTTTTAAGTGAAATGTATTTTTGCTATCTGTCTTTGAGTTTCTATTACTGTGATAAAACATCATCACCAAAAGCAACTAATTGAGGAAAGGGATTATTTTAGCTTTTAACTCTCAAGTCACTCTACCACTGAGGGATGTCAGGAGAGAAGCTCAAGGCAGTGTGGAGGTATACACTGATGTAGAAGCCAGGAGGAATGTGGTTTGCAAGCTGCTCTTTATGATTTCAGACAGTTTACAAAACCCAATACCACCTGCCCATGAGTGACACTACCTCCATGTATGCTGGCCTAATCAATATCCATTTTTAATCCAGAAAACTGATCTACAAACCAACCTATAGGTAATCTGATAGAGTTATTTTCTCAACAGAGGCATTTTCTCAATATTTCTCATATTAATTTAGCTTGTCCCTGTTATACAGAAAGCCAATCCAGACACCATACATACATAAATATTGTTAAATATGAGTAAATATTTTCTTAATTTTAATAGTTAATAAAAAATGACATTTCTTTTTTAGTAGAATAAACACATACCTGACATTTTAAGAGTCAGTTTTCTGTACAAATTTAACAATATGGGGTGTATATATTTTTCTTGGGTAGTCATTGTCCTGAAATAAGAAACAATGTTATATAAAGTAAGGAAAGTTTCACTTTCAATCTTTAGACAGAAATCTTATGTGTAGTAGAAAGATCTCTAGCTCAATTAGACAGACATCACAGTAATTTAGTGACCTTTTGATTCCTTGGAGACAATCCTCATCCATATGAGAGAGAGAGAGAGAGAGAGAGAGAGAGAGAGAGAGAGAGAGAGAGAGAGAGATGGAGAAAGAGAAAGAATATGATGAATCAGAGAGATTTCAAAGACATTTACAAGTAGACAGATGAAAACATTACCTAAACTATGTCCAAATTTGACCAATCTTAGGAATTTAGCACCTGGGTAGAGCATGTGCCTAACAGCGAAATTTTACTCAGGGTATATGTGTGTGTGTTTAAATTACAAATAAGTTTTGTGTATCACAATTCCTTTTATGGAAATAAATTAATAAAACATGAGATAATTCAAAAAGTCAGATCATGGAACATTATCAAGGAGGCTTCTGCTCCCGACTGGGATCAAGGAGATGGTGCAGGGTTTGTGCCTTCTCAAAGCACCAGCAAGAAAAGACAGTCTGAAATGTCCTTCAACACTCAACAGCTACCATAGAATTGTGTATTTAATGTGGTGAGAAGAAAGATCTAAAAATCACTAGTCTGTTTCCAAATGACTAAAAGTAACAACAAAATTTATATAATTCCAAATGATATGACAATAACCATAAACCCAGATATTTCACAGTTTTTACATCAGAACCTACAGAAAGAGAGTTTATTATTTCTAACACATCTGATTTGTGATTAGATGTCCTTAAATAAGAAATATTCCTTTGATGCTACATAGAAATAACCTAGAACTCTTTTTTGAAGAGTCGTGTGCAGTAAATTCTTTTTCTGAAAATTGCTGCTTCTTCTACATGTTTTTATTAGTTTTTCTTTGGCCAGTATGCTGGAAAGGATGGCTCCTGGCATTTTGATAGTAAAATCATTCACATTCTCATTTAGATAGAATTGCTTCAGGATAACTCAAACACTTGTCAAATAAGCTTTGTGCTTTATTCTCAGGAGTGAGATTTGTTTGAATGCTGGTAGACATGCTATAAAGTTTTTTTCTTAAGTACTTTCAGCTTCTGGATATTAGGTTACATATATTTATGCTTTCAGAAGCTTATATTTTGTCATTAATACATAAGTAAAATTTAATCAGAAATTATTGTTTAAAATAATTATAAATGATAGTTATTGCTACAATTGATCAACTTATTCATACTCTCATCCCATATAAGCTAAAATAATATGTCTATTCAAGTGTCCATATATACATATGTAGGAAACAATAATTAATAAAAAGAGCTAGAATAGTATATTATATTATAAAGTTTCTTACAAGTACCCTAAACAAATAATCTATAAGCCATGACTGATTGATTGTAGCATAATGCCTAATTCTGAAACATAGTCACTATTGTTGTTAGCTTTATGGCCACTTACACAACTATTAAGAGTTGGCTATGTAAGTTTCACAACCCTGAAAATATTAGAAAAAGTATCTTAAACAATAGAAGTAATGTTCAGGAGAACATCTTGTACATAGTTTGAAGCTCAATACAACTTCACCTTTAATTTCTGTGTGTGACTTACTGCAATAATTATTTCAAGTTATTATATATTTTACTCTTTATATTTCAAGATTAAATAACTTCTATGAACAATTAAAATGATGAATTATAGCTTTTGTTTCAGGAATTAGTTCTGAAATTAAATTCTATTGCATAATAATTGCATTCCTAAATTCTATACTGAGAAACAAAGATGAAAGAAATAGTTAATTTGACTGACTGAATACATGTTTCAAGGAGAAAAGAATTATAATATTAAAATATTTTTTATTAATGACTTTAAGGCTATTGCTAGATTTGTAGAAAATAAATTTCTATGAGTGATGCTCACAGCTGTATATAACAAGCTAAGCTATTACACTTTAACATTGCTGCGAGCACATCACTATAGAGGTTTACTACATGATACACTGTAGCTATGACTTTGAATTGTGCTCTTGTTTATATTACCTCTTTGAGAGTTCCCTGACACATGTTTTGTTCATGTCCAATCTCCTTCTCCAACTTCTCCCCAATCATTCCTTTTCCCTCCCCACACAGCTTCATCCTTTGTTGCTACTGTAGTTCTTAAATTCTTCAATTTGCGATGCTCAAGTATTCTCAGATATGTGATCCTCCCATGGAGAGGTGCCATTACCAAAGGTTATACTCTGAAAGAAAACTGTCTCTTCCTCTTGCAACAGCTAATAGTTTCCAATTGCACCATGGCAATATCTATTCTATGAATTCTTTGCCACGTCCCCTCCTTGCTGAGATTTGCTCTAGCTTGGCATTGCCTTCATTTTGTGCAGGCTGTAACAACTGCTGCATGTCACATGTGCAGCTCCCTGATGTGGACAAAAGTTAATGTTTCCATGTAATCGTCCACCCCTTTAGGATATTATGTGCTTCTGCTCCGTCTTTCACAAAGGATCCTTGAGGGAGGAACGAGGGAGGGGTGAAGTATATTTCCCTTTTGATCTGAACACTCTATTTTTTTTATTCTCTGCACCATAGCCAGTTGTATTTATGTTAATCATCATATACTCCAAATAAAAGCCTTTCAGAGAAGGGTTAAATGTCATATTGAGCTTTGGGTATGATGGTAATTTACTAAAAGGTTTCTGTTTAGAACTTGTGAATCTTGTGGAAGCCAAACAACTGGAAGAACCAGAGGACATTGAGGACACAAAGAGAACATGGTCCTCTGGATTAACTCAGCAAAGTAGAGCTCATAGAGACTGAATCAGCAAGCAGTGGGCCGACTTCGGTCTTTACCAGGGCCTTTATCGATACATTATAGCTACAGCTACACAGTCAGAACGAATGTGCCTGACATTTTGCCTACTCTTGGGACCCTTTACTTCCTGTTGGGTTGCCACGTCTAACTTCAATATAATCATTTTTGCTTCGTCTTAATATATTTTATTTTTGTTTTTTTGTCATGTTTGGTTACTTTTGCTTAAAAGCCTGTTCTTTTCTAATGAGAGGCAGAAAGAGAGTGGATCCAGAGAAAAGGTAAGGAGTGCAAGAACTGGAAGGAATAGAGTGAGTGAAAACTATAAACAGATTTGTCGATTGAGAAAATAAAATATTTTAAATAAAAAGAAAATGGAATAAAAGATTTAGGGCAAAAAAAAAAAAAAAAAAAAAAAAAAAAGAACAGTTTAAAAAGGTAGCATTTCGTTCTTCGCTGTCTGAGATTGCAATTTTTCAGGTACCTCTAGTGGGCGCTGTGACTTCGAGTTTGACCTTTGTACCTGGGAGCAAGATCAGGATGAGGACATTGACTGGAACCTGAAAGCTAGCAACATCCCAGCTACAAGCACTGAGCCAGCAGTCGACCACACCCTGGGAAACTCCTCTGGTCATTACATCATTCTCAAAAGCTTTTTCCCACAGCAGCCCGTGAAAACAGGCAGAATATCAAGCCCAGTTATAAGCAAGAGAAGCAAAGACTGCAAGGTATGAGGGGAAAATTCAGAGATCTTATAAAGAACTACTGCTAAAAGGTCACATACAGAAAACGGGATGCCTGGGACTGGAGTAGACTTACATTCAAACTCATTCTGCATGACATATTTGAGAGGAAGAATAAATGGGAATGGTTATTAGAACTATTGGAGTAATTCTCTTATAAATATACTATATATATTATAGAATTGTCAAATTATTGGAAATGTCATGATTAAGTATTCATAATTATATATGCATATATATATGTGTGTATGTATATATATATATATATATATATATATATATATATATATATATTCCTAAAGTCCCATCTTTTGATGCCTCATGATGTTGTATTCATTGCTAAAATAAGAAATGCTAGGAAGGTTTTAGTGTCCTAAGAAAACATATAATTCATGTTGGAAAAATTAATCAGTGGAAGACAATTTTATACAGAAAACACTTTATCAGCTGGTAAATTTGAATAATCACATGGCATGGCTGTTCTCATAGTCCAGGCATTTGTAGTAAACCACGACACACATTAATTAATCATATCTCTCATTTTTTAAGCACACTCATTCCATTTCTCTAGAGCATTATATGCACAATTGTTGGTGTTTCAATAGTGTATTCTTCTTGCATAAAGAGTGCCTTCTATAATCCTTTTCTCTCAGGCACCTGGCAAAATAAAAGCTTTCCAAAGCTCTGAATCACTATTGTTTATAACCCATTTTCTTCTGAGAATTTTTGTTGACTGTGTTCCACTGTGTAACAATGCCCAACAATATGGTAAACTCTGCCTCTGACCTATTGGAATATGGGTTCCTTGAAATCGATTTATTAATTTTAGAAGCTCCAGGGTCTGTTGGCTGGTGCTTCTATCCAGCATTCCAAGTCAAACCTGGTAATTGCAACTCTGCAGGGTTTGCTGTGTGGAGACATGTGGATCTTAACTGACTAAAAATGTGCTCTGAGTACATAATGTGGTAGAATAGCAAAGGACTCCTTTGTGATTTAACAAAACAAAACATAACAAAACAAACAAATAAATAAACCCACCCATTTGGGCCATAATAAGGTCATTCTTATGGTGTCATCAGTCCATTCAAAAAGAGAAAGTCCTGATAACCTAATCACTTCATAAAGTTTCTGTCTCTGCACTTTGACATTGGAAGTTAATTGCTAACACTGGAATTTTAGAGAAAGTATCAAACCTATAACCTTGAGAAATCTTGCTTTAGATACAGAAAAATACACTGTTTTCATTTCTCTACTGAATTGCTATTCAGTCTTTGCTATACCATCTTCTCTGCAGATAATTCTAGGCTAACTATTCTGCCTTCATTCGGTGCTAGCATGCTCAAGAATCAATAGGATATGCACATTAATTTGCCTTCCAGATCTGTTAATAAAGAAGAGAATATTAAAATATATTTGAATTAGAAATAATTATACTCATCATATATAATTTCCTGTTCTCCTTACAGATTATTTTTAATTATCACATGTATGGAAGTGGCATTGCGGCCCTCCTCTTGCTCCAGGTGACAGTCACAAATCACACAAGGGTGCTCCTGAATCTCACTAAAGAACAAGGCAATTTCTGGCAGAGGAAAGAATTGTCATTGTCTAGTGATGAAGACTTTCGAGTCAAATTTGAAGGCAGAGTTGGGGAAGGCATCCGTGGTAACATTGCACTTGATGACATTGTACTTACAAAGAGCTGTCTGCCATCTCACCACTCCACAAGGGAAGAGCCAGCCTTTCCCCTTCCAACAGGTATGAGTTCAGTTGTGTTTGCTTCATGTTCGTACAGGGTGGAAGGCAGAAGGACAGGAAATGGATGGTCATGAAATAAATTTCTAATAATTTATTGCTTCATACTGAAGAAATGTTTTAAAACTAAAATTGATATTGCAAGCCTTTACTTACAAAAATGTCTCTCAATTTTTCTATGAGGTTTGTTATATTTACCAGTTCTTGAAATCTCTATTTAGACAGTTGTATATTAGATAAGTCAAATAAAGGAAGACTTTATTAAAGGAATCTGATTTAGAATCAAATTTAGACTTAAGCAAAGATGCACATGCATTTTAACAAACTGTAGAGAAAACCAAGAGCAGGGGTTTTCTGCTGGAAGTAGACATTATTCTGGTTATGTTCCTGGTACACCTTCCAGATATAAGGAGGTTACCTTCTAATAAAGCTCTCGGTAAGTTGAAGACAGTGCAAATAAATAGTGTATTTAATGCATCTAAGCTGCCAAACACCACCCCTTAACCACGCGGTGCACTGCAGTGGCCAGGTTCTTCTCCTTGTGCTTCCAACACCAAGGCACACCAGGCATTGCTACCCCAGATTAAGCTAAAATAAGAAATGTTTGTAATGGTTTCTACTGAATGTTAATTACATTCTCCCATCATAAAATGTCCGAAGGATTATTGAACCATCCCAAATCATAAACAGTCTGTACTGACTTATATTTTGTAGACCAGTAACATCTGTTTGGATAGCTGAATGTATATATTGAAATAGTTTGTAATTTTAAATGTCCACATGTCATTTTATCCTGAAATATTCTGTAATTTCTTGAAGACAGTTTTGGAGATCACTGAATCAGCAATTTGCTATATAATGTGCATAGTGAACATGTTGCAAGATGTGAATACCATGAATCTATACACTGGTGGTATGATATAAAAAAAATGTATGTAGTTTTCATCTGGTTTTCACTAGACAGTATTACATGCACTTTGCTGGCAATCGTCCTAACACTGTGTAGAATTCACAGAAGAAAATGCAAGTACACCAAGACTATGTTGAGAGGTAAGCCTCCTTAGATGGGTTATTTGAAATGACTTTGGGATTCCTCACTTAATCTACCTCTTAAGATAAGCATAGTCTTCCTTCATAACTAGAATACAGGAATGGGGTATGGCTTCGGGTTCTACTGCTGTGAACAGACACTATGACCAGGGCAAGTCATAAGGACATGTAATTGGGGCTGGCCTACTTGTTCAAAGGTTCAGTCCATTATCATCAATGCAGGAGCATGGCAGCGTCCAGGCAGGCATGGTACAGGAGGATCTGAGATCTTTTCCTCCCCACTGATTACTTACTAGGTACCCACATCACTAGTTAGTTGGTAGTTAGTAGGCATTCTAATTGTACCACACATTGAAATTCAAAATATAACATCCATCAAAAGAGGATAATATTTGTCTTTGAGGTGGTGGTTTCCTCAGTCGCTGTTCGTTCTGTGTAATAATTTCATTTCTCTTAAGAGTTAAATAACATTCCATTGTGTAAATGTGACACAATGGAGTTAATTATCCATCCTTTTAATTATCCATTCATCAGTTAGTGGATACCTAGCCTGTTTTTAACGAAAATGAAAATTAAAACTCATTTTAAGAGTTCATTTTACTCTCGTGAGAATGGAAGATCAATAAAACAAATGGCAACTCTTTCTGGCAAGGATGATGGGGAAGGAGATACTTATTCGATGGTGAGAATTGATCTACCTCAAAATCCAGCTTTATCACTCTTAGACATATATATATATATATATTTCCCCCAAGGAATTGTGCATCCATGTTCTTTGAGGCTCTATTCGTAATAGAGTCTCAGTCACTGCTGTTCCAGAGTTGGTGTGGTGAGGCAGGACACTGCAGTGGGCTGGGCCTCTGAGAAAGAAGTGGCTGCAGTGGGCTTGAGTAGCGTCCAGGGATGAAAGCTTCCAGAGAGAATTCTCTTTGTCAAAGTGCTACAGCTCTATAAGACAGGTGTTTTAAAAGGATCTTTGATGAAATAACTCCAGCACCTCTATTCCTTGTGGAATATAACATCTTATATACATTTTGGGGTAGTTTGGACTCTAAAAGCAAATGCTTTCTATTGGTTTGGTCTGAGATGTTAGGAATGCCTCATCTGGATGTCAAGGGCCTTTAGGAGTTGCCCTTATGTGACTGATTGTCACAGTCCTCTCCATGGGGTATGGCAGTCACATGTTCCAGGACAGGAACTCAGATAGGAGTAGATAAACGACCTACCTCTTCTCAGATATTCTGAATCTGCCTAACCTTCCTAGGTTTTGTCTGGTGACATGGTTCCACTTGCCCAGCAAAGCATTGTCCTCTCTGGTGCTGCTTCAGTTCTCACATACAAGTCGATTGCCTTTCGTGTCTTCCCCTGATGATGGACTATAACTTGCAAGGCAATGAAGCATTCCACCAAAAATAAAATAATAAAATTTAAAAATTAAAAAGTAACACAATTCTTTATGAAGACCAAATTGGACTGAATCTGGAAACAGTGATCAAAGATAACAAAGTTTTTATTATCAAACTAATATTAACTTATTATTGAGGCCTTGAAGTCATATTTGAGAGCTTTATTTTGTGACAGTTATATTAATTGCTAAACGGCAACAGATAAAATATAATTGTTAAATGAAGTTTGATAAGAAAAAGTCAACCAGTACTCTTTGCAATGCTCTTATGCAGTCTGAGTCAGTGATGTGTTTTTATGTGACTGAATCATAATTCATTAAGTCGAAGTACAATGAAAGTCTGGATTTGTGTTGAAAACATGTGTATGGTTTTGGGGTTAATCACTGTTGCTTTTCCCAAATAAAGTTCTACAGTGAATTTCTTTTTAGGATATATACATCGCAAAGATAGTATGTTTTAAAATGAAAGAAAAATGTAAGACAGATTTAGTTAAATCATAAATTTGACATGGTAAGAGCTATGTTTTGTTTTTGTCTTTTTCTATATATGTTGAAAACCTCTATTTTTCTCTTTGTTGATGTGGTTATTTATATTAACCCATAGTCAAACAAAATGCTTACATTTTAGCATATATATAGCTATGAAATGTTACATATATATCTCATTTACTTGAAATATTTGCCTATAGTTTAAAATGCTGCTTCCCTTTGATAAGAATGCAGGCATAGCAATTCATTTCAGAATTTGCATGATAATCTATTGTACACTGCACATAATTTTTAGTGCAAACTAAATGTGTCCTGAGACACAGATATGCCCTTGGATCTTGGTCCTGTTTGTTAATTGAGTGAGATGCCAAACCCTAGTCTCTCTTTCTTATTTTTCTCTACTGTAATATTTAGAACTGAAAAAAATTGAGTGAGCCTTGTGAAGACCAAGGAAGTGACACATAGTACCACAAGCAATGCGTGAATGGTAGTGTTTTATGTGTTTTATGCTACAGTTCTCTTTTTTCTCCTTTTGTTTCTCTTTCAGAGGTATTATGACATTAAACCCTATATGAAATATTTTTTTAAATGCATACAGTGTACCTGCTCTTCGTGCTACATTAATAAAAGCAGGTGTCAGATCTTTGAGCATTTTAGTCTTCATGAAGAAAGAGATCTTATAAAATCTCCAAAATATGAGTTTACTAATTGCAGTGGTTTAATTTATTATCTGTAATTTAAAACAGAGTGGTCATAATAAAAATCCAGAGGTAGACTGACGGATAAGCACTAAGGGATTAAAAAGAGAGAAAAGAGTGGGGAGCCTGCAGGATTTAAGATTAGAAACATCTGAAAAGATTCCTGGGATGCACAGATGTTACTGGTGTACTTGGTTAAGTATTGTGAGTAAATAAGAGAAAAAATGTTTATTTCATACTTACAGACACACTGTGGAATGAATTTCAAATTTTTGATTAGCTGGTAGAATACACCTTGGTATTAATACCCCAAATTTCATAAAAATGCCATTTTCTGTGTTTCAGTTATACTGTTATATTTTTGAGTCTGTAAAATATATTTATATCACCTAAAACTCACTAGGATGCTTTTATTGCCATGTTTATTATGCAATAATATAGAGAAATTTAAAATATCCATTACATTTGTGCTTGGTAGGTAGAGGTATTCTGTAATTTCATGGATGGAAAAGAGACAGTTCTCCATGAATGTTATCACAGTAATTTCACACTCTTAAGCAGATACAGCCCAGAATTTAGTGTGAAAATATAAGTCAGCTTGAAAATTGAACAGTGGACTGTTCAGATTTTTACAGAACATGCAGGAACACACATTTATCATGTCAAAGCAACTGGTAACTAATCTGTTTCTCCTTCCCCTTCAATAACGAAAAAGCAATTGGAATGGAATTCAGTGTTTTAGTGTTCACTTAGCATAAATTACTGTTTGTCCTGGGAAATTGCTTGAGTAGCTATTTCAAGAGGACTGTAATTTTGCCATCTTTATTGCCTTTCTAAAGAAATCTTGTTTTAATATGTGCATGCACTGGCTACTCTTAAATGTTTTCAATAACTTGGATTATATATATAAATGCATTACTGTTTTTTAAATGCCTTAGTCATTTAGACAACACACATAATCCAATAAACAGACCCAGAAATTTAGTTTTTTTGTAATATAGAATATATTTTAAAATCTTAGATATAATGTTTTATAATCTTTCCAGTGTATATGGTTTAAATTTCATTTATGTTAATATTATAACTCATGTCGGATAAATTAAAATTTGAATATAACAGTCTACTTGATAAATGCTCACATAAAAATTTTTGGGATTGGTATAAATCTGAGTGGTACAATTACTGCAGTAAACTGTCAGATGTTATGAGAATCTTAGGGAATATATTGCCTGAAGTTTCATGCAGAGTTTAAGACAGTTACATTTTAACTTAATATTATATAAGCAGTTTCTGTTGCTACCTAAGTAACCAATCAGTAGAAGCAGCTATACCTGCACATCACAGGTATACATGTATATGCTTGCAGACATTGTTAATTGTAGTTTATGGACTCAAAACTCAGCTTAGTCTTTGTCGTAAGCAGTCCTTTACAGTTCACCATCTTCATGGTCCAAGATAACAGTATGAACCCTTCAGATAGCAATAGGTATAAATTAGTTTTTTATTACATATTTTCTTTATTTACATTTCTAATTTTATACCCTTTCTTCATTTCCCCTCCGAAATCCCCTATCCAATCCTCCCTCCCCCTGCTCACTAACCCACTCACTCCCACTTCCCTGTACTGGCATTCCCATACACTGGGGCATAGAGCCCTCACAAGACCAAGGGCCTCTCCTCTCATTGATGCCCCCACAATGTCATCCTCTGCTACATATGTGGCTGGAGCCTTGAGTCCCTCCATGTGTACTCTTTGGTTGGTGTTTTAGTCCCTGGGATCTCTCGGGGTATTGGTTGTTTCAGACCACATGAAGCTCAAGAAGAAAGAAGACCACAGTGTGGATACTTCAGTCCTTCTTAAGAATAGGAATCAATGGAGTACTACTCAGCTATTAAAAAGAATGAATTTATGAAATTCCTAGGCAAATGGATGGACCTGGAGGGCATCATCCTGAGTGAGGTAACACAATCACAAAAGAACTCACACAATATGTACCCATTGATAATTGGATATTAGCCCAGAAACTTAGGATACCCAAGATATAAGATACAATTTGCTAAACGCATGAAACTCAAGAAGAACGAAGACCAAAGTGTGGACACTTTGCCCCTTCTTAGAATTGGGAACAAACACCCATGGAAGGAGTTACAGAGACAAAGTTTGGAGCTGTGATGAAAGGATGGACCATCTAGAGACTGCCATATCTGGGGATCCACCCCATAATCAGCATCCAAACGCTGACACCATTGCACACACTAGCAAGATTTTGCTGAAAGGACCCAGATATAGCTTTCTCTTGTGAGACTATGCCGGGGCCTAGCAAACACAGAAGTGAATGCTCACAGTCAACTATTGGATGGATCACAGGGCTCCCAATGGAGGAGCTAGAGAAAGTACCCAAGGAGCTAAAGGGATCTGCAACTTCATAGGTGGAACAACATTATGATCTAACCAGTCTTCTGGAGCTCTTGACTCTAGCTGCACATGTATCAAAAGATGGCCTAGTCGGCCATCACTGGAAAGAGTGGCCCATTGGACTTGCAAACTTTATATGACCCAGTACAGGGGAATGCCAGGGCCAAAAAGTGGGAGTGGGTGGGTAGGGGACTGGGGGGGAAGGTATGGGGGACTTTTGGGATAGCACTGGAAATGTAAATGAGGAAAATACCTAATAAAAATATTAAAAAAAAAGAATAGGGATCAAAATACACATGGAACGAGATACAGAGACAAAGTTTGGAGCAGAAACTGAAGGAAAGGTAATCCAGTGACTGTCCCACCTGGGAATTGATCTCATATACAGTCATCAAACCCAGACACTATTGTGGATGCCAACAAGTGCTTGCTGATAGGAGCCTGATATAGCTGTCTCCTGAGAGGATCTGCCAGTACCTGACAATTACAGAAGTGGATGCTAACAGTCATCCATTGGACTGAGCACAGGGTCTCCAGGGGAGGAACTAGACAAAGAACCCAAGAAGATGAATTAGTTTTTAAAAGTGGCTCATGGGGCTGGTGAGATGGCTCAGTGGGTAAGAGCACCCGACTGCTCTTCTGAAGGTCCAGAGTTTAAATCCCAGCAACCACATAGTGGCTCACAACCATCTGTAACAAGATCTGATTCCCTCTTCTGGAGTGTCTGAAGACAGCTACAGTGTACTTATATATAATAAATAAATAAATCTTTTTTAAAAAAGTGGTTCATAGCTGAGCATCAACTAAAATCTAAGGCTTAGTTTCTTTAACTGGACTATAACCCCATATGAGACCATATAAATTAATGTGGGTTTGTGGGGAAAAAATTGGTGACAGAAAAAGTTTTCTTGATGTACTTAATTAATGTGGAGTGTTTCCCTTACTCTTGGCTATGGTCATACAGGACTCCCTGCATTTTTCTTTCAGAACATATAATAAAATATAAATTCACTATATACTTTCCAATAGCATAAAGCACCAACAAATTGGCAGAACCACTTGAATTCATATCACAAGATATGAAGTTGTATGTTGTAACTGACATAGACTGTATGTAAAACGGTTTCAACTCGAAAGATACATAATTGTTTAATGACAAAACAAAAATTATAATGTTTTCTATAATTTTTTACCATATTAAGTCAAAATTATTATATCAGTAGGTTGTAGTTTGTTAAAGAATTTTAGCAGTAGTTTGAGTTCCTGACTTGAGTTTTATTATTTTAAAAATCATTATACAAAATTAGTCTTGGTATTAGGACAAATTTCAAACAGTCTCTAAATTGGCCTTAAATTGACTTTTTATATTATATATTTTTGAAAGTTTCTTTCTAACCATTAATGACTATATAGTCAGAATATCAAGCAAGTTTTAAATTTCTTGTCACTTTTTCTATGTTATGGAGGTATCAATTTCAGCCAAGATTCATTTTCTTATTTAAAAATCAATAAGCTTATACATATACTAAGTGTTAAAGTGTGCTTAAGCATATGGATAACAAATGATTGGTGTAGAACAAACTTTATCAAATCCAGCTTTGACCTCAAGGGGTAATCCAAGGGGGTCAGTGCTTAGAGCATACATATATACATACATATACACATACATATATACATACATATATACATACATACATATATACATATGTATACATATGTGTATGCATACATATATGCATACATATATACATATTTACATACATGCATACATACATACATGCATACATGCATGCATAGATGCATACATACATACATACATGCATGCATACATAGATGCATACAGACCTACACATTCATACAATGAATGCTTAGAGCAAAGCTCTAGCAAGCAGACATTTCAGACAAACAAATATGAACATATATACACACAATTGGTGGATGGAAAAAGCTCTAACACACACCCCGATAAGCTTTACAAACAGATTTGATAGGTGAACAGAGTTCCAACATACTCTCACATAAATTTACACAGAGAGAGAGAGATGGGTGGAAGGAACAATCTTCCAAACCTCACATTTAATTTCTTTCTTTCATAGCTTATATATCCCAGCAAAATCTTTTGGGCAGTATAAATTTAGATGTGCTTACATTTTTGTTTTCTTCTAGTGAAGATTACTATGAAAAAACAATATGTTCCCTATTGCCTTTACAAGAAATAACATTGCCAAGTATGGGTAAAGAAAACAAATTATTCTCAAGAACTCACATACATTTATAACCAAACAACTTGTTATATAGATTAACAAAGTGTAAAAGAGCAACATAGTTTTCTCAGCCAGTTTCTTTTACTAGCAGGCAGCAATTTGCAGTTACAAAGAAAGGGTTAATTATTTTATTGTCTATTTTTTAAAGTAATCTTATAAAAATCTTTAAAGAATCACAAATCGCGTCAGGGGATAAAATATGGAGTGTAAAAAAAATAAATTAATTAAAATAAAACAAAGCAAAAAAAAACAACAACCAAACAATAAAATTATATATGACAATCTTAAAATAAAGAATGACAAATCTGCACTTTTATATAAAAAGCAGTAATATCTATTTTAAACGCTCAGAATGCTTATCTACTCATGAGCAATTCTTATTAAATCAAATTTTAGTAGATTTAGTAGATAAAATACATGATTCCCTGTTAAATTCAAATGGCAAGCCAACAACGGCTAATATTTAAGTGAAAATAAATCCAGCATATTAATTGGGTCATGTAGTATTTGGAATATTGCATAGGTCATATGGTTAGTCAGACTTTGTACTATAGAATATTCAAGGGTGCTATTCAGTACTATGATGAGTTCCTAGCATATGGTGAAAATAACTCATGGAGTTGAGAAATAATAGAGAATCTCAACCCTCCTAAAGTGCTGTAAATCATTAGTAAAAGCTGTCCCACACTGAGACAAAGAAAGAAAAAAAAATGAAAAGAGTATAGCCCACTATAGGAGAATCACAGGGAGAAATGCATGCACTCTGGTGCCACATACATTTCATCAGAAAATCATAATTGTCTTATTACACGGCTGACTAGAAGAAAGGTTTTCATGAAGAAAAGTCATATAAATATGATATCACATATTTATAGTTACTATTGGTTAGATATCAGCATTAAAATTCAAATCTGAAACTCAAGTCACAAATGTTTGAAGTCACAATTTTCTCTATTTTTATTGATCTCAACATCATCAGAAATTTCATACCAAAGTAAATTAATCTTATATTTCAAGAATAATTACATTGATTGATATTTCGTGCATGAAACATACTAAGTAGGTTCCCCAAAACATAACATATTTAGCTTTCTGTGTTTGTAGAATTATTTATACTCTTAAGTTTAAACTGTTGAGTTCAGTGATTTAATTTTATACTATTTTAAGTTGCCTCTGTATCTGGACCTAGACCACGTTAATGAATAAACAATAGGTATGGATTAATGAAGAAGTAATATTTTTTAATTTCCTAAAACCCTAGTAAAAGATAAGCATTCTCTCATGTAATTTATGAGAGTTATGTTTATTAATAATCTGATGATGAACATTATTCTGTTGATTGCAGTGAGTTTCTTATTTACCTGTGCTTTTCAATCCTCAGTACGACATTATTCACAATATTGCACTCAAATGTCATAGTCCCAGATTCCATAGCTGCCATAGTACTAGAATACAATAATTCATAAAACATGGACACATATGTCATTATGATGCAGTTGAAAGAACGTTAAACCCTTCATTAACATATATAATCTAGAGTTTTCTTTGGTCTATTTCTATTGCCAATTCTAATTTTGTTATCATTTTTGACTTCTGCTATATATATTAAAGCACTTATTTTTCCTTTTGTTTGTGTATATATTTATTTATATTCATAGTCTTTGAGCACAGTCTTTGGAAATTGATATAAAAACAATTAAAGACCATCTTATCTTAAAAGATTTTGTTTGTAAATTAGGGAAAGATTTTGTGCCTTGGCTCCAGAGAATATTGGCTTATAGTTTTGTTTTATTTACATTGTCTTTTCCTCATTTTGCTGTCTAAGTAATATTAGAATTTACTCCATAAATTTTATGCCAAAATCTTCATGTATTTCATGCAAGAATACATTGCTTTTATTTTTTCTTAAATATCAGATAGAAACAGAAAGCTAATTCTGCCCTGATTTATGGCTCCTAGAAGTTATTGATAATCAATTTGACTTTTATAAAATATGTATATTACAATTTACAAATCTGTTTGGAAAAGTACATTTCTATGAAGTACATTTATAAATGTGATTGGAAAAGTATATGTATACCACCAAACTTTTCAAATTTATGTTTATTTCATAAACATTCTCAAGATATTCCTTTATTGCCCTTTAAGATTTATAAACTATACAATACCTTGTTATACTATTGATTTATCTTTAATTTATACTCATTTTTACATATCAAAATATATAGACAAAGTTTTAGAAATTTTACTAATATTTTCAAAGAACTCATTTTACTGAAGATTTTTCTTGTCTTATTTTGTACATATCTCATTGGTATTATTATCTACCTTCTACCAATTTTGACTTAAATTTGCTTTTAATATTAGCAATTTACCTGTGTTAAGCTTTACCTCAACTGTTTTCTGTCTCTTTAACAAGAAGATAATATTCATTAATTCATGCATTTATTTCTTTGTTTACTTATTCAGAAGCATGAAATTAGGGCAATTGGAAGTACTTAAAAATCACTAATTTTAGTGCCCAATGCTTATTGAAACAGTAGTTATACACAAAGTATAACATCAGTCTGTAGTCAGAGAATGCAAAAGAGTCATCCTGCTCTCTGTGAGACTAAAGTGTTGCCTAAGACAGTACAGTGTTGCAGTTGAATGGTTAGAAAAGGCAACAAAAAAAAAGCTACTCAATAATGAAATAAATGCAGAGAGCTAGAAGTACAAGGATATTGTGAAGTTTTGGAAATGTGTGTTTTCTTCTACTGATGTTTAGATTTAGTAATGATAGTTGAAGTATCTCTTATAGCAGATCTTAAATGTCATCTTTAAAGAATACGAGCTTTCATCTTTGGGATCTGTGCAGTTTTGTGACTCTAGAGAATAGTAAAACACTTAAGTCATTGAAAATAAAAAAACATTATTTGTTCACTAGAAAGATAATAGGAACTTGTACCATATGGGATGAATTAGAGGAAGGACATATGATGATGGAGTGTTCCAAATAATTGAAGATTTCTGTCTAAATGGAGGCAGTGCAAAGGGGTAAAATGTGGTATTTTTAAAGTATCAGATAGAATAAATATGCATTGATGACTATAAGACAGACAAGGCCAGAGAGAAGTGGGCAGAGATAGAGGGGAAGGGAGAAACAATTAATAAGCATAATGAGTACAAGACCTTCCTGGGATTTTGTAGAAGTTTATAAGTTAGTAAGTGAGAAATTAATATGACCCTGGATTGCTGTGTGTGTTGGGATTTAGGTATCACACAAGGGACTGTCAGAAAGATAAGTATGTCAAACGGTATGTATGACAGAATACAACTCAGGAAAATAAAAGGTGCTTGTATACCTTGATTAAGTGACTTGATTGAGGGGACTTGAAGTCATAAATAGAAATAATGGACCCATTAAGTAATTCAGGTTGGAATTAACATAAAGAACCCTAGGAATGTTGTCGTGGTTTGGTTTTGATGTATTTAAAGTATGCTTTCTTTCCAGAGACATTGTCAGGTCTTAAACATATAGACACCATGGACAGATTAATTTTAATCCTTCTATATTGTCCATAATGTTCCTGGGATGTGAAATCAAGCTGATATAGGACAGAAATTCTTTATAACCAATGAAGACTCTTCATGAGAATATCAGCCAGCTTTCTTATCATGCATTAGGCTTGCTCGCTCTCCCCAAAATCATGTAGACCATGTTAAGGACAGTGTTCTCCACATCCACAGAGCACTCATCTCCTGCAAGAGAAATTATTAGTCACCCCGGTTTAATTCTGAGCTTACATGTCTTCTATTTCTTTAGAAAATATTTTTTATTTGATTAACTTTTTGGCATCATCCAGCTATAACACAGATATAACCACTTAATAATGTTCTTTTCTACTTACTAGCTTTTTATCTTGCAGGTTTTCTTGGATTATCCAAGCTTTCTACTGGTCCAGTCTCTTGAACTGGTATATAGTATGAGGTACCAGATCTCTTTACTAGAGTATATTAACTGTACAAAATAACATTTTTCATTATGACATTTCCACACAACTATTTCATATATATTGATTGGTAGTTATGGAATGCATTTCTAAAGTAAAGTATGACTTTTCAATAAACATGTAATGGACAGGTAGGATTATTTACATATCAGTATCCTCAGATAGTTATTATTTATTTGTGTGAGGAACATTCCAAGTCTTCTTCAATAATTATTTTTAATATTCATCAAATTGCTGTAAAACACAATATTAGGTTGTATTGAATTTCTTAAACCCATTTTATACCTCAGTCTCTATGAACTACACAAGTCAATCTCTAGTGTGTACACATACAGTAGTTCCTACAACTCACAGAACTGTTTTTTTTTTTAATATGACCATATACTCTAAATGGTCATTACTTCCGTTACTTTTCTCATTACTCTGTAATGATGTCTTATGAAAGCAGCTTAGGGAAGAACATTTTAAATATGGCTTCTTGTTTTATAGTGTTCACTTCATGGCCACTTGTTCTCTGTTTCTGGGCTCATAGCATGAGAAGCAGAATTGCTCCACAGTAACAATTGTGTTGATGCTCTTGATTCACAGAATGTGGAGCTAGAGAAATCAAAGAAACAGGGGTGAGTGGCCACAAAGGACACAGTTTCAGAGAGCTAATTCCTGCAGTAAGGCCTCACACCTATTCCAAATTCTTCTTGTTATAAAGGCATAGGTGATTGATTCCCTGATAGTTCTAGAACACTTATGATCTAATTATGTCTGGAAACACTCTTACATGCATGCCTTGAGTTATGTATTACCATAGGGCTACTGGACCAATCAAATTTATGATCAGTACTCACCATCACATCTCTTATTGTAAAGAGACTCAGTGTGAAGCAATGTATACTTGAGTAAATAAATTTTTTTAATTAGGTATTTATTTCATTTACATTTCGAATGCTATCCCAAAAGTCCCCCACACGCTCCCCAAACCACTCTCCCACCCACCCACTCCCACTTCTTGGCCCTGGCATTCCCCTGTACTGAGGCATATAAAGAAACAATCACTTTTCCTTAATATCTCTTAATATCAATGGACTCAATTCCCCCAATGAAAAGACATAGACTAACAGACTGGCTACACAAACAGGACCCAACATTTTCCTGATTACAGGAAACCCATCTCAGGGAAAAAGACAGACACTACCTAAGAATGAAAGGCTAAAAAACAATTTTCCAAGCAAATGGTCTGAAGAAACAAGCTGGAGTAGCCATTCTAATATCTAATAAAATTGACTTCCAACCCAAAGTCATCAAAAAAGACAAAGAGGGGCACATTATACTCAACAAAGGTAAAATCTTCCAAGAGGAACTCTCAATTCTGAATATCTATGCTCCAAATACAAGGGCAGACACATTCATTAAAGAAACTTTAGTAAAGCTCAAAGCACACATTGCACCTCACACAATAATAGTGGGAGACTTCAACATACCACTTTCATCAATGGACAGATCATGGAAACAGAAACTAAACAGGGACACAGTGATACTAACAAAAGTTATGAAACAAATGGATCTAACAGATATCTACAGAATATTTTATCCTAAAACAAAAGGATATACCTTCTTCTCAAAACCTCATGGTACCTTCTCCAAAATTGACCACATAATTGGTCACAAAACAAGCCTCAACAGATACAAAAATATTGAAATTGTCCCATGCATCCTATCAGATCACCATGGACTAAGGCTGATCTTCAATAACAAAATAAATAATAGAAAGCCAACATTCATGTGGAAACTTAACAACACTCTTCTTAATGATACCTTGAGAGGAAATAAAGAAAGAAAGGAATAAAGAAAGAAATTAAGGACTTTTTAGAGTTTAATGAAAATTAAGCCACAACATACCCAAACTTATGGGACAAAATGAAAGCATTCCAAAGAGGAAAACTCTTGGCTCTGAGTGCCTCCAAAAAGAAACTAGAGAGAGCACACACTAGCAGCTTGACAACACACCTAAAAGCTCTAGAACAAAAGGAAGCAAATTCACCCAAGAGGAGTAGACTGCAGGAAATAAGAAAAACTCAGGGGCAAAAATCAACCAAGTGGAAACAAGAAGAAATATTCAAAGAATCAACCAAACGAGGAGTTAGTTCTTGGAGAAAATCAACAAGATAGATAAACCCTTAGCCAGACTCACTGGAGGGCACAGGGTCAGCATCCTAATTAACAATATCAGAAATGAAAAGGGAGATATAACAACAGATCCTGAAGAAATCCAAAACATCATCAGATCCTTCTACAAAAGGTTATACTCAACAAAACTGAAAAACCTGGATGAAATGGACAAGTTTCTAGACAGATACCAGGTACCAAAGTTAAATCAAGATCAGGTTAATGATCTAAACAGTTCTATATCCCCCAAAGAAATAGAAGCAGTCATTAATAGTCTCCCAACCAAAATAAAGCCCAGGACCAAATGAATTTAGTGCAGAGTTCTATCAGACTTTCAAAGAAGATCCAATCCCAGTTCTTCACAAAGTATTCCACAAAATAGAAGCAGAAGGTATCCTACCCACTCATTCTATGAAGCCACAATTACTCTGATACCTAAACCACAGAAAGACCCAACAAAGATAGAGAACTTCAGACCAATTTCCCTTATGAATATCGATGCAAAAATCCTCAATAAAGTTCTTGCTAACCGATTCCAAGAACACATCAAAACAATCATCCATCCTGACCAAGTAGGTTTTATTCCAGGGATGCAGGGATGGTTTAATATATGGAAATCCATCAATGTAATCCATTATGTAAACAAACTCAAAGACAAAAACCACATGATCATCTCGTTAGATGAGGAGAAAGCATTTGACAAAATCCAACACCCATTCATGATAAAAGTCTTGGAAAGATCAGGAATTCAAGGCCAATACCTAAACATGATAAAAGCAATCTACAGCAAACCAGTAGCCAACATCAAAGTAAATGGTGAGAAGCTGGAAGCAATCCCACTAAAACCAGGGACTAGACAAGGCTGCCCACTTTCTTCCTACCTATTCAACATTGTACTTGAAGTCCTAGCCAGAGCAATTTGACAACAAAAGGAGATCAAGGTAATACAAATTGGCAAGGAAGAAGTCAAAATATCACTTTTTGCAGATGATATGATAGTATATATATATATATATATATATATATATATATATATATATATATATATATGTGACCCTAAAAATTCCATCAGAGAACTCCTAAGTCTGATAAACAGCTTCAATGAAGTAGCTGGATATAAAATCTGCAAAACACATGAAACTGAAGAAGAAGGAAGACCAAAGTGTGGACACTTAGCCCCTTCTTAGAATTGGAAACAATCACCCATGGAAGGAGTTACAGAGACAAAGTTTGGAGCTGAGACAAAAGGATGGACCATCTAGAGACTGCCATATCCAGGGATCCATCCCATAATTAGCCTCCAAACGATGACACCATTGCATACACTAGCAAGCGATTGTTGCAATGAAGCTGTCTCTTGTGAGACTAGGCCGGGGCCTAGCAAACACAGAAGTGGATGCTCACAGTCAACTATTGGATGGATCACAGGGCCCCCAAGGGAGGAGCTAGAGAAAGTATCCAAGGAGCTAAAGAGATCTGCAACCCTGTAGGTGCAACATTATGAACTAACCAGTACCCGGGAGCTCTTGACTCTAGCTGCATATGTATCAAAAGATGGCCTAGTCGGCCACCACTGGAAAGAGAGGCCCATTGGACAGGCAAACTTTATATGCCCCAGTACAGGGGAATGCCAAGGCCAAAAAATGGGAATGGGTGGGTAGGGGAGTAGGGGGCGAGGGTGTGGGAGACTTTTGGGATAGCATTGGAAATGTAATTGAGGAAAATACGTAATAAAAAAATATGGAAAAAAATTAACTCAAACAAGTCAATGGCCTTTATATACACAAAGGATAAACAGGCTGAGAAAGCAATTAGGGAAACAACACCCTTCTCAATAGTCACAAATAATATAAAATATCTTGGTGTAACTCTAACTAAGGAAGTGAAAGATCTGTATAATAAGAACTTCAAGTCTCAGAAGAAAGAAATTAAAGAAGATCTCAGAAGATGGAAAGATCTCCCACGCTCATGGATTTGTAGGATCAATATAGTAAAGATGGCTCTCTTGCCAAAAACATTCTACAGATTCAATGCATTCCCCATCAAAATCCCAACTCAATTCTTCAACAAATTAGAAAGGGCAATCTGTAAATTCATCTGGAATAACAAAAAAAACCCTAGGATAGCATATACTCTACTCAAGGATATAAAAAGCCTCCAGTGGAATCACCATGCCTGACCTAAAGCTGTACTACAGTGCAAGTGATAAAAACTGCATGGTACTGGTATAGCGACAGACAAGTAGACCAATGGAATAGAATTGAGAAACTAGATTTTCAACAGATATTTTTACCTATTACTGTAAAGCAAAAACAACTTGTCTTCCTCAACTTTTATGCTTTCCTGTTCACTGTTACAGATCCTCATACTGACTAATTTTCCATAAGAAACATTCACCACCATATTCTCCTACATGGCTGCTATTTTGTAAATAATTACATATATTTGAGATCATTTGTTACATAAATTCTATTATAATTTCTAGCACCATGTTTTGGTCCATATATTTTAAAGCATTCTTATTCCTTGTTTTCGAAATTCTGTTTTAAAATCAAGATAAATATCATTCAGTAGTTTTTTCATTGTTGATTGTTTTAAAAAGAGAGAGACTAGAGAAAAAAATTAAAAGAGCTCCAACTGCAGTAATTTTTACTCTGTACAGTTCCTTTCATTTTTTTTATAGCAAGAGCTAATGCATGTTAAATCAGAAACAATAAAAACTAATGTCAGGTATGCATTAGAAGGCACAGTTACTTTATCTTAATAAAATATTCATAAAATTCTATCTAGTTTGTATTGTTACTGTGTTGCTTCAACACTATAACATTAAAGATTGAAAGCATGTAAATAGCATTTGCATATATTACAAGGTTTGCAGTGCTTCTAACCTGAAGTAAAGAATGCTTAGCAAATCCCTGTAGTGCATTCCATTTTCCAGTAGTGAATTAGGCCAAGTTTATTGCAAGCACATAAGCCAAATGCCTTAGCTATAAATAGATCTCCTCACAAAGAATATTTCATTGTCTGTTATTCTCTTGATTACATTACTTTATAAAGGATGCTTTTGCTACTGTTTTGCAACAAAAGGCAACATGAACATTCAGGATCAATACAATATAACTGGAGGGACATTTTTGCTGAGATGTCTGATACCTATTAAATATTATTTTCCAAATTACAAAACTTTCTTGGTATGTATTTTGGTGTATTTATTTCACAAATAACTTGGAGAAACCGACGCGCAAAATAGTTCTTCCATGTTTTCCCTGAGTATAACTTGTCTTTGTTATTAAATTTTGTTTGTCTTTAATGATAGAAGATTATTTCAGTAACACTGAAGCTTAAAAACAAAACAAACCCCCAAACACCAGATAGACCTCACTAAAGTTGTAAAATCAATTGTTTGGTATTACTGAATGCTACATTTTATGATACCCAGTGGTTGACAGATGAAAAAAACCATTCACATTTACATATAGACACATGTCTGTCTTGACATCAATACAGTAAAAGGCATATCAGCTATTTACTTACTGTTATATGAAAACAAATAAATTGGCATGTTTTTTAAAGTTTATTTATTTTTATTTTATGTATGTGAGTGTTTTTGTTTTTCATGCATGACTGTATTTGTACCACATGTACACAGTTCCCATGGTGACTAGAAAAGGACATTGGGTCACTTAGAACTGTAGTTACATATATTAATGAGATCTTGTAGATAGTGGGAATTGAACTACTATCCTCTGTAAGAGAAGGAAACCCTGTTAACTACAGAACCATTTCTCCAATGCCTGGCATATTTTCTTAATAGAACTTCTTCCCAGTTACCCAGCTTGTATAATAGATGTTTGAGTAAATATAATATGAAATGAAGTAAGAGCTTGAGAAAAAAACTGCTTTTTAATTCAGATAAAGGCCTCCATTGCAAATTTATTTACTTATTGGTTTATATCCCTTTTCTTCAGTTGTCTCAATCTACTTTAGAAGTTATTATATACACTAGTAAACCCCAACACTCAGTAGTCCAGATGGCTCAGGAAGTAAGCCATCATTTAGATTTTTAAAAAATTTCACCAGATACAAGCATTTCATAAGTCTACTAATGATATTTAGTGCTTGTTCAGACTTTGAAAGGATGCTTGAACATTTGATTATGTTCAACCATTGAGTTCCTACACCCTTTTAGTGAAACCTTTCTTTCTTCTTTGTAGTATTAAATCATTTAATGTGGAGTATTGATATCACAATAAGATAGTGACATAATTAAATGATGCGATCAAGAAAGGATGTCTTTCAAGGAGAATGAAGACTGAAGTGTGGACACTATGCCCCTCCTTAGATTTGGGAACAAAACACCCATGGAAGGAGTTACAGAGACGGAGTTTGGAGCTGAGATGAAAGGATGGACCATGTAGAGACTGCCATAGCCAGGGATCCACCCCATAATCAGCATCCAAACGCTGACACCATTGCATACACTAGCAAGATTTTATTGAAAGGACGCAGATGTAGCTGTCTCTTGTGAGACTATGCCGGGGCCCAGCAAACACAGAAGTGGATGCTCACAGTCAGCTAATGGATGGATCATAGGGCTCCCAATGGAGGAGCTAGAGAAAGTAGCCAAGGAGCTAAAGGGATCTGCAACCCTATAGGTGGAACAACATTATGAGCTAACCAGTACCCCGGAGCTCTTGACTCTAGCTGCATATATATCAAAAGATGGCCTAGTCGGCCATCACTGGAAAGAGAGGCCCATTGGACTTGCAAACTTTATATGCCCCAGTACAGGGGAATACCAGGGCCAAAAAGGGGGAGTGGGTGGGCAGGGGAGTGGGGGTGGGTGGATATGGGGGACTTTTGGTATAGCATTGGAAATGTAAATGAGTTAAATACCTAATAAAAAATGGAAAAAAAAAAAAGAAAGGATGTCTTTCCTAAAAAGACAGCCAGTCAGGGGGAAAGAATAGATGATACTACCTAAGTCTGTAGTATTAAAAAAATTAAATCAAATCCCTAGTTAATGCCATTTTAAAACAGAAAATTTGGGTCTAGTGCAGATGCTGGTGAATTACAAAGCATTAATGAACAGATCATCCCATTCTTTACATATACTTTGTCAGAAAATAGAACCGGTAAATATATATCATAGTTCATTCTATGGCCAAGAAGCCTATAGACTCTAAACCAGATACAGATGAGATTTTAAAAAGTCTGCTGCCCAAAACATAAATATAGATATCCTCAATAGAAATCAACAATCAAACTCAGCACTATGTTAAGAATATAGTCATTCACATGACTAAGGGCTGTTTAGACTATGTCTGTAAACCGTTTCTATAACATAAAAATAATGTAAGCAATCATATCAAAAGACTACAAATGAAAACTAATATACTTGTGTTAATAAATTCATAATAAAAATCAAGTCATGGTAAAATCTGTGGGAGAAATGTAGAAATAGAATTTATTCAATGTGACAAAGCCTATCTATAAACCATTTTAGAAATATTGAGCTTAGCAGAATCTCTTATCTCATTACTCCTTTTCAAAGACATACTTAATGTCCAAGATAATGCAATAAGTCAAGAAAACAAACATATTACATGTTGGTTAAAGTAGAGAAAAAAGATTGTGTTCATGGATGATGCTGAAAAAGTGGACAAAGCCAAATTATATTCCCTGTTGTCTTAAAGGTGATGACAAGTTTAATTGTCTTAATGAACACCTATCAGAGTGAGATTTGCATTGAAATTTGTCCATCTAGAAATAGCATAGAACAAGGTTAAAATTTGGATTTATTTAATCATTGCAAGAATATTTGCAAAAGTTTAAAAGTTGATTTCAAGGAAATGTTAATGAACAAATATCAAAATTATCTTGTGGGAAAACTAAGATCTTAAACTGTATCCACCTCTCACTGAGAAAAGTGAATAGCTATTTTTTTTATAACAAGTGACAAATCTGATTAATGTCCCACAGAGCAATAAGCTCCAACTTTTTGAAAATATCTTTGTGTTTTGATTTTTTTGAACAGAAGCTATTTATATTTTTTACTTATGAGCACACCATACATTAACCTGTTATCTTATAAAGTCACATCCATTATGATCAAATAATAAATCCTGAAATAATACACTCTCCTTGCTCACATAATAGGTTCATGTCTTATATACATGTAGAAGCACTAGTTAAATGTGCTTATAATCCTACAAGAACCTCAAAATTTATGAAATTAGAGGTACCGACTTTTGGAGAAATATACATTTATATTTGTTATATACTGACAATCTACAGTTTTTATTAATATGTGGCGATGCTTAATTTTGTGGTATTCTTACATTAATTTCTTGTTTGCTGGATATGAGAATGGCTAAACATGTATGGTCATTGCTTCAATTTTCTTTGTATATAATATTCTATTCTGTACTCATATGCCTCTGTGATTTCTTGTATATTCTGGATATGGAAAGCAAAAACAGCTCAATGTTGGTTTTGAGGAGAGCTAATGATTAGTCTCTGCCATTTAGTTGGTGAGTCAAGAACATTAACATTTATATTTGTTGTTTAGAAATATTTCCTAACTTCTATAATTTTATGTAATTTTTTCCTGGTTAGGTCACACATTATTTCTTATTTCTTCTCTAACTTATTTGTCTCAGAAGTTTGATTATTTCTAAGATGGATAAGTAATATGTTCTTTGATTTATTAATCCCTATCATGTTATTTATCTATTGGTGTGTCTTGTTTTGAAAATTATTTCTTTCAGATACATTCTCCTATTCTACCATAGCTTTTGTGGCTTTCTCTCTGATGTTCCTCTGTGGAGTTGGCCTTTGTATGCTGGAATTTTCTCTTGCTGCTTATATTATATCTTCATTCTATAGCTGTAGTCCATTACCTGTCTTTCCTTATATCTGGGAGATTTTATTATATAATTTCATTACATAGCTAGCTTTTATTTCAGTTTCATCTTCTACTCTGTCCATTCTTAGAAAAAGACTAAGAATTAAGAGAACAGCTCATGCCCCATGTTTGAAAGCTTTGGTTATACTATTGCAAACTATTGTTTTCTTTATTGTAATCTGAATAGTTCCTTGACCTTGTCTTGTCTTCAATCCATGATATTATTTTTTTTTCTTGATCATGTCTACTGATAATGTTTTCTAGTGTGTTTTAAATTGGTAGACTTACTCTTTGAGATGTTTTTAATGTTTCTCTGTTAAATTTGCACTTTGTTGGAATGGCTGTCTTGGAGGTTTTTCTTTTTATCTTTCTCTCACATTTTGGTTATTGTTGTCTAACTTTTTAATAAGTGATCTTTAAATTAACTCATGCTCTGTCTACTAATTGGATGGAAGAAGCAGACAGCAGTCACAGAAACAATGATTTGACAACTATCCTGGCTTTGTTCTACTAAAATATATACTGCTGAGTATAAGCAAGGAAACAAGCAGGCATTATGGAACTTTCTTTTCTCTGCTCTAACTGTTATAAGTTCCTGTGTCAACCTCCCTCCAATGATGGGCTATAACTCAGAACTGAAAGCCAAACTGACCTACTTCCTTTTGTTGTTTTGGTCAGGATATTTTATTGCAGAAACAGAAATGAAATTAGGACACCCCCAAATTAAAACCACATCCTTGCCAGTGGACTCCACTACCAGAGAAGAAATCACAAATGAAACTCAGAAAAAAAATTATGAAGTGAGTTGAAATGAAATTGTGGCACATGAAAACCATAGTAGTTGTTCCAAAACTCCTCTTAAGTATATCTGCAAGCTTCCATTTTACCTAGATTCTGTAGGTTGCAAATAGAATGCTTCCTGTGGTCTTTCTACAAAACCACTGCTGGGAGCAAAGCACTTGCTTCATGCTATAAATAGGAAAGGAAGCTTCACATTAAGGGAGCAGTTCCCTACTGTCTATATGAAACAGTGGGGATCTGTTTTCTTCGCACTTAGCACAGAGTAGTTTGTCTTCTGTACTTACCCTGCCAATAGCATTCCAGATAAATATCTGGTTGAAGCTCTGTGGCTATTCATTTTTTCCACTGAAAGAACCCTAAAATAATAGACATGTTTATGATGGAGAAATATTTCTCTTTAGTGAATACATAAGAGAAAGTAAATAGTAAGTCTCATGAGCTTGAAAAATGAGGACCCATAAAATGTTCAATACCAAAACTATAACTATAACTGAAGCAGCTGCAGAAATAACTGGATTGGAAGGCTGTAACTGATGCGAACAGCATTCTGTGCCATAACATTATTCTTGATGGTTACTATCATTTGTTTCAGCCGTGAAAGCCAGGAATAACTTTTCCTCTTGCTTACATGCTTTCTTCTCTCTCTTTTCTTAGGACAATATGTGTTTTATGTGGCCAGTAAACGGAAAACCATGGCACTTTCCCACTTAGGGAATCATACACTTAGATATACTTAGGGGGGGATATCTAAATAAATCATGAAGTCCTTCAGGCTTTTTCAGCTGCAGAACCAATGAAAAGTGCAGCTTACAAAGTAGATTTCTACTTGCCTATGGGCACTAGTAAGATGTTTTGTGATACAGTAGTTTGCATTATTTTTTCATTTTATTTGCTTTCTATACATATTCTGTTTGCTCCAAAGACAGCCCATTCCTGAACAAACACATTTGCTAAAAACTATGAATGTTCTTAGGACTAAATTTTCATTCAGCTTACGAAATGCCAGTTTTTGTTAAATCTAAGACATTGGTGAACCATAGTTACTATATAAATCTTAATATGCTATTTAAAAGTATATAATGCTGGCTTTTATTGATTTTATTACTCAGGGTTCTCTAATGAAGCAGAACAGAGGGAATCCATACATGTTTCCAAGGAAACAAAACTAAATTAACTTAGAAGATACAGGCTGCTTATTTCAACAGTGAATTAACTGCATATCAGACAGATTGGAGGCAAAACTACTACTTTTTCCTAACAGCTGGATGCTGAATACCTGGAGAGCCACTGCTCTTCAATTCATATTGGAAATTTCAAGAATCCAGGTTCTAATTGGAAGCAAAGAGTTGCTGTAAAAATAGCTACTGAGGAGTAGAAGCATTCAGTAACAAGCAATCAGGAGGCTGCTTTCCCTCCCACCTCTATAAATCTGGCTGCTCTCAGAAGATACTGCCCACTCTGAGAGGGAGTCTGTCCCATTGAGTTACTGCCTCCCAGAGATATCCTTACATATCCACCTAGAAACACACGACTCTTAGTTGATTCCATATCCCAGTTTATTCTGTCACACTGACCATCAAAAAGACCTCACATATGCTTGAAGCTTCTTTTGACTGAATATTTTACTGTTATCAATTCATATATTAGCACATCAAGACTATAAGGTATTTTTCAAGATACTATGGATAGAGCAGGCTATATTAGCTTTCTTATAGTATTGTATTATTACATTGTTTTATTATGCTAATGTGGGGAAAAGAGTAGATGCTCATTTCCTATACTTATATTTATATTGGTTAGTGGTAATAATGTGTTGAGATGCCATTTTAAGAGCAAATCAAATAAATGCATCTTACAATTAGATTGGACACCCTTTAGGGTAGAAGAGAAAATTGTCATATTCAAAGCCCTTTCTTTGTTTGTGATAACTTTGTGTTCCTTATTAAAATATTATCAGTAGACTGCCCAGGTAGTAACTAAAGATAGGACCCGTACTTTTGCAGAAATCTTTATTGGTTAATGTTGACTTCTCAAGGCCTTTTCAAAGTTCTGTACATAATTAAATAAAACCCAGAAATATGGAATATGATAGGATCTATCAAAAGATACTAGTTTACATCATTTGTTTAGGTTTGAGTATAAAAGGGTCCCCAAGAACACATATGTTCAACAATAATAGGTTCTCAACCCATGGCATTATATGGAGGGATATAATTTACATAATCCTAAATAGAAGTAGGGCTTGCAGCAACCGCTGAAGGTTAGATCTGGTCCCAATTGATTCCCTCCCACTATTAAATGAACAGCTTTTCTACCCCACATGTCCCATTATGATCTGCCCAAGCACGGGCGACCAAGAAACCACGGCAGACAATTATCCTGAGAAACCACAAGCTAATCAAAATCTTTCTTTGCTTAAGTTTTCTTAATTTCCTTCTTTGTTTCTTCCTTCCTTCCTTCCTTCCTTCCTTCCTTCCTTCCTTCCTTCCTTTCTTTCTTCCTTCCTTCCTTCCTTTCATTCATTCATTTTCTTTTCATTTTTGTCAGATCACAGTGGAAATGAAAGTAGCTAATACATTCTTGACTCGAGATTTTTACAGATAAATCAGTCATCACCTAATTTAAACAAAATCAGAGCAGAAGCTGGAACACTGAAATCACACCGCATTTTTGTTAAGTATAGCAAACTGTTGCTTGATAGTGGATCTTTTCTGGACCTAGTTATTTAGGCAGTCGAATGTATTGGGGGGATGAGAGGAACTGTCTCTTACCTGAGAGAGATGAATGGCTTCTTTGTAAGTGAGAAATGGAACATTCCCTTCCTAGCAGCATAGGGCCCGTGAGCAGACTTCAAATGCCTATATTACTGAGATTTTGATGACCAATGAAGAGACGGAGATCTGCGAACACTTAGGCCAGTGGTTCTCAGTGTTTCTTATGTTGCAACTCTTTAATATAATTTGTCATGTTGTGATAACCACCAGCCATTAAATTATTTTTATTGGTATTTTATAACTATAATTTTGCTACTATTATGAATCATAAATATCTGATATGCAGGATATCTAATATGTGACCACTATGAAAAGGTCATTGGATTTCCAAAGGGATTAAACCCTCAGGTTGAGCGTCACTGACTTAGGCTGAAAAATGAAGAGATTTTGCCTGTGCCTCTGTGAGAAGAGTAAGAATTTATTGATTGGTAAATAGTAACAACTAAGCCACATCACAGGTAGCTTCTTATTCCAAGCTACTATGATGATGTTGGGAATGGGGTCTCCCACGCTGTAAAGCTTATTTCTATGAATTGTCTTTTGAGGTCTATATTATAACCAGGGAGATGCTTCCCCATGTTCAGTAAATTCTGTACAATTTATGGAGGATCCTGACTAAAGCTGCTTCATGCTATCTGCATGGTTTGTACAAAATCCCGGAGAATGAGTACTTCACGGGGAGAATTGATTAAATTTGGAATATGCTCTGCTAATATCACTCTCTAGTACTGATAAAGAAGTCACTAGATTTGTTATTAGACTTCAGAAATCCTGCATCAAATATTGTGAGCTAAAAGGTTTCTTGGATGAAGATGACAGGCCCTTTTCTGAAACAGGTAAAGTCTATGTTGTAGCAAACAGGCAGTTTCCCTACAGTTTAAAGAAAATGTACTTCTGTAGATTCAGGATCTTCTGTTGTGGTCAATATTCCTCTACTCAACTATGAAATCAGTAGTGTGATTCTCAGATCACTTCTGAATTTCCTCCAATATCTGAGACCACATTAAAGGAAGCTGATTTGCTGTCCTTTAATGTAAAGGGAGAGTGAAGATGGGTTCAAGTTTTTTAAATTTATTTTTATTCTTTAATATTTTTAATGTAGTTCAGACTTCATCTCCCTACTGGTCCCTCCCCCCCTCCATCGACTGCTCCCCATCCCATACCTCCTTCCCCCTTCACATCCCCCTCCCATCTCTCACCCAGGACTCTTACACTCATTGTCTCCTGTGATTGTTTTCTTCTCCCTCCAAGTGGGATTGAAGCATCCTCACTTGGGTCCTATGGCTTGTTAACTTTCTCAAATCTTGTGGGTTGTGTCCTGGGTATTCTGTAATATTTTTTTTTTGTTAATATCCACTTATTAGTGAGTATATAACCATGCATGTCCTTTTGGATTCAAGTTTCTTTAACTCCTGTGGGACAAACATTATGAATTATGCTCCAATTCAAACAAAGCAAAGCAGGCCAGGGGACAATAAGCACATTAGAGAAACATTTCTTTTGAAAATGAATCTTTCCTGAAGCATGAGCAGCAACTAGTAGATTGGGGAATGTAAAATAAGAAAGGAAATATACCAAGTTATATAGGTAAGAAACATTCAGACTCTAATTGGTATAGAAGTTTTACCTCTAAGTTCTCTAGATATTCATGCAAAATTATGTGGCTTTTCCAATTGTAAAAAGCATCATGGAGATGTTGCTGAACAGTGCTCATCAAACATTACAGGTCTTTCTGATCATGGAGAATATCTTGCAGATATTGCACAAACAATGGATATAGACTCTTTACCTCTGCACACTGAGCATTCATCAAAGATCACACGGGCTTCCTTGATTGTGAATAACAATTTGAAGGGAAAATGTAATAAGACAAACTGACAATGAACTTTCTTTCTTTCTTTTTTTATTGTTTTTTTTTAACTCACTTTGTAGACCAGGCTGGCCTCAAACTCAGAAATCCACCTGCCTCTGCCTCCCAAGTGCTGGGATTAAAGGAGTGCACCAACACCGCCCGGTGACAATGAGCTTTCTTATACTTATCATAAAGTATGTAATACTCAAGGAAGAAAAGGAAAAAACACAGTTTTTTTGAAGGCTTTCAAGGCAGTAGAGCTATTGTTTTGAACAATGAAATACTGAGTATAAGCAGATAAAAGTGTTCAGTTGATTCTCAACAACTAAATTTAGTTTTGATGTATATGGTTATGGTGATTTGGCATGCTATAACTTCCATGGAAGAAAATGTCTCACCAATAGTCTTTGGTTTGACATCATAGGCTTTGGTAATGTCCTTGTCTTGCACACTTTAATACCAGACAAGACCAGTTACCACTGTAGTCTATTAGTGCTACAGTGACACACTACTCCTTTAAAAGTAATTATTTTCATTGTAGTAACATACTGATAAGCTCTAATAAAATAAGAATGACAGTATCATTGGGGGAAATATTCATATCTGACTCCAGCAATAACTCATTATTTCTATTAAGATATTCAGTCCAGCTACCATTATTGGTTAGTGAGCTACCATTATTGGTTAATGGGTTCTTTTGTACATATTTCCATACATCTTGTGCATATTTGTATAATTTCTGAGCAAATTAGTAACTGTTCTGTTTAGAACTAGCTTCATGCCAATGGTTGAAGAAAATCAGAATTGGAAAATTCAGACTTGTCTACTTTCCATGTACATGCAGGTTTACTAAGAACCTTGGAATGTAGAGGTCATTTCTACTTCTGGTAAAATCACAGAAATCATCACCCTTAATAACCCAATTAATCTTAAGAAGATTGTAAAATGAAGCTCAACGACTGATCAAAACAAAGATTTTATGAACTAGTGCCATCCTGTCTCTATGTTATTATAGAGACTAGGTCATGTATCTAGCCACAGAGGATGTGTCTCTATTCCCCTAAGCACACACTGACCTATACACACCTAAGCCATTGGATCACATTCACTCTACTATTGGGTGTACATTTTCGTTCAAATTAAACCTAACTTATTTTAACCAGTTTTTGGAGAATGAAAATCATTTTGATGAAAAGTACAAGAAAGGAAAAATGTCATCATGTTGTGGCCCCCTATTACAAAAAAGAAAATTCATTACTTAATCACTGTGTCTGGAATATCATCCAGGTATTTTACTCAAGTGGAAGAGAAAATCTGCTGAATTTAGCTGGTGTCTTCCACAGCATACAGCACTGCAGGCAGTGCAGTAAGCTGTCTCAAAAGCACTTCTTTTGGTGCTAAAAAATTCCCAATTCTGCCTGAACTCCAAGTATCTGTTAGTAACCACTAGTGATAAGAGACTTGTTATTACCTGGAGAGTTCTGGTCACTCCACTTTTTGCATCTTTTGGAGGTTCTATTTAGTACATCTCCTTTGAGACGAATGAGAGGACTGGTACTGGAAACCTGGGGAGACCATAGAGCTTCCACAGGGATTCCAGAAACTCTGCCTCAAGATACTTTAGTCTCACCTTTGGTTGCAACTACAGTAAAGTTCTCAAGAGACAGAAGCAATGTTAGTTGTTAGTTAACGGTTGAATCATCTAGTGTTTAGAGGGAGAGTGTCTTTGCCATTCTGTACTCAAATGTCCTAGAAAATAACACAGTTTCGTTTCAAAGAAAATGCACCATTTTGATATTTTCTCTCTCCAATGAATTAGTAAAACTGGTTAGGTTTAATTAGAAAAAACATGCACATGCAACAGAATGTGATCAAGTGGTCCAGGTGTGTACAGGTCAGTGTGTGCTTAGGGGAATAGAGACATATCTGTGGATAGATACATGATGTGGTGGGAACCTGAAAGGAAACAATAACGTAAGAGACAGGCTGAGACTATTTCATAAAATCTTTGTTTTGATCAATCTTTGAGCTTTAACCTAGTTCATGTCTTGATGTTTCATTTTTTTTAACTAAGCATTTTTGTGCATCTAAATTTGTTTTGATAAATTCAATTAAGTAGTGATACAGTCTTTTGCAAAATATCTGATAAATTATCCATATGTCAAAATAGGCTTGAAAGTGAAACATTAATTACATTAATAACTTTTAATAATGGAAAATATTATAGGGAAATGTTAAGGCAAGAGATTAAAGAGAAGCTTTGGGTTACTAAAGAATTATGAATTGAATTTAATATTGTGACTTTTGATCCTAAACATAGTTAACAACACAAATTTCCTTCCTGCAATTAATCTTATACTACTAAAAGTGTATTAAACTGCCTGACATCCCTATGTATCCACCAAAGTCATTTGGTCTTTTAATGATGTAAGATAGCCTATCACATTATTCAGGATCTTTTCATTTCCTAGTTTTTTTTCCTGCTTTTTATTTCCTAGTTTTGTGCTCTTATTCATTTAATGCTTCAAAAGAAAATAATTTATTTTAAATTTAGTCATCACTACTGAGATACAGTCTTTGAGCCTTTATTCAACAATATCTAAGTGTTTGGGGGAGATATTTTTCACTCTAAGAACACACCACATATATGGCTAGTCATCTGTAAACTTCAAGGAAATTTCAGCATTTTTCTCAGAGAGATCACTTGAATAAAGCAGAATAGTCAATATTTGCCAATATATGATTTGCTGTGGTAATATATCTTGGCTGATTTATATAGTCTTGGAGAATATTTAGAGTCCTCTCAGGTTCAATTTTGTAAACTATCCACAAAGGTTCTAGCCTCTGAATGATTCAGGAATTGTGCAGAGGAACATATAAAACAATACAAGTCAATGCCTTGCAAAAACAACACATTTATATAATTTGATGTGATAAATTTCCCTCTTTTTGCAAATACAATAAATCTTGATTTTACCTCAGGCTTCACTCTGCCCCATTTAAATAAATGATTGGTTCATTTAGACTATCGCATCTCAAATTCAAAAAGTGGTTCCTGACCCCTTTCATTTTCTATTATCCCCCTTGGATTAACCATGAATTTATCCAGACTCTACCATAAAAATATTTTGGATCTGAAAGAATTTGTGAGAGAGGAAAAACATTATTAAAATGTATTATATGAAAAATTATTTTCAATACATGAAAATAAAATTCTAACTTCACTAATTTTCACCTCCAGAATACAACAGTTCTAATCAGATCAGCTCATGCCCCTCTGTTGTTCACTACCTTGAAGATACTCCTGTCCCACTCTGGGTCTGACCTGCTTCCTTGATCAACTAGAGTATTATCATCCTGCACTCAAGTCTCTACTGATTTTTTTTTTTTTTTTGCTTTTTTTTTTTTTGCTGTGTGCCTTCCAAAGGTTGATTTTTTTTTTAACATCATCTGTTTCCTTATGATCCTTGGGAGGAGATATCAGTAATTTCTCATATCAGAGCAAGACCAAAGTCATTACAGTATCCAATAGAACCGGTAGCATCTGACATCTGTTGTTGTTCTTATTTCCTATGACACTCTAATCTCTAGGATCTAGCAATATTAGATCCCCCAAGTCTCTTCAAAACTCCAGTCTCTCCTCTCTAAGAGTGTTGCACTTAGAAATGTCTCACCCAAATCTGAGCAGCTGTTTCCTAAATTGTATGAAGTTCCGTACTTCACTGTAACTTCCTAAGCCGTACCATCCCTCTTCCTCTGCACTCAACCTCTCACCTTGACTGCTATGGTCCCTGTGTATTTGATCATTACAGCTTTTATCTATTAGAGGACAAACAGCATGAGGAGGAATGTTTGCCTTCTCTGCTGCACTCCCCACACAAGAACACAGAGCCTGGCATACCAGAAGAAAATATTGGTCATTAGATAAAGAATGGATCAAATAATAGCATGGATCTTAAAAATAGCGTGCATGTTCTTGCTAATTTGGTTCTTATTGAAAGCTGTAAATCCAATTTTTTTCTTTTTTAAAATATTTACTTTAAATTATTGAAAATCTATAGGAGAAACTTCCTTACAACATAGCTTCAGAAGTTCTGATTTTATCCTATGCAAATGGTGTGACTATTTTTAATTTCACAGCCACTAGCTTTTATAATTCTCCAGGCTTTTCCTTACAGTACATCCAGCATGACTTTATAGTCTAATTGGGTTAACTTCAGGGCCACTTTTGGGTTATAGATTTGCATATAGATTTGCTGAAGTCATATATTAATATATCTGGTTTGGTACATGGGAATGGTAGAGATCTAATTAGGGAGGTTGGATGGATATAAACCAATATAGAGGAAGACAGAGAAGGGTAAATTAACAGTGAGCATTCTTTTAAAAGTCATAAGGAATCATATTATTATCTGCCAAAAAAAGTTCACAATACATGTAAGTCACTAGTCATATGTGTATTTACATGTATATATATGTGTGTGTGTATATATATACATATATATGCAGTAGCTTACATGTGCATATATATATATAATTTAAGTGAAATTTATAATAATTATATTTATACATAATTTAAGTGAAATTTTCTCGTCAGGGCTGGCTGACAATGCTCTCTCCAAGAGCCAAAGACTATCTAACAAAAATCCCAGCAGTAGGCAATAGCTCTTTTTGATTGGTTGTTTGTGATTGTCAAATAGACTCCCAGAAGATTTCCAAAACATTACAGGCTATTAATAATTGCCCCTCCCCACCTCCCTGAGGCATAAAGCAAGTTCCCATTGCTGAAGACACCATGCAGGTACTTCAGGTCAGGGTCCAGAGGGCCAGGAACTGGAACTGACCTGAATGCCTCCTCCATGAGAACTAGCTTTCATGGTACCAGAAGGAGCTATGCAAGCTTTCAAAGGAGGGAAGATACCAAAATGTTTAACTGTGATGATAACTAACCACAGCAAAGATCAGCCTGTCATGATAACCGTAGGGGTGCAATAGTGGCATCCTTACCTGGGCAGTAACCAACAGCTCTCCAATTGTACCTAAGATCTGCTCAACAAAGGGAAGTCATGCCTGGTTCTATAAACCTGGACTACTACCAAGGGCTAGTAAAGCTATGGATCTTGGAAGAGAACCTATATTCACCACTTTACTAAAAGAGCATACCTCTTATCTATACTCTAAATATTTATCTTTATACCCACAGGTAAGTGTAGACCTAAATCTTCATTATGAAAACTTATCTTTGCAACAAATAAAGAGCCCATTAAAGAAAACTGCAACAACCCAAAATGCAGAGTTTTGAAGCCTGGTTCCAATAGATCTATCTATAAAACATACTTGAGTCCCAGGTGACATTGGAGAAGAGGGGTGAGAAGATTATACATTCCAGAGGATCAAGAAATTTTCTGTGGGATTGTCCCCTAGGAATTCCCGAAGATCCATGGCTAAAGTCCTACCAAAATAACTTCATAAACATGCTCTAAACAAGAACAATAATAGACATTCCAAAAGGTACAAAGGAAAGCTTAATATGCTGCAAACATGTACAAAGAACTGCAGGGAACCAAAGAATGCAGAGGATAGAAGAACTAGTTTTCCCATTGGAAGAAGCATTCCAACTGATTATCCGATACCAAATGGTCACCCTGAAATCCTATATACAGCTAACATTATACAACTGTGCAGGTTGTATAGTATATGAATATATGTATATATGCATATATGAATCAACAGCAATAGGTGAGATTAGAAAAAGAACTAAGAGTAGAATATGGGAACATTGGAGGAAAGAAATGGAAAGGGAAATGAGGCAATTGTATAATAATTTCAAAATTTTAAGAGGTAGTTAAAAAATCCTTTTTAATCCATTTACTTCATGAACTTACATGTATGTACACATAAGATCCTTTCTAGAGAAAACATCAGTTTTCTGATTGCAAAAGAATGTTAATGCAATATAAAATGTGGAAAACATAATTTCAAAAGAAATAAAAAGTAAATATAGTCGAATCCTAGGTTCTTAACACCACTATTAATATATTCTGTCATCTTGGTTGTATGCATGCAGGGCTTTAGCAAGTAGTACTAAATTATGATTTGGTCTTTAATTAATTGACTTGTGTTCTAGTAAATAGCTGTTGATGCCAGCATCTCCATATAGTTCCTGGAATAGAGCCATTTGTTAAGTACCTACTTAAACCATTCACTCAAGTTATATTGAATTATTAGGATATTTAAGATTTTTTCTATATATATATATATACACGTGTGTGTGTGTGTTGTGCTTCTGTGTGTGTATATGTGAGTAAGAAATGCTCATAGAGGCCAAAACATTAGATCCTCTAGAGCTGGAAGTGTAAATTGTTGTGAGCTAACTAGTGTGAGTGATAGGAATAAAACTTAGGTCCTCTGCTGAGTCACCTCTCCAGCCCCCAGGAGTAATGATGTAGCCTAATTATTGTATTTTCACTGTAAGTGTTAGTGGGCGTTATAAAGGTGTTTTAGTTACTAACATTTTAAATTTTTCAATTTGTATAATAATCCTCAGATGTGGCTTTGAGTTATATATTTAGTTCTAAGTTGTAGGCAGTTCTTAATTTTAAGATTTATTTTTATTTGTAGTGTGTGTGTGTGTGTGTGTGTGTGTGTGTGTGTGTGTGTGTTTCTATGAGTGGATAGCACAATCCTGCAATATCTTCTGGGATCAGAAGATCTCCTGGACCCTGATTTATAGCTGTTGTGGCTGGGAACTTCTGAGATAGCAGGTTTACATGATGAGCCTCTCTCTAGGCCTTAGCTCTTCATTTCATGTCAATCCAATTTTAAGATTATTTTCTGTGATTTTAAGGGCTTATTTCAAACTTTTGCTAATTCACTACATTCTCAAGTAAAAATTAATAGTCTCTCAATTTAGTTAATTTTAAAAGGTAGATTGATCTGTCAGATTTGAATCTGGAATTCACCCAGGAGTGATTTATATGTATGATATTGTGAAAGTTGTCAAAATTCAAATGAAATGGCTGTGTCAACATTCAGAGAAAGAAATGAGAAAAATATCCTATTCAAAGCAACCCCAAACATTAAATATTTAGAAATGTATTTAGCAAAATAAGTGAAGGTTCGCTACAATGAAAACGTCATCATACTGAAAATGGAAATTACTGAAGATACTAGATATTGGAAAAACATGCCATGATCATGAATTACCAGTTCTTCTAGAATATATTAGCAATATTAATAGCAATACTAATGAAATTTACCGTCTATCAGAAAGTTTGTTTATCATTCTCTGACACATGCTTTAAATGAAGACACACAGTAGTGCCTCCTTGATTTAAGAGGCTGAAGTGGTCTGCAGGAAGTTCTTGTTTGTGCTTTTCCTGTTGCCCCTGACTTGCTCATCCCCACACATAGAAGACTCTCCCTAGCAAAGCTTAGCCAAAGCTCCTCTGCTCATGGAGGCTTTTGCCTGTTTAGGCTTGAACCAAGGATTTGAATAGTTTTCTCTTCTTCCTCACTTGAATCATAAAGTAGAAGTCACAAATAACTCAACTAAATCAATTTAAGAATAGTTTATTTAAATTTAAAATATGCTGAACAAGTAGAAATTGTAGTAATGAATAAAATAATATAGATTTGTTTTGTTTCATACTTACAGTATTGAGCTTAAACAGTCTGATTGCTTTTATTTCCTCACATTCATATTAGATAATTGTCTCAGTGCTATTAAGTAAAATGTGTTTTAACTGGGCCAGTAAGGCTTACAAATGGATACTGCTTAATTATAGCATTAAATTCTATAAAGACATTTTGAACTGATATTGCATCTACAGAATTTTTATTAACATAATGAAAAAATTTGCCTGATATATCAGAAGTATATATTTTGAACAAACTGAACATAAATTTTCAGAACAAAGGAAAGAACAGATTTGTCATTTTATAGTAAATGTTGTTGAAAATGGTCTGCCCTTGTTTTGCAAGCCACAAGTTTTTCAATTGAGCTGTCATTTTTGTCAAACAAAATAGGCTGACTCACTGTCTAGTCTAACCTCTTTAGGAATGCTGTTGCTTGCTTAGTCTGCTGTCTCTTCTGATTATTCAGCTCCTTCAGTTTTTTAATAGTTCTTATTTGTCCGGCACACATATAACACCAGTACAAGCAAGTTTCTCTCACTCGTGGAGCTTGCCGATGAGTCACACAGAGCTATTCTGCAAAATCATATAAACACTGACAGCACTGTTTTTGCTACAGCTTTATGGCAGTGTAGCTGGTTTATGGGAAAAGATATAGGAGATGGATTTGAACATGGGAGATTGAGCTAAAATCTTTAAGAGTTTCAGTGATTTATCCCATAAACAGCCACCAAACCCAGACACTATTGCATATGCCAGCAAGATTTTGCTGACAGGTCCCTGATATATCTGTCTCTTGTGAGGCTATGCCAGTGCCTGGCAAATACAGAAATGGGCGCTCACAGTCATCTATTGGATGGAACACAGGGCCCCCAATAAAGGAGCTAGAGAAAGCACCCAAGGAGCTGAAGGGGTCTGTAACCCTATAAGTGTAACAACAATATGAACTAATCAGTATCCCCAGAGCTCGTGTCTCTAGCTGCATATGTAGCAGAGGATGGCCTAGTCGGCCATCATTGGGAAGAGAGGCCCCTTTGTCTTGCAAACTTTATATGCCCCAGTACAGGGGAACACCAGGGCCAAGAAGTGGGAGAGGGTGGGGAGGAGAGCAGGGTGTGGGGAGAGTATAGGGGACTTTCAGGATAGCATTTGAAATGTAAATGAAGAAAATGTGTAATAAAAATTTTTTAAAAAAGAGTTTCAGGGATTTGGTCCACCGTGTATATGATTAGAGGAACTACAAGAAATAAGAGTTTCTTGGTCAGGAAGTGAGGAAAAGCAGGCTAACAGATGAGGCTTGGGGCTGTGAAAAGTTCAGGGACTTTCAAGTGACCCAGAGCCAGTAACTGAAGTTACTTACCCTAAATGTGATGTCTCTGTTCCTCCATCTCTCATTCCCTCCCTTCTGCTCTCCCCCCCTATTTACCTAGACAATGGAACAAGAAGGTATAAGAGTGAGTCTTTTAAGGACTTTACAATATGAAGGTGATCTAGTTTGCATTTTGAAACTTTGGTAACAAAGAACAGAATTAGGAGAATTTGAAAAATAAACATGCAACAACAAAGGGCTGGTGTATTAGCTGAAGAGAGATGAGTGTTCCATGTAGCACCTTAAGGGAGGTAGCTTAATGGGTATTTAAATAGCAAGATAAACAGGTGTGGGTCATTGAATATAAGAAAGGAGGAAGCCGGGACACTATTGAGGATTTCTTCATCCTCTTCTTTGACTGCTCTCCTTCCTGTCTAACACTCCTTTCCACACTGGTCTGATAATTTCATATAGAACCAGATATGGTAACAGAGAATTACATTTCTTATTTCTTTTTCTAGACTTAAAGTTGATAGTTTAAGTGTGACACTTCTAGAAGTTTTCAGAAAAGGAAATGTCCAAACTTCTATTCCTTCCAAACCATGACATTCAAAAAAACGTGTAAGCTTTCTGTCCTTTAATCTAGGCTACCATTCCTCTTTGGTGCTTCGGCCTGGCATAGTCTGGGTTATGCGGTGAGAGAGTTTTTCCTTCTAAGCTTTGTTTTGGAATAAGTTTCTAGTATAGGATTTCTCTCTCTCTCTCTCTCTCTCTCTCTCTCTCTCTCTTTCCTTCTTTCCTTCTTTCATTCCTTCTTTCTTCCTTTCTTTCTTTCTTTCTTCCTTTCTTTCTCTCTTTCTTTTTTGTTGCTACTTGAGTTATTGGTTTTTATATAAAGCAAACATATATTTAATGCATCACATAGTACTAGCAAATGGACAATAGATTTAAAATGATGCTTTTTCTTATCTCTATTAATGTTCTGATATTTTAGAGACATTATTCAGTTTTTGTATCTTTTCAGGACACTCAACAGATATCCTAGAATATGTTTGTACAGAAAATATGAGAATGTACTTGTTCTGTGTGTGTGTGCACGCACACATACCTCCAATAAAAGTATTGGAATCATCATTTCCTTTCTATATCATTTTTCACGTTAGAAACCCTTTTTCCTCTACATTCTGAATCCCAAATAACATTTCAGTTGGATAAAAGGTTTAAATGTTTTCAAAGAGGAGACATGAAGTCATAAAGTCATAGAAAAGTATGGGAGAATTGTATTTAATATTGGATGACAAATAGCCATGAACAAGAAAATCGATAAATTTTGTTCCATAAAATCACAAGATATAATTTTGCTGAAATGATTTTTATCTTGGGTTTTATCCTAAAAATCAAGCTTGAGCTCTGTCTGCTAGAAGCCACTCTATTTGCGATATCTACAGTAAAAGCAATTCTCTTTAAATACTCTAAGCCTCTGTCAGGCAACTTGAAACACCATGAAACATTATTACATTTTTTCAGTTATTTGGAAGGAAAAATACGCTGGAACATCTCCCTGTTATGCTGCATCATCAAGTTTCAAATGTCAGAAGCTCAACTTATTGTCTACTTTTATAAGTGTAACATGCTCTAAATTCTATTGTATAAATTATTTAAAACTGAAACATGAGAGCTTCACTCCAAGTTAAAATCATTAAGGAATAGTTATTTTTGCAGGCTTGTTTCAGTGTTCTTGCAATATAGAATTAAAATTACATTTTTATTACTACACTGTATAAAGACTAAATGTTAGATATACAAAGTGGGTCATTAGAAATGGTGGCATTGGACTAAAGAGATGCCTCAATGGCTCAGAGCACTCAATGTTCTTCCAGAGGACCAAATTTCATGCACAGATCCCATGTCCAGTGACTCACAACCACCTGCATCTCGACCCTAAGGGGATCCAATGCCCTCCTCTAACTGCCAGAAGCACACACACACATACCTTACACATATATAGATACATACGTGCCCAAGTCATCATAGAGGGATGGGACCTTTAGGGTTCTTCTCATATCCCTGATAAAATCGTGATGGGCCAGGTATTTCACAGTTCTTGTGTAAACAGCCACGACAGCAATGAAATTATTGGAAGAGTAGCTTAAGGCAGCTTTTCACAGCACTGCTTCCTGTCCTCCAGCAACTCTGTTCTTTCTGCTCCCACCTGTGAAATGACCCCTGATCCTTGGGAGGGAGATATATATGACTTGTTTGGAGAAAGAGGAAGCTGTCACTAGGAGGCATTTATTCTCATGATGTCAGCCAAATATAAGTCTCAGCATTAAGTATTTCCCAATGCAGAAGTTTCTCTGACCCAGATTGGAAGTGCCACTAATCTATGGGCATAAATACTTTAGAAGGCAGTTGTTCATCATACTACTCATAGAGCAAAACAATAACAGGTTCACTGGTAAAGTCTGTGACCACCATCTGCCCTCCACACCATGGGCTTTGGACCAGGCTTACAGTACCAGACATGAATTCCTCCTGTGAAGCAAACCTGAAATCTTGTCACAAGGTGTTTGTTTACTCCTGTGGTAGTCCTGGCTCATTGCAGCACTGGGCATATCTTGACTGACAGGTTCATCTTGTAGCTCACAGGGTTCACAGCTGGGGAAGTCTGTTAATGACTTTGCTCCCTCAGTAGCCTGCATCACACCTTCTACCACTGTGAAGGCTAGCCAGCAGGGATGAAGCTCCCAGTCCATACCAGCTTTACTCTTCTCTGTCCTGCAACCCAAATGTGCTATGTCTTCAGTAATGTAGTCTTAGCATCTATATGTTTTAAAATCTTGTACAGCTTCCTTAGGAGAGTTAATGACAATCTTGAATATGAAGACATTTAATACACTTCTGGATCTTTAACCAATTATTCAGTGTGAAGTGGCTAGTTTGCTTTCAGAAAATAATCAGAAGCCCTGACTGTTTTTGTTTTTAGCCTCACAATACACATGAAAGTCATGTTGCTTGATTCAACTCTGCTAGCAAATAAATATAACAGCAAAGTAAGAAAATAAAAAGCAATCCTGGTGCGGAACAATTAGGGAGCCTAGTTGGTGCTTTTAAACTGGCTTGACATGCAGAAAGCATCTTTCATGATGAAGAGTGTCCTGGGCTATCATCACCAACTAACATGACTTGATGATTCATGTGTTAAAATTAATAATAAACAGACCCCCCAAACACAAGTAAATATTTTGCAGGTGTAATCTAAAATTAAATTGAATTAAAAAAAATTTTTTTTAGCCAAAAGAATGTTGAGACATCACAACATCTCCCCATCTTGACCAGGGAGTAGTGAAGTCTGACCCATTACTTTAATCTAGTCTGCCTTTCTTTGATAAGATTTTTAAGTATCTAGTAACAGATTAGTTTCTGTTTTTCCATGGTATCTAGCCCAACTAAAAATCCTTCTCTGCACCTTCCTTTAAGTAACCTACCCTTTAAGTAACACTTTTCTGTTTAAATATTCCATTGTGCCCCAGGGTGTTTACCTTTGCTGCAACAACTGGTGCTATGGATTTTCCTCTTAGCACTGGTTTCATTGTATCCCATAATTTGGGGTATGTTTTATCATCATTTTCATTGAATTCCAGGAAGTCTTTAATTTCTTTCTTTATTTCTTCCCTGACCAAGTTATCATTTATGAAAGAGTTGTTCATTTTCCATGTGTATGTGGGTTTTCTATTGGTTTTGTTGTTATTGAAGTCTAGCCTTAATCCATGGTGTTCTGATAGGCTGCATGGGATTATTTCGATCTTCTTGATTCTGTTGAAGTTTCTTCTGTGATCAATTATATGGTCAATTTTGGAGAAGGTACCATGAGGTACTGAGAAGAAGGTATATTCTTTTGTTTTAGGGTGAAATGTTCTCTATATATCTGTTAATACCATTTGGTTCATAACCTCTATTTGTTTCACTGTGTCACTGTGTAGTTTCTGTTTCAATGACCTGTCCATTGGTGAAAGTGGTGTGTTGAAGTTTCCCACTATTATTGTGTGGGGCTCAATGTGTATTTTGAGCTTCAGTAATGCTTCTTTTATGAATGTGGGTACCCTTTTTGTAGTGTTTATATAATTGAAAATTAGAACAATGTGCCTATTTTTAAAAAGCTGATTCGACTTCACTTTATAGCTCCATTATATTTATCATATCCTGATCATCCTTAAAAATGTTCCTTCACTTTTTTAGCTGAAGTTGTTTGTATTCTTGTATATATCTTGATATCTTAAATTACATGTATGTTGCAGAATGGCAGATTTGAACCAGTAAGTGAGGATGGCAATATATATTAGAAAGAATACTTTAAATCAGCTATTTAAAATATTATTCATTATTTTTGGTCACCATAAAAACGCAGGCTTTTTGAAAATGTTTCTTCTGTCTGAAATGTATTACCTTTTAATCTTTTCCCAAATGTACGGACTTTTAGTTTCTTGCCATTCTTGTATTTGCTGCTTTTCCTGGCTGATTTTTCTCCTGCCTGTATATAGATCACATACTCTTAGCTATTCGTGGACTTTGAGTACTGGTCTCCTGAATGCTAGAACTTGGAATATATGTTAAAAACTGGTAGAGTTTGTCCTAAATAACAGTTAACTTGCTTACTATTCTGATTTGCCTATTTAATGACTATTTCACAGATTTATTTTGGGATTTAAATATAGCACCGAATTCAGGAAATATATCCTGTGAATCACCAAAGAATGGTATATTTTTATATTAAAGGCTTTTAGTCCTTGTTGCAAGTGTTCAACTCTACCACTATTGTATAAAAATAGTTATACTTTATTATGAAACCAAATGGGTATGTCTGTCTAAATAAATCTTCATTTACAGATACTGGTGGATTTTTGATTTAGGATTATAGTTTGTTTATTTATAATGTGAAGAATACTTCTTTCTAGAGTTACTTTGTCTTCTACTAAGTATTAGCCTTTGTAACATTGCTACTGAATACCTTGTATTTGTCAAGAACATTTTACTCTAGATGGTAGAAGCATAAATATTTCTGGCTTTCTGTGAACACTAGAAATAATCCTATTTATAACTGCTAGTTTATTGTTGTCTTAGAAGTTACCTTTCGTCCTTATGAATGCTGCCCTATCAATATGCAACCTGAAATTCAGCCAAAGACCTGAACATATTTCTGCATCTCATTATGTATACCAGTCCTTTGTTCATTAGAGGCCTGTTTAGAAATGCTTCCACCTTTGTGTCTTCTTCAGTTACAGAGCGTCTAGTTTTCTGTATCACTTCTAGAATTCAGCTTGGAAAGCATGAGAGAGCTGACATTTGGAATGGCAGTCGGATGCAGCCTCTTGCTCTTTTGAGAGGATCATGGACCTATATTTCTTGTTTTTCGTATTTGACACAATTTGTCTCATGCTCTAGTTTCTTATGTTGGATGGATATTTCAGAGTTTCTTTCTCCTGCCTAACTATAAGCAGAAGTTATTTCCTTACTGACTTTGATCATCAAATTTTTTATGATTCGGCCAATAAAAAAATTGTCTTATAGATCTGTAAGTCAGTACCATATTTTCTTAATTATCATAATATTTTAAACCTCTTTAAGCCTTTCATCAATGTGTTGGTTCATCTTATAACAATGTGACACACAAACTAGAATTATCTGAAGGGAGGAAGCCTCAAATGAGAAAATGCCTTCATAAGATGGAGTTATAGGGTATTTTCTTAATTAGTGATTGATGAGGGAGGGTCCATTCCATTGTGGGTGATGTCAGCTGGTACAGTAGTCTTAGGTTTTATAGGAAAACAGGTTGAGTGAACCAAAGAAAGCAAGCCAGTAAGCAACATCCTTCCCCCTCCAGGGCCTCTGTATCAGTGCCTGCCCTCAGGCCCCTGCCCTGCTTGAGTTCCTTTCCTGAAATTCTTAGATGGTGAACAGCAATATAGCACTGTAAGACAAATAAATCCTTTCATACCTACCTTGACTTTTGGTCATGGTGTTCCATCACAGAAATAGAAACCCTAACTAAGCCAATCACAATATGACTTTTTTGTGTCATTTTTTAAAATTTCTTGTGCACACACATCAATCTGAGGATTATGTTCAATGTTCTTCTCCCTGGACCCCAGTGGGCTATTTCAAAACCTTTGTTTTCTGTGATGAAGACAACTATGGAAATAATTTTAAAACTTATTTCAAATATTATTTTCATCTTATTTTGAAAAATCCATGGTTCTTTGGTTATTTACATTTGAAGCAAGGTTAGAGATGCATTGATCAAACAGAATTGGTGATTAAATCCATAAAAGCAATACTGAATCTTATGATTGATAAGATTGAAACATTGTATTATGAAAATCTCTGTTCCTAGAGCTGGATGATCATTTATAACTTGGTCCTATACCACGTGAGTTCAAATGTTGAAAATGATGATGCTGTTTATAATCCAATAGTCTTTGAAAAGCTATATATTTTGCTCAAGCTCTGTGAGAACATGAGTCTCAAGTATAGTCAGAAATGAAATAGTAGGGGAAGAAACTGGTTTGGGGATTTTATGGTGTTTATGGAGAAAACCAGATGAGATTTTCACCATCCAGGTACATTCTTTTTCTTTTTTTTTTCCAACTTTTTAAAAATTAGATATTTTCTTTATTTATATTTCAAATGTTATCCCCTTTCCTAGTTTCTCTTCCGAAATTCCCCTATCCCCTCCTACCCTCCTCCTGTTCCCCAACCTACCCACTCCCATTCCAGGCCCTGACATTCCCCTATACTAGGGCATAGAATGTTCACAGGACCAAGGCTGGGTCCATTCTTGTTTATATTTTCATTCTTGTTCCTTTGCTAAAGCAGAGCATCATAAAACAGCTTGCCTCCATCTTAGGCTTGAAAGACATCTTATAGAAAAAAACAAACTAGGTTCATCCCTGTTTATGATTAAATCTATTTCTCAAAAATTGTGCTATGTAACTTTACTACAAATGGTTCAATATTTCCTGTTCCGGGAAAGGGAAACCATTATGACCCTGTAGTCATGAGCGTGTTGCAACAATGCCTTTGTTTCAACAGATTGTTATAACCAACTCATTGTGTTTATGTTCTGCTTCTGTAATGCCATCTATTTGCCTGCCTAGTTGCCCATTTGTAAATCACCTTTCCTCAGCCAGAAAAACAAAACAAAGCAATCAAACAAACAAAAACAAAACAAAACAAAACCCTTATCTTCCCCATGTCTAATGCTGATATCTTGAAATATACCTCAGGAAGAGATAGCCCATGTACATGAATAAAAAAGCTTGCTTTAATTAATTTGCCCATGATTTGGGTCAATGGTCTTTGTCCTCACATCTGTGGGACTCACAGGGCATTCCAGGTCTTAGATATGAAAGACAAATGGGAAAAAAATCAGGTTAAACTTAAAGACTGTAAGTAGTCAAGTTGAATTCCAAAAGATGTTTCATAACTACAATAGAATTCTTTAAGATATCTTTGCCTGAGTAACTAGAAGCATAGAAATTTTATCCACAAAGAGATGGAAGAATATCTACCAAACTGGCAGATTCAGAAAAGAAAATCCAGAGATTTGACAAAACATGAAGTGTCAGATGCCTAAAGTACACACAGGAGTATCTGTAGTGTTGTAATTTATTCCTTTTTAAAAATAAAATTCCCGAGAGAACCTGACAGCTTCTGGAACAGACAGAAGCACAGAGGCGCTGAGGCAGCACCCTGTGTGGGCCGGGGACAGCCGGCCACCTTCCGGACCGGAGGACAGGTGCCCACCCAGCTGGGGAGGCGGCCTAAGCCACAGCAGCAGCAGTCGCCATCTTGGTCCGGGACCCGCCGAACTTAGGAAATTAGTCTGAACAGGTGAGAGGGTGCGCCAGAGAACCTGACAGCCTCTGGAACAGGCAGAAGCACAGAGGGGCTGAGGCAGCACCCTGTGTGGGCCGGGGACAGCCGGCCACCTTCCGGACCGGAGGACAGGTGCCCGCCCGGCTGGGGAGGCGGCCTAAGCCACAGCAGCAGCGGTCGCCATCTTGGTCCGAGACCCGCCGAACTTAGGAAATTAGTCTGAACAGGTGAGAGGGTGCGCCAGAGAACCTGACAGCTTCTGGAACAGGCAGAAGCACAGAGGCGCTGAGGCAGCACCCTGTGTGGGCCGGGGACAGCCGGCCACCTTCCGGACCGGAGGACAGGTGCCCACCCGGCTGGGGAGGCGGCCTAAGCCACAGCAGCAGCGGTCGCCATCTTGGTCCCGGGACTCCAAGGAACTTAGGAATTTAGTCTGCTTAGGTGAGAGTCTGTACCACCTGGGAACTGCCAAAGCAACACAGTGTCTGAGAAAGGTCCTGTTTTGGGCCTTCTTCTTCGGCCAGGAGGAGGTCCAAATACAAGATATCTGCGCACCTTCCCTGTAAGAGAGCTTGCCAGCAGAGAGTGCTCTGAGCACTGAAACTCAGAGGAGAGAATCTGTCTCCCAGGTCTGCTGATAGACGGTAACAGAATCACCAGAAGAACAATCTCTAAACAGAGTCAACTATAACTACTAACTCCAGAGATTACCAGATGGCGAAAGGTAAACGGAGGAATCTTACTAACAGGAACCAAGACCACTCACCATCACCAGAACCCAGCACACCCACTTCGCCCAGTCCAGGGAACCCCAACACACCTGAGAACCTAGACCTAGATTTAAAAGCATATCTCATGATGATGGTAGAGGACATCAAGAAGGACTTTAATAAATCACTTAAAGAAATACAGGAGAACACTGCTAAAGAGTTACAAGTCCTTAAAGAAAAACAGGAAAACACAATCAAACAGGTAGAAGTCCTTACAGAAAAAGAGGAAAAAACATACAAACAGGTGATGGAAATGAACAAAACCATACTAGACCTAAAAAGGGAAGTAGACACAATAAAGAAAACTCAAAGCGAGGCAACACTAGAGATAGAAACCCTAGGAAAGAAATCTGGAACCATAGATTTGAGCATCAGCAACAGAATACAAGAGATGGAAGAGAGAATCTCAGGTGCAGAAGATTCCATAGAGAACATCGGCACAACAATCAAAGAAAATGGAAAATGCAAAAAGATCCTAACTCAAAATATCCAGGAAATCCAGGACACAATAAGAAGACCAAACGTACGGATAATAGGAGTGGATGAGAATGAAGATTTTCAACTCAAAGGTCCAGCAAACATCTTCAACAAAATTATTGAAGAAAACTTCCCAAATCTAAAGAATGAGATGCATATGAACATACAAGAAGCCTACAGAACTCCAAATAGACTGGACCAGAAAAGAAATTCCTCCCGACACATAATAATCAGAACATCAAATGCACTAAATAAAGATAGAATACTAAAAGCAGTAAGGGAAAAAGGTCAAGTAACATATAAAGGCAAGCCTATCAGAATTACACCAGATTTTTCACCAGAGACTATGAAAGCCAGAAGAGCCTGGACAGATGTTATACAGACACTAAGAGAACACAAACTGCAGCCCAGGCTACTATACCCAGCCAAACTCTCAATTATCATAGAGGGAGAAACCAAAGTATTCCACGACAAAACCAAATTCACGCATTATCTCTCCACGAATCCAGCCCTTCAAAGGATAATAACAGAAAAAAACCAATACAAGAACGGGAACAACGCCCTAGAAAAAACAAGAAGGTAATCCCTCAACAAACCTAAAAGAAGACAGCCACAAGAACAGAATGCCACCTTTAACAACTAAAATAACAGGAAGCAACAATTACTTTTCCTTAATATCTCTTAACATCAATGGTCTCAACTCGCCAATAAAAAGACATAGACTAACAAACTGGCTACACAAACAAGACCCAACATTTTGCTGCTTACAGGAAACTCATCTCAGAGAAAAAGATAGACACTACCTCAGAATGAAAGGCTGGAAAACAATTTTCCAAGCAAATGGTATGAAGAAACAAGCAGGAGTAGCCATCCTAATATCTGATAAGATTGACTTCCAACCCAAAGTCATCAAAAAAGACAAGGAGGGACACTTCATTCTCATCAAAGGTAAAATCCTCCAAGAGGAACTCTCAATTCTGAATATCTATGCTCCAAATACAAGAGCAGCCACATTCACTAAAGAAACTTTAGTAAAGCTCAAAGCACACATTGCGCCTCACACAATAATAGTGGGAGACTTCAACACACCACTTTCACCAATGGACAGATCATGGAAACAGAAACTAAACAGGGACACACTGAAACTAACAGAAGTGATGAAACAAATGGATCTGACAGATATCTACAGAACATTTTATCCTAAAACAAAAGGATATACCTTCTTCTCAGCACCTCATGGTACCTTCTCCAAAATTGACCACATAATAGGTCACAAATCAGGCCTCAACAGATTCAAAAATATTGAAATTGTCCCATGTATCCTATCAGATCACCATGCACTAAGGCTGATCTTCAATAACAAAATAAATAACAGAAAGCCAACATTCACATGGAAACTGAACAACACTCTTCTCAATGATACCTTGGTCAAGGAAGGAATAAAGAAAGAAATTAAAGACTTTTTAGAGTTTAATGAAAATGAAGCCACAACGTACCCAAACCTTTGGGACACAATGAAAGCATTTCTAAGAGGGAAACTCATAGCTATGAGTGCCTTCAAGAAAAAACGGGAGAGAGCACATACTAGCAGCTTGACAACACATCTAAAAGCTCTAGAAAAAAAGGAAGCAAATTCACCCAAGAGGAGTAGACGGCAGGAAATAATCAAACTCAGGGGTGAAATCAACCAAGTGGAAACAAGAAGAACTATTCAAAGAATTAACCAAACGAGGAGTTGGTTCTTTGAGAAAATCAACAAGATAGATAAACCCTTAGCTAGACTCACTAAAGGGCACAGGGACAAAATCCTAATTAACAAAATCAGAAATGAAAAGGGAGACATAACAACAGATCCTGAAGAAATCCAAAACACAATCAGATCCTTCTACAAAAGGCTATACTCAACAAAACTGGAAAACCTGGACGAAATGGACAAATTTCTGGACAGATACCAGGTACCAAAGTTGAATCAGGATCAAGTTGACCTTCTAAACAGTCCCATATCCCCTAAAGAAATAGAAGCAGTTATTAATAGTCTCCCAGCCAAAAAAAGCCCAGGACCAGACGGGTTTAGTGCAGAGTTCTATCAGACCTTCAAAGAAGATCTAACTCCAGTTCTGCACAAACTTTTTCACAAGATAGAAGTAGAAGGTATTCTACCCAACTCATTTTATGAAGCCACTATTACTCTGATACCTAAACCACAGAAAGATCCAACAAAGATAGAGAACTTCAGACCAATTTCTCTTATGAACATCGATGCAAAAATTCTTAATAAAATTCTCGCTAACCGAATCCAAGAACACATTAAAGCAATCATCCATCCTGACCAAGTAGGTTTTATTCCAGGGATGCAGGGATGGTTTAATATACGAAAATCCATCAATGTAATCCATTATATAAACAAACTCAAAGACAAAAACCACATGATCATCTCGTTAGATGCAGAAAAAGCATTTGACAAGATCCAACACCCATTCATGATAAAAGTTCTGGAAAGATCAGGAATTCAAGGCCAATACCTAAACATGATAAAAGCAATCTACAGCAAACCAGTAGCCAACATCAAAGTAAATGGAGAGAAGCTGGAAGCAATCCCACTAAAATCAGGGACTAGACAAGGCTGCCCACTTTCTCCCTACCTTTTCAACATAGTACTTGAAGTATTAGCCAGAGCAATTCGACAACAAAAGGAGATCAAGGGGATACAAATTGGAAAAGAGGAAGTCAAAATATCACTTTTTGCAGATGATATGATAGTATATATAAGTGACCCTAAAAATTCCAACAGAGAACTCCTAAACCTGATAAACAGCTTCGGTGAAGTAGCTGGATATAAAATTAACTCAAACAAGTCAATGGCCTTTCTCTACACAAAGAATAAACAGGCTGAGAAAGAAATTAGGGAAACAACACCCTTCTCAATAGCCACAAATAATATAAAATATCTCGGCGTGACTCTAACTAAGGAACTGAAAGATCTGTATGATAAAAACTTCAAGTCCCTGAAGAAAGAAATTAAAGAAGATCTCAGAAGATGGAAAGATCTCCCATGCTCATGGATTGGCAGGACCAACATTGTAAAAATGGCTATCTTGCCAAAAGCAATCTACAGATTCAATGCAATCCCCATTAAAATTCCAACTCAATTCTTCAACGAATTAGAAGGAGCAATTTGCAAATTCATCTGGAATAACAAAAAACCGAGGATAGCAAAAACTCTTCTCAAGGATAAAAGAACCTCTGGTGGAATCACCATGCCTGACCTAAAGCTTTACTACAGAGCAATTGTGATAAAAACTGCATGGTACTGGTATAGAGACAGACAAGTGGACCAATGGAATAGAATTGAAGACCCAGAAATGAACCCACACACCTATGGTCACTTGATCTTCGACAAGGGAGCCAAAACCATCCAGTGGAAGAAAGACAGCATTTTCAACAATTGGTGCTGGCACAACTGGTTGTTATCATGTAGAAGAATGCGAATCGATCCATACTTATCTCCTTGTACTAAGGTCAAATCTAAGTGGATCAAGGAACTTCACATAAAACCAGAGACACTGAAACTTATAGAGGAGAAAGTGGGGAAAAGCCTTGAAGATATGGGCACAGGGGAAAAATTCCTGAACAGAACAGCAATGGCTTGTGCTGTAAGATCGAGAATTGACAAATGGGACCTAATGAAACTCCAAAGATTATGCAAGGCAAAAGACACTGTCTATAAGACAAAAAGACCACCAACAGACTGGGAAAGGATCTTTACCTATCCTAAATCAGATAGGGGACTAATATCCAACATATATAAAGAACTCAAGAAGGTGGACCTCAGAAAATCAAATAACCCCCTTAAAAAATGGGGCTCAGAACTGAACAAAGAATTCTCACCTGAGGAATACCGAATGGCAGAGAAGCACCTGAAAAAATGTTCAACATCCTTAATCATCAGGGAAATGCAAATCAAAACAACCCTGAGATTCCACCTCACACCAGTGAGAATGGCTAAGATCAAAAATTCAGGTGACAGCAGATGCTGGCGAGGATGTGGAGAAAGAGGAACACTCCTCCATTGTTGGTGGGATTGCAGGCTTGTACAACCACTCTGGAAATCAGTCTGGCGGTTCCTCAGAAAATTGGACATAGTACTACCGGAGGATCCAGCAATACCTCTCCTGGGCATATATCCAGAAGAAGCCCCAACTGGTAAGAAGGACACATGCTCCACTATGTTCATAGCAGCCTTATTTATAATAGCCAGAAACTGGAAAGAACCCAGATGCCCCTCAACAGAGGAATGGATACAGAAAATGTGGTACATCTACACAATGGAGTACTACTCAGCTATTAAAAAGAATGAATTTATGAAATTCCTAGCCAAATGGATGGACCTGGAGAGCATCATCCTGAGTGAGGTAACACAATCACAAAGGAACTCACACAATATGTACTCACTGATAAGTGGATACTAGCCCAAAACCTAGGATACCCACGATATAAGATACAATTTCCTAAACACATGAAACTCAAGAAAAATGAAGACTGAAGTGTGGACACTATGCCCCTCCTTAGAAGTGGGAACAAAACACCCATGGAAGGAGTTACAGAAACAAAGTATGGAGCTGAGATGAAAGGATGGACCATGTAGAGACTGCCATATCCAGGGATCCACCCCATAATCAGCTTCCAAATGCTGACACCATTGCATACACTAGCAAGATTTTACTGAAAGGACCCAGATGTAGCTGTCTCTTGTGAGACTATGCCGGGGCCTAGCAAACACAGAAGTGGATGCTCACAGTCAGCTAATGGATGGATCACAGGGCTCCCAATGGAGGAGCTAGAGAAAGTACCCAAGGAGCTAAAGGGATCTTCAACCCTATAGGTGGAACAACATTATGAACTAACCAGTACCCCTGAGCTCTTGACTCTAGCTGCATATGTATCAAAAGATGGCCTAGTCGGCCATCACTGGAAAGAGAGGCCCATTGGACACGCAGACTTTGTGTGCCCCGGTACAGGGGAACGCCAGGGCCAAAGGGGGGGAGTGGGTGGGTAGGGGAGTGGGGGTGGGTGGGTAAGGGGGACTTTTGGTATAGCATTGGAAATGTAAATGAGCTAAATACCTAATAAAAAAAAATGAAAAAAAAAAAAAGAAAAATAATTGAAAAAAAAAAAATAAATAAAATAAAATTCCCTGCCCTAATGGTGAATGATGAATTTAATCAACAGACATAATGTCCGACATAGCAGTTAATACTTACATTTTTTATTCTTTTTCTTGATTCCAACAAAAAATCCCAACCACATAAAATAACTGGAAAATATATAAATAATACTAGTTGATAATTTCTCTTTTCCTTTATCAAAACCAGATTTTTATGAGCTACTATACTATAGTTATACCATCTTGTAAAAGTATTCCTAAGAATGCTTCAATTGGTAAAATTTTATTTGGAAAATTAGTCTCTGGTAACATAGACCAATCATAAATTTCTATACAATGTGTTCCTGATATAAAAGTTATGTGAACTACCTGACCATTTCACTGGTGAGCATCCAGATATGGACCCTGTTACCCTATTGGGATATGTGTGTGTGTATGTATATATATATATAAAATGTGGTTGGGATTTTTTTGTTGGAATCAAGATAATGAAGAAAAAATGTAGTGTATCAACTGCTATGTCAGACATTATGTCTGATATATATATATATATATATATATAAAATCTTCTTGGTGTTAGGCCCTTGTATAATAAACTGAACACACACACACAAACACACACACACACACACACATGACTATATATATATATGTGGGAAGCCGTTGCAGAGTGGCAGTTGCAGAGTGGCAGTTGGCTACTGCTGGCCACTACACATACATAGGCAGTGAAGGTTCTTTTGCCAAGACAAGTTAACCAATCAGATGTGAGACACACCTCTCCTAGGCCTATGTAAGCAGCACCAGTTCTGGGCTCAGGGTCTTTTCGCCTCTACAATCAAGCTCTCCCAATAAACGTGTGCAGAAGGATCCTGTTGCAGCGTCGTTCTTCCTGGCCAGTCGAGCGCGCGCAAGATATATATATATATATATATATATACTCAGTTAAAATTACCATTACAGGCCCTACAAGCTTAATATCAATATTTAGCTCCCCCATGAATGTGAATGAACAATAGTCTGATTCATAGGATCCAGAGCTAGTGCAGAATGTAGCTTCTAAGGACCTCATTTTCAACAAGAGCAACCATCTTAGAAGACTAAGGCCAGACCTGTCAACCACCTGAGGCTTTTAAGATAATTCCAGGAATGCAGAAGACTCTGGAAGTTATTCTTCTAGGTGTGTGTCTGAAACAATGAATTGTGGCTTATGGCTTTACAAGCTACCTTCCCTCCCTTTTAACTGGGCCACATTCCCACTAAGGGACGTATGCTCAGCAGCAGTTTAAATGAAATTGGGGTGATTAAAATCTTTATAGAGTCTCAGTGGTCTTTTGGTCATCTTGAACTCCACAAGATCACTGTGTATCATCACATAAATGGAATGTATTATGTTATAGCACTGACATTTTCTTCATTCACGTAAAGATTGTTTATAAATATAGTTTTATATAGTTATATAATTTTACTTTTCATTTATGTAGTTTTATTGTTTTAAAGTTGAAAGAGTTAATCACTATCTGAAAATATTAGGTCTACTGATTTTGTATAATGTATTAAAGATTTAATGTTTTTCTGTTCATAACTGTGTCTTTTGATTCAATTGCTTTGGAGAAAATCATCTTAAGAATTGGTTTTATTTTTCCTCTAAATAAATTGAAGTTGGCAGAATCAATGTAAGTACCATCTTTTGTAAAACTAAAATAATGTATTGATTTCTCAACTTCTAATTAGCCTCTCAGTAGTAATGTGTCTTACAACCCCAAATACTGCTAGTTTTCAGTAGTTTATCCTGTCATGGTAGAACTTTGTCCTATCTAACCCAGTGCATTCAAAACATAATGTAGAAGACTTGACAGCTGGGTCTAAATAGAATCTCTGTTTTGAAAAAGAAAATCACAAATCCTGTAGCATCTATAACCTTCCATTTTCTCATCTTATAAGTGAGTAAGTTTAATATAAATAGCTTCCATTTCTTTGTATCCTGAAGTGCTTTGGCATTGTGATTCTTGATTTAGTTCATAACTAAGTATTTACACTTTTATCTTATTGTTAATCTACTAATATGAGCCAAATAAAAAATTGCTTAATTTATTATTGCAAGAAAAAGTATTAGAAATTAATCCCTGAAAAGAAGTCCTGTTAGAAGCAGAATGCATAGTGGCCATTTATCTTCAGATGCTTTGAAGCGTAAAGCCTGTTGACTTGGGCACCTTCACATTGGTATTTCAGGACTGCACAGCAGGAAATTGTTGGAAGATTTCAGGACAGAGTTTTTATCCTACTACATACTATATCACTTCCTACCTACCTTCTGCTTTTTCCTCATGACCGTTACTGTCAAAATATAAAGTTTTTGTAGCGTTCTTCTTGTCATTACAAAAAAAAAGTCTGAGATAATAAAATTATAATGAGAAAACATTGATTTTGGCTCCGAGTTTTGGAGGATACAGGTGGTGATTCATTGGCTCCATAGCTTTTATGTATGGGGTGAGTCAGAGCATAACTGATGTAACTATTATCATTTGATCAAGTATGGAAAGAGGGAGAGAAGGGATGATCTCACAATTCCATTCTAGATCATACTTTTAGTAACAGAGATTCCCTACTATTAATTGACTCAAAGTTTCTGCAGTCTTACAATAGTGCCTTTATGGGGACTAATTCTTCAGAACAAACTATTGAAAGATATTCAAGACTCTGACTATAACAGTAGTTTCCAGAGCATGTGTATTGGCCTGAAACATCAATCACTACTTCTTATCTATACCAACTTCCATCCACCATGCAGCTTCATTCCAAACATTGGTGTGCCCATACTAGAAATAAAGCAAGGATTAATCTTAATATCTGGTCTTTCATGCATCTAGGAGTTTAAGAAGGAAGAGAAAAGTGATGGGTTCCTGCTGGTATTCTTAGCACTCAAGAAGCTAGAGCCTTAGGATTGCTTTGAAATTTCCAGGTCAACCTGGGGAACATAGTGAGTTCCAGGCTATACCACAGAGTGACACTCTTCCCCCAAACACATAAACAAACAAACAAACAAACAAATCCCAATAAGAATAAGAACACCAGAACAAAACAAAAATTAGAGGGGAAAATACATTTTGATTTTATATTATAGAGTCAGAGATCAAATTTAATGCAAGTGCACAAAGTGGAGTTTTTGGGTTTTTTTGTTTTTTTTTTTTTTTCTGAAATTTTATACACATTTCTTTTAACTTTTAAATAAACCTGACCATTCGAGCAAATTTGAAAAGAGAAATGAACACCAGACAACTCAAAATCTTAAGAAAACTGTAGTCCATAGTACATTATACATTATAAATAATGTACAACCATTCGTGTAGTTTAGATTACTCTTAATGACTATGGAATAACCATGCATTCCATTTGTGTTTCATTCCAGGCTTTTGCCCACGGGGCTATGAGGAGTGTCAGAATGGCAGATGCTACAGTCCAGAGCAGAGGTGTAATTTTGTAGATGACTGTGGAGATAACAGTGATGAGAATGAGTGTGGTGGCTCCTGCACTTTTGAGAAAGGTTGGTGTGGCTGGAAGAACTCCCTAGCTGAAAACTCCGATTGGGTTTTAGGAATTGGGTCTTATAAAAGCCAACGACCTCCCAAAGACCACACACTTGGAAATGAACATGGTAAGTTATTAGGTGGTGGTTATTGTTGCTACTGCTGCTGCTGCTGCTGCTGCTGCTGCTGCTGCTGATGATGATGATGATGATGATGCTGTTGTTGCTGTTGATGCTGTTGTTTGTAGCCACCCACAGCTACACAAACCAGATTCCTGAAAGGGAAGCTGGGGCTGCATGGGAGAAAATGGCAAGAGAAATAACAAGACCATGATAAAGATACTGGTCAAGCCCAAAGTTTACTTAAGAGTCTGTGCTTATAAAGGGAGGGATGCCATCCCCCACCACGCCAGAATCTTATTTATGTCAGGAGAACAGGTTCAGCCTCCCAGCATGTGGCAGCAACATCGAGAAACTGGCAGAGGTGTCAGAACAATAGACCTATCTAGGTCAGAAGACTTCACCCTAGGTGGTCTTCTTCACAATGGCTGAACAGGTCTGAGCCAGACTGCTCAAGGCTGGGGGAAGCTGTAATTCCTCCCTAATTATGTAATAAAGATTAGTTGGACTGGGGCATAAAATTTACTTATGCTCCATGGTCCTGCCTGGGAATTATGATGGCTGGTGGCCGTGCCTGTCTTAGGACTGCAGTCTTCAATGAACTTATTCTTATCTGTCCTTGAGAACATGTTAAGCTTGTTTGTGTTTATTTGCACAAACATGGCTCTATGATGTTATTATGAACAAACCATGGCCTCTTGGCACATGCCACTGTCTTAGATTAAAAATAAGTCATAGACCCAGTGGCCCGTCCTTGGCTGCCAACTCTCCTTGCACACCTTTTTCCCAATCAGACCAAAGCCACAATATGCACTCAATGCATCTCTTCATATCAATGAATTTCTGCTATCTGTGCTTGCTGAAGGTGAGCCTGCATGGAGGTAACTGGCCTGCTGAAATACAAAGCTGAAAGTTGAAAAACTACAGGATTAAGGTTGTCTGGGGGAAAGTCCAGGTACTCTATTCAGTTGCAAATTAGCAATGATCAAGCCTAAACTCTGGCCTCCCAATGTGGGGGAGGTGACTGAGAATCAACAGAAAATCTGTTACTTCTCATGTAAATAGGCTATGCTCCAAGTTAACTCTGCTGGCTAATAAAGATTTTTTAGCTATAATAGGAATCTCTAATGTTGGATTTATTACTCGGCCAGTCCATAATTGAGTTAGAATAGCTGGTCACTTAAAGGAAACAGAAAAGTCATTATAACTCCTCCTTTTGAATAATTTTTCTAAGGCAGTTTCCACAGTCTCTAATGTTCTCTGTCCCATAAGGTTAAAAAGCTTGAAGCATGGCAGCTTAGCTTGTCTAATCTGGGACAAGGGAAAACAAAGATAGTTCAAGAAAATATACCCAATACAGCTTTCTTGTCACCATTGTCAGGGAACTCAGCAAGCTCACAAGTCAGGCTGTCACATCAATCATTCTGGCAGCTGGCATGCTCCTACAGCATTCTGTGGAAAAAACACAAGCATGCCCTCTTCCCCATATAAAATATCTGTTCAGGATCATGACATATAACAATAAGTAGATCTTTTTCATCCCACCTAGTTTTAAGATACTATAAGGCACTCAACAAATTCCTTGACATCCAAATTTTAAAATATTTTTATTTTAAAAATAAAAAGTGTGATTTAAATAATGTGCATGGGGATATAATTCTTCTCCTTCTTTGTTTTTTAAGAAGATAAACTTTTTAAAGTTTCACAATACCATGTCCTTGAGAATTATTTTTAAAAAATCTCAGTAACATGGGTAATATTAAATTGTTGACAAAACGTCTCAAATACTTGACTGTAATAGCTAGTTCCAATATCTGTTTTAATCTGATTTAGAACACCAAGCATAAAAAAAATTAACATAGACAATGACTAATTATACTTTTAGTTGTTTCTTTTGTTAGAGCAGCTGCAACTAGAAAACCTGAAAATGTATCAATAGTCACAGGTGTATATTTTTTTTAAATCAGAAGTATGAATATCCATTTGCAATAACTGAGTAAGTATAAGTCCTCAAGAATTAACACCATTCTGTGGAACAGGTAGAAACTGAGGAGAACAAGTCTTTACAATTTGACATGCACATTCTCTACAAATACCAAATTATTATCTCAAGCCATTACTATATTGATGATGTACACAATGAGTTTATAAGGCCACTTATTTTTGTGTAAAGCCTATAATCTGCCTGGGATATAAATCTAGCATAGCATCACCTTAAGCAGTATTGTTCAGGCAATCTAGAATGACTTCCTACATGTCCTTAAATTACTTTCCTTTACCGGAACAGTATTTTTTCTTAACTTAAGTTGTATATGCATAAACAATTGCAAATTTGAGAATTTGAAGTATCTAAGAAACTAACAATTTCAAGCAATTGTAAGCCCTGATATATATTATCAGTATACAAATTAAAGCTTTTTTTTTCAACATTTTAAAACACGGGCTACAGCACACAACTTAATTATCTGTGCTGAAGCAGGAGGAAACTCAAAAGAATAAACATGTGATCCAATCACATATACTTTACTCCCATACAAGGGCTGTTTTTAAATACAGAAGATGTATTCTTTATGGGATACATGCATGCATAAATTTCCAGAAAATACAAAAGCATGCATAGAAGCAATCTCTAAAAACTTATCTTTTGGATAATGATTATCAATTTTACCTAAAAAGTTTGCTATGCTATAGATCATATATCAGTATTCTGCAATAACCAATTTAATTGCTGTTTGGAACAAGGAGCAGGCACCTTGTCAGGTTTTTAAGACAAATTTTTTGTTGTTGTTTTTCTAAAATGTCTTCATGAATTTATCTTACAATTCTTTATTACACCACAGCAACATCATAATAGGATGTTGCAACTTTACTTGGAGATGAAGAAAGATGATTTTTACATTAATGTTCTCTTTTGCCAAAGAATTGCTTTGGGCATATTGAGTAACAATAACTAAAATAAGCAGCTAATACTTGATTACCATTGATTACTATTGATAAAAATTAATTATAAAAGCTTCCTCTACTTTCTGCAAAGCCTTCTGTTTCTCACCAATTAATTTGCATCTCCCTTGATAACATCCACAAAGGCTTAAGTCACCTTAAAATCTTAAGATGAGTTCTTAGCCAATTTACATCTCCTAGAAGCTTTCGAAAATAATTTGAAGTAAGGAAATCATCTTTTCTTTCTTAAATTTTCTGTACCACAATTTTTCTAGGATAACTAAGACCCCAAGTATTAAAAAGATCTTGTCTCTGAATCTTTTCTGGAGCAACAGCTACTCCCAAGAACATTAAAGCTCATTGTGTGAAAGCAAAGATTTGAAGTAAACTTCCCTTCAGAGGCATTTGCTAATAAATTACTTTCTATTTAAGAAACAATATACATGGAAAGATTCAAAGTCTTAGCTTATTGTATTGAAGCAGAAACAGAAAAAACAAACAAGCATTTTTTTCTTACATAATGTAAGGCTAGTCACCATAGCTAGAGGCAAAACTTTCCAATGATCACAAGCTCACTAGAAGCAAACCCTTTACAATGCAAAGATTAAAAAAAAAAAAGCACCCTTCCAAATCTATAATAATTCTCTATGGAGTAGGCAAGCCAGATTGTAATGCCTGTATAAATTCTACAGCCTCATTGACCTTTCATAAATATAAAATTTAAACTTTATTTTGATCAACCCTGGATAGATCTGTAATAATGTTGTTTAGCATAAAAAAATATTCCCCAGAGGCAAGGAGAAGCAAGGTCACAAGAACTTCCCTAGGCAGGGTTTGCAAAACAAAAGAGAAGCCACACAAGCCTCACTGAGGCTCCTCTGAGCTTTGCATTAACTCAAATGTAAATATTTCTTAATCTGAGCATACTACCTGAGTCCTGGCCCGAAGATTATTCCTCTTGCAGTGAGGACAGATTCCAGAACTTTTAAGTTTCTTTTGCAATATTAGAATATATCCATAACTTTTAGAAAGCAGAACCTAATTTCAAACAATTTATTTTCTCAAAAATCAATACCAGAAACATCACTTTCATATTAAGAAGTTTGGCTGCCAATTTGCACATATGAATGCATGACAGTACAAATTTTAATGTTTCATTAAAGAGAAATTGTTTTAAATCTTATTTCTTATAAGTCTAGTTTCTAGGATAAGAATTGCATAAAATATTATCCCAATTTAGAAGTATCCTTAGAGGCCTAGTTTCCTGGGCTGGTTTATGTCACATGCTGTTGTTTAAAATGATTCCAACCCTGAGTTACCAGTTTTAAGGTAACTTTCTTGTTACCAATGTTACACCTTTTTAATCATACCCAATAACTTATAAGCCAATAATGTATGACTAAGACATGCAGAACATATTTATTCCTTTAAGACCAGTCAGAAACTAAATGAAGCAGTTACACGAATCTTATAAATTTAGACCAATCAGAGAATTTTACTTTTTTCTAGCTATAATTTCAAGATAAAAAGCACTTTGTCATTTGCTGAACCCAATAATCACAATTGCAGAGAATTTTCTAAGATAAAACAACTATCAGCTTTTTTGACTCATAACTAAGAACCTTGCAGACTCCTTTAAAAAAAAAACAAACAACAACAAAACAAACAAACAGTTTTTCAGCAAGACCTATCCTGCTGTATTTGACTCCTGGCTAAGGTGAGGGGCAAATTTTTATCAGCCTCCACTGTGAAAACTGAGACTGAATCAAGAAATGGATAGCCAGCAGATAAAACTTTAACCATTTTTTTTTTCAACATGAAACATAGTCCAATAGACATTCAGACCTGAAACAAGAACAGACATTAATTAATCTCAGTACTCAGGAGAGAGAGGCATACCGATCTCTGGTTTCAAAGTCAGTTCAGTCAGTTGAGTTCAGTGCAATGGAGTGAAATTGAGTTCATTTTTGAGTTCATGCAGTTTAGTGCAGGTCAGCAGAGGCAGTTGATACCAGAGATTAAGAAGAAGAAGAAAATTAGGAAAAAATTGTTAAAGTTTGTTTGAGGCAAGGCAGGGCAATTCATTGAGAAGTCCAGAGAAGTCAGATTGAAATGGTCACTTTGGAGAGGAGTTTGAACCAGAATGACTGAGATAAATCAACCAGCCAGGGTTAAGAAAGAGCTAGAAAGGATGAGCTTACTGTGCAGTAAGTCTCCGTCCTAGACAATAATCATATAGGCAAATAAGAAATGCATTTCAAAGATCCCATGCATATTGACTAGGGTCCTCTTTAGTAGCGTGGTGTTTTCTTATCTTCATTTCCAAACAATGGCCATACTAAGGGCAATCACAATCTAGCATTAATTCCAGTTTCAGGACCTGTAATTAAATGACTGTAATTGCTTCTCTCAGATAATTTTTCTAAGTAGAACATTCTCATCTGCCATCAATTACCCTGAATTTGGATACTCTTTTGATCATTAGCAAATAAATCACTTGATACTTCAAAAGCTCAACTTTGCAGTTTTTCAAATGGAGATAGTAAAGTTTGCTCAGTGTACATAACAGAAGATATGAGGCTGAACGTAAATAACCCTATGGGTAAAGAGATTGAATCTTACTGAAAAATTGTGAAACTATAACTGCAAGACTACATTTGTAAGAGTGTTTATCATGGACTTTTTTAAAATATATTTTTATAGTAATTATTTACCATCTGGTGTCAGATGCAACACTTAAGAAACAAAAGACATTATTAAGCTAACAAAAGAACCATTAGGTCCTGAGCAGTACAAAAATAGGAGAATGGTATCTCAATATTGAGATTTCATAGCCATAGTTCGTAAAATAAATTTGATGAGTGAGGCCACAGATTCTAAGACCTACGCACTTAGCTGACATATATGATACACTTTGTAGTTTCATAACAGGAATCAAATTAAATACCCTCCCTCTCATGTTATGCATAAAACTCCCAATATTTTTAAAATACTTAACAGGTGACTAGACATGGAAGCCTTTGTACACTTTTATAATACTAGGCAGTTTATGGAGTCCATTAAATGATTCCTATTACTATCTTGTTGATGTTATGGCATAGATATCTGTCAGATCATTTAGACTTCATACTGTGAAGCTTTTTGCTAAAATCACATAGAGCTGGGAATTATTCTGCCAGTGAGTAAGAGACAAGGCTATTAGATTTATTATCCATTTCAGATGAAAATGCCTTTGGCAGCTAGATCACATGAAATGTAATAAAAAAAAAAAAACCTCATCTAAGGAGAAAAAGCTAGAATAATCCCCTCATTGTTCTTTTGCTCCTATTTAAATCCCATCCTTATTCCTAGGTCACTTCATGTATCTGGAGGCTACCCCAGTGGGTCTTCATGGTGACAAAGCCCACTTCAAGAGTGCCACATGGCAAGAATCCAGCGCTGCCTGCACTATGAGCTTCTGGTATTTCATATCTGCAAAAGCCACAGGATCCATTCAGATTCTCATTAAGGTAGGATCTTGGCTAAGGATGCTGCAGAGCTTTCTGAGGCTCTCTCTGGCAGGGAGGACAGTGTTCTGACCTGGCTAGAGGAAACCACATTCCTCACAAGGAGAAGCTCCTGCAGGCTACATACTCTATGGAGTTTGATCAGCTGGGGCACAGGAACATAGAGGGCAGTGACAGATCACAGTTCCAGTCCCTTCTTTTACAAGAGTTAACTAAGTTTCTCTCATTTTGCTCTTTCCTTTTCCATCTGTTTCAAAGAGAAGAAAGAGGTTATTTGTACATTTGAAAGGAGAGCAACTATTCATTTTCTCTCATTCAAGTAATTAGTGAGTACTAATAATAGACATTCTGGCTCCCTAAATCTATCACAAAGGACTGAGCTGCTCATGAGTCTGATCAAGGTATGATTACATTGAACTGCTTATTAAGTGTGACATATGAATGCATTTCCTTCCTGCTTACTAATTGAATGTTTCCATCAGAATTTTAATTTAGCATAATAAAGTGACAGAGTTTGGGGACAAAGCAATAAAGTAAATATTAATATTAACAAGAACTAGTTGAAACATTTTTCATTTATAACAAGCTAAAGCAGCAGTTAAAAGGAAGTGTGTGTGTGTGTGCTTGTGTGTGTGTGAGTGTATGTGTGTGTATGTGTGTGTACTTGTGTGTGTGAGTGTATGTGTGTGTGCTTGTGTGTGTGTGAGTATATGTGTGTGTGCATGTGTGTGTGTGTGCACACATGTGTGAAGAATGTCTGTTTTAAGAATCTAGTTAGCATTCTAAGCAGCACTGCTTTAATGCCTGCTCTAGCAGACACTCCTGTTTCTTCAACCATGAGCTTTGCTCAAGAGCACCAGCACTGATGGAAAAGACCTGACCCGAATGTCAAAGACCTCATCTAACTGAATCATTTACAACTGTGTGGTTCATGTTTCACTGGAAACCTGGGCTGAGTTGGAGGTTTTGAATCATGATGTAATGAGGTATGAAATGCAGCCTAGGAAGACCCATGTAGCAAATAACCCTTGTGTTATTCTTGCATTTGAATGTAGAAACTTATACAAAACATAAAATTCTCCTGGGAGTATTTCCCTAGTACTTACTCTCTTGAATATGGTATTTTATTATTTGGTGTCTGTGTGAGGGATATCCTCTCTGGGATTTGCGTTTATTAGTTACTTCATTGATACTTACTTTTCATTATCTCATATTGTACTAGCAAACTTCATATTCCAGTAAAATGAAATTTAAGCTGTCGAGGGATATCATCCTTCTTATAAAGTCATCTGGATCTACTATGGCTCCTCCAACTGATTTCCATGGGAATGTAATAGCATTTTAAAAAATGTTAGTGTCTCAAAACAACAACAACAGCAAAACAAATAAAATGCACATAGAGTGTTCCTGAGCTGGACTATGAAGAGAAAACGTGTGAGATTCTATTTTATGGACATAACACGGTTGTGGCACTCATGAGCCTACAAGACTGAACTCTACTGAGACTGTATAGGACTGAGTCCTTAAACATTCAGTCAACACTGGTGACACTTCATGCCACCATAGAGAGCTAATAGTGTTTGAGTGATAATGGAGGAGAGGATGTGATTGTCCTTATTGATGTAGCCTCTTGTAGCTTATTCCTGTTCATATCCATCCCCATTCAACTACACTTGGTTAAATCCAGTAAGTCACAAACTAAAACAAAAAGAGCATAAAACATATGGAAATAGAGTGGGGTCTTGGTGGGAGGAGGGATGGGTTGGTAGGGGAGGGGACAGGATAAGAGAGGGCACAGGGATGAATGTAATGAGCATATTATATACATGTAATCAATTGTCAAAGAATTAGGTGATGAACAACATTAGAATCTGAAATAATTTTAGGTTTAGTAAAATCACCATAGAAACTGGGGAGGGAGAATTTGGATGTTGGAATTGGAGCTCTGTGCCTGAGTACATGCCAAGCATGCACAAGACTCTGGATTTGACACTTGCCCCTTAAATAAACAAACAAATATTGCATACTGATTTTAGGAAGCCACAAGGGCTATGAAGAAGAGAAATCTTTCATGGTGTGTTTTAAATTTATATTCAGAATTTTATGGAAATCAGTTCACTTTGGTGAATAATAAGAGCTATGGTTTTGATCCTGTTTACAAAGTACTGCGTAGAGTTTCCTGTGTGTGGGACCATGCTGGATTGAAACTTCTCAGGAGTCTGAAAGCATGCTAGACAGATGCCACACTCAATAGAGGTAGGATTCAGCATTTCCCTCCTTCCTTCCTTCCTTCCTTCCTTCCTTCCTTCCTTCCTTCCCTCCCTCCCTCCCTCCCTCCCTCCCCTCCCTCCCTCCCTCCCTCCCTCCCTCCTTCCTTCCTTCCTTCCTTCCTTCCTTCCCTCCCTCCCTCCCTCCTTCTTTCCTTCCTTCCCTCCCTCCCTCCCTCCCTCCTTTCTTCCTTCCTTCCTTCCTTCCTTCCTTCCTTCCTTCCTTCCTTCCTTCCCTCCCTCCCTCCCTCCCTCCCTCCTTCCTTCCTTCCTTCCTTCTTTCCTTCCTTTCTTCTTTCCTTCCTTCCCTCCCTCCCTCCCTCCCTTCTCTCTATCTCCCTTCTCTCTCTCTCTCTTCCTTTCTCTTCCTTTCTTTCTCTTCCTTCCTTTCTCTCTCTCTCTCTGTCTCGCTCTGTCTTTCTCTCTCTGTCTCCGCCCCCCCCCCCAAGTTCATGAATCCCCTCTGGTTCATTCTCCCCTTCTAAACTTCAAACATGACCCTCTGTGATTTTGCTCCACACCAAGTCAGTACAACTGCAAGATTCAGCACTTTTTTTGTGGGGTAGAGAGGGAAGCTTCTGTACCTCTTTTGCTTTCCACAGTTACTGTCCTGAGTGTTCATCTGATCCTGCTCATAGGGTGGTGATTGGTGATTTCTCTCTCTCTCCAAATAGACTGTCAATTCTTAAGAGCAAAGTATTGAAATTAATGGTTTTGATAGCCACCTAAGATCTTCAGGGAGTGATTGCTGAAGCAATTATAAAGGGGTGCCTTACTAGATTCTTGTTAAGGCTCATCCCCTTAGAAGTAATTATCATGAAATTTCTCATACCTTGTATTTAGCTTTGGTTTGAAGAACTCATGATCTGGAATCTGCAGTATAGAATTCAGTCAGACATAAAAGCATCTAACCATTGCACAATAATTTAATGGTGACCCAGTTTATATAGTCTATTATTTCAGGCACCACAATGCTAACACTAACATGAAACGTTCAGTGAGCATTAATACCTCCACTGCTGCTTGCAATTCTTAGTGTAACATTCTGAAACAAACAGTAGGAGTCCACTTGTACTAATGGGCTAAAGAAAAGAATTCATAGAAATAACACAGCAACTGTCCTCTCACCCTATTATTTTCTTCATGAAGGAGGGATTTAAGTCGGGACATGTCTACATTAAAAAAACCTGTGTTCACTTCCTGCTCCTATAACCAATGTTCTATGCAGATAGTAGGAAATGGAAGTTTTATTTAACCAAGTTCCATGTTGGTTGCATGGACCTTGGTTTGAAAAATAAAATAAATAATGGTACTTAAAATAGAATTACCTGTTCTAGAAAGGAATGAAGTATCCACGGGTTGGTCTTCCTTCTTCTTGATTTTCTTGTGTTTTAGAAATTGTATCTTGAGTATTCTAGGTTTCTGGGCTAATATCCACTTATCAGTGAGTGCATATCAAGTGACTTCTTTTGTGATTGGGTTACCTCACTCAGGATGATATCCTCCAGATACATCCATTTGCCCAGGAATTTTATAAATTCATTGTTTTTAATAGCTGAGTAATACTCCATTGTGTAAATGTACCACATTTTCTGTATCCATTCCTCTGTTTAGGGCATCTGGGTTCTTTCCAGCTTCTGGCTATTAGGCTGCTATGAACATAGTGGAGCATGTGTCCTTCTTACCAGTTGGGGCATCTTCTGGATATATGCCCAGAAGAGGTATTGCGGGATCCTCCAGTAGTACTTTGTCCAATTTTCTGAGGAACCGCCAGACTGGTTTCCAGAGTGGTTGTACAAGCTTGTAATCCCACCAGCAATGGAGGAGTGTTCCTCTTTCTCCACATCCTCGCCAGCATCTGCTGTCACCTGAATTTTTGATCTTAGCCATTCTGACTGGTGTGAGGTGGAATCTCAGGGTTGTTTTGATTTGCATTTCCCTGGTGATTAAGGATGTTGAACATTTTTTCAAGTGCTTCTCAGTCCTTCAGTATTCCTCAGTTGTGAATTCTTTGTTTAGCTCTGTACCCCATTTTTAATGGAATTATTTGAATTTCTGGAGTTCAGCTTCTAGAGCTCTTTGTATATATCAAGGCTGACCTTTTAACTCAGGAATTTGCTACATGTGTATCTGCCTGTATTTGTATCTTTCCAGAAAGATGGCTCACTCTTAGCATATTTACCTTTGTTCCTCTAGATTTGTGAAGCCCCTCATAATTTATATTCATCCTTATATTTTTGCATAGTTGAGAAATTATATATTTTCAAGATTATGTATTTTACGAGGTCTTTTCCACACCCTTAAGAGCTGTCCTGAGAGTCCTAACGTTTAACATTTTGCTGAGATATGAGTAAAATGTTAAACGTTGGATGGAGGGTATAGGGGACTTTTGGGATAGCATTGGAAATGTAAATGAAGAAAATATCTAATAAAAATGAAAAAAATAGAATTACCTGATTCTTGCAACCCAATAAAGTTATTTCCTTACATGGATTTTAATGAATATCTGTACCATTATATAGACTTCTATACTTAAAAATTCCCCCCTCATATTTCTTGCTACCAGTTACATGGCAGCTACTATAATTTTTATGACAAAAATATGGCAAGAAGTGACTAACAAGAATCCAAAAACCTAGTCTGCTGAGAAACTAATACCAATTAGTATCTTTATTTATCTTGTGTATATATAGTAAAAATAATTTTTAAAAAACCTTTAAAATAATGTACTTTCCCAGAGTTCTAATACTATATAAAATAAAATTTTATAGTGTTAAATAGCTAATCAGATGGAAAGATCATTAGCTTTCTCTCCCTCCCTGCTGGACTCAAAACAAATCCCTTGTGACAGGGATTCAGATCATGGAAAATGACAGAAATGTACTCTTCTATAGCCTTCAACTTTATCAAGTGGGGTCCATATGAATTAAACACAAAGTCTAAAATCAAGAAAGGAGAAGAAAGGGGGTTTTATTTCAGGTAATTTTAAATTAACATTAAAGTATTGCATGGTCAATTTGTGTTCTGTCTTATCATGAAGGCTGTTCAGAAGTGAAGTGCCCTGCATGTCTACAGTCACTAAACTGTGGCCTTTTCCTGGCTACAGTAAACAATTCATCCCCAAAATGGTGTATTTCTATACAATTTCTTATATTTATGTACCTGTTAAACCATGCTGATTTCTCATTAATTTTAAATGCATTGCTTTTCGACAAATGAAAAAGTTAAAGCAGCCATTTTAAAATATTCTGGAATACGATAAGGATATTTGTTGTTTGTTTAAGGTAAGGTATCCTGCATCAAGGACCCCTTTAAACTCATTATGTATCCCAGGACAATTTTGAAGTTCTGGTCCCCTCCCTCCACTGCCTGAATGTTGGTTTTGCAGGTGTCTGCCATTATGCAGTGATGGGGAGGAAAGGAACTGTCTCATGCATCTTAGGCAAGCCCACCACCAACAGTGCTATGAACTCATTTCAACAAGTCAGATATTTGAAGCATACTTGGTTTAAAAACGTTTAGTTGTTCTTCTTTCATAATTTTATGTATTATTCCAGACATTGTTTTTTCTTCTGATGAGATTGACAGAAGACACCAACACACTTCAAACTTGGAAGGGGACATTTACATGTGTTTTATTCTTCATAGAGCCTGTATATAGTGGAGTCTGCCCAGCCTCAGATAAATGAAACAACCTTTTGAATCTTTTCAAGTAATCATTTGAATAGAATGCACCTGCTCTTTGATGAACATTATCGCCTTCTGGACATGCTCCATCTGTAATAAACTGTTGATATTTTAATCAAGATTACTGAGTGCTTTAGGGAATTTCAATAAATTTAATTGAAAGCATTCAGGACTATCCATTATATAGTCATGTTAGACCACATAATATGTTCAAGCCAAAAGTGGAAAAAAATAATGTATTTCAGAAGAGCTCTCCTGATAGAGCAACCCTGTAATGCTGAAAGACCATAATTAAATTACTTTGTTGCTTTGTCTTGTTTAGTGGAACAGAAATTTTAGAGCTGGTGAGTCTTTCAAAACACTCCAGTGTAGGCTATTGGTTTCAAAGGTGAAGGACCAGGAATGAGAAGTATATGTTTTGAGTCCATTTACATGATATTTAAAAAGAAAAGATTGGATTTAATTTTCTGATTTCTTGTTTGAGCATTTTGATCTATTAGAAAATCTATTTGATGATTTCAGCATTAAAAAGTAGAAATATAGTAATCCTGTCCTCTCTATGGGTTCCTCATCTGTAGGTTTCAGGGTGAAACAGTAGAAAAAAGTAGTGCCTCTCTATTCAGGTTTTCCTTCAGATCATATAACACCACTTCATCTATACTATACATGTGCATACCCTTAATCCTTTTAAAGGTGTATTTTACTTAATGTGTAAGAGCATTTTGTCAACATGTATGAATGTGTATCACATCTGTGTCTGGTCACCATTAAGGTCAGAAGAAAGTATTAGACTCCCTGGAATCGAAGTTATGGATGGCTATGAACCAGCAGCCTGTGGATGCTGAGATCCAAATCTGGGCCCTCTGAAAGACCAACTAGTTCTCATAATAGCTGAACCATCTCTTCAGGCCATTCACAGATTTTTTTTGCTGTCTCCTAGACAATGTAGCATCATAAGTCGTTATATATCATTCACATTGAATTGAGTAAGTTTAGAACTTTAGAGGTGATTTAAATTCACCTGGAGATTGTTCCTATTTTGTTACTGGGATTTAGATATGTATGCATTGTGGTTCCCCAGGGTTTCTGGAATCAACCCATCAAGGACACTGAGGAATGACTATAGGGATTTTTGTTCATTGGGTTGAAAAACATGTCAAAAGACCAAACAAAAGACAAGTATCATTTGATTAGTAAATAGCTCATTATTCTGGGTCTCTCATTAATCTTCGTCTAGTCAGCAATCTTATACAAATGATGTAAATTCAAATGATTTAAATGTAAACATTTACTCTGCCTCCAGACCTCCAATTACATTATCACCTATACATTTGACTCTACCCTAATCTGAGAAGATCTACAAGGAATGCCTGATACACACATTCCTACTGGAGAAGTTTCCAGACTTTGTGTATTCACAGTTCTTCAGCCCAATGAACTGCTGATGCAGCTTCATTTATCCCATGTTTTAGAAAAGGGAACATAGGATATAGAGATAAAGATTATTTAGAACCTAGACAAAAAATGATTTTGCAATAATTGTCATATAGATTTTGGAACATTAAGCATTCAAATTAAATTTTGGAGATGGCTGAGAGGATAAGCTCACTGGCTACTCTTCCAGAGGCCCTGAGTTCAATTCCCAGCCACCATATGATGGCTGATAACCATCTGTAATGAGACCAGTGCCGTCTTCTGGCCTGCAGGGATACATACAAGCAGACTGTATACATAATAAATAAATCTTTTTTTATTCTTTTTTTATTAGATATTTTCTTTAGTTACATTTCAAATGCTATCCCAAAAGTTCCCTATACCCTCCCCCCACCCTGCTCCCCTATGCACCCACTCCCACTTCTTGGCCCTGGCCTTCCCCTGTACTGGGGCATATAAAGTTTGCAATACCAAGGGGCTTCTCTTCCCAATGATGGCCGACTAGGCCATCTTCTGCTACATATACAGCTAGAGACATGAGCTCTGGGGGTACTGGTTAGTTCATGTTGTTGTTCCACCTATAGGGTTGCAGACCCCTTCAGCTCCTTGGGTGCTTTCTCAGAAATTCAAATAACCCCATTAAAATGGGGTACATAGTTAAACAAAGAATTCGCAATTCTTTGTTTGAGGAATACCAAATGGCTGAGAAACACCTGAAAATTTTTTCAACATATTTAATCATCAGGGAAATGCAAATCAAAACAATCTTGAGATTCCACCTCACACCAGTCAGAATAACTAAGATCAAAAATTCAGGTGACAGCAGATGCTGGCAAGGATGTGGAGAAAGAGGAACACTCCTCCATTGCTAGTGAGATGGCAAGCTTGTACAACCACCCTGGAAGTCAGTCTGGCAGTTCCTCAGAAAATTGGATGTAGTACTACCGGAAGATCCAGGAATACCTCTCCTGGGCATATACCCAGAAGATGTTCCAACTAGTAATAAGGACACATGCTCTACTTATTTATAATAGACAGAAGCTGGAAATAACCCAGATGTCCCTCAATAGAGGAATGGATACAGAAAATGTGGTACATTTACACAATAAATAAATCTTTAAAAAAATTTCTTATCCTCCTGTTTTTTTGGTTTTTGAGATTATAATATCATCACATCATTTCACCATCTCTTTTCTTCATCCAATCTCTCTCTGTACCCTTCTGTCTTATTTGGGGTTTCTGTTGCTGCCATGAAGCAATATGGTGGAAAACAAATTTGGGAAAAAAGTGTTTATTCAGCTTATACTACTATATTGCTGTTCATCATTGAAAAAATTCAGGACAGAAATTCAACCAGGATAGGAACCTGGAGGCAGGAGCTGATGCAAAGGTCATGTAGGGCTGTTGTTTACTGCCTTGCTTATCATGGCTTGCTTAGCTAGCTTTCTTACAGAACCCAGTACAATCTTACCAGGGATGGCACCAGTCACAATGGGCTAGCCACTCCCTTAACCAATCAGTAATTAAGAGACTGTCCTATAGGCTTGCCTACATACCTGTTTTATGGAAGCATTTTCTTAACTGAGGTTTCTTCCTTTCGAATGTACTGTAGTCTGTGTCAAGTTAACATAAAACTGTCCAACACATCGTCCTTGCTCTCATTTATGGCCTCTTTTCTTACTGTTGTCACACACTTATGTTTATGTACACACATATTCCTAAATACATAAATACAACATGTTCAGTCTAGCTAATGCTATTGATATGTATGTTTTCAAGGCTGCACCTTTGTTATTGAATAACCAGTTGATGTGTTTTTCCCTGGGTAAGACTACTTCTCCTTTCAGCATTCCTTAGCTGCCTGTAGTTTTTGGTATAGTTGTCTCAACACTAGTTTTAATTAAACTTTAGTGCCAGGACTAAATTTGCTATTCAGAATCATTTATGAAAACATAACAGTATAATCCACTAACACACAACTTAGGCTATTATATAATAAATTTAGTAAAACTAAGAGAGAAATGTTTGCATTTCAATATATATATCTATGCAGGGAATAAACATTACATTAGTTGCCATGAGATAGTAATTCCTTTTCGGGGGGGCGGGGGGGGTGAGGAGATGGCTCAATTATAAAGTGTTTACAGTCCACAGATGAAAAGTTGAGTTAAGACCCCCAGTACAAACCCCCACCCTCAAAAAACACAAAACAAAACCAAAACAAAAATAAAAACAAAAAGTCAAAAACAAAACAAATGGAAACAAAACAAAACAAGGGTGAGCATGTTTTCATAGTGTTGGTTGAGTAGAAATAAGGAGATCTCTGGAGATTTGTGACCCACCAGTTTAGGTTTAGGATTAGTGAAAGTCTGTCTCAAAAAATAAGGTTTAGACCAATTAAGAAAAATACAGTCATCATCTACCTTTAGAATGTGAAAGATCCTGATACCTGGGAGGCAGAGATGTGACTGTCCATCAGTGTTTTCCTGAAGTCACACCAATTAGAGATTTCTATATTTGCATATTAATAAGCCCACAGGCCTATTTCATACACAAAAGAACTAACGACTATGGGTTAACTTGATTAGTGTCTTTGCTTTTTTTAAATGGATTTTTTTAGTGGACAGATAATTATAAAAGCCTGTGAGATACAGTGAAATATTTCATCTGTTGTGAACTCTGAATGGTGGTCATGTCAAGATGTTTAGGTGATCCATCATTTACATATGAGAGGATTGTTTATTTTTCTTGCTTTGTCATTTAGTAACATAATCATATATATGTATATATTAATCATATACGTCACTTCATTTCTAATCATTTTCTTCTTTTCTCATCATTAAAAATTATTTTACAACTATATGCTAATGTTGATAAAGGGAGAATGAACTAATTTGTTTTCTAAATTTAATTGAGGCTTACACAATAAGACATAATGAACGATGATATAAATATTGCAGTTGGACAAGCAGCATAGATGGAGGTTTCAGGAAATACAGCACTTCCTTTGTGAAGAAAACATAGGCTAGTATTATCAGTGAGACAGTCACATAATGTTACTGTTGTCAGCTATGTGTCGCTTGTGTTCATTGATTGAAAAGATCAATGAAAAGGAGATGACCTATATTCTGTATTTTATTTTGCAAATCTCTTAAAAATTAGTATTCTCCAAATAAGAATCCTGGCAAGGTTTGTAAACTTATAGGGGCATTTGCCTTAAATGAATATAAATTGAATATTGACATTTTTTAAAGTGATGGTTCAAACAAAAGGGGGGAAAAGGTCAAGAGTAAGGCCAGTAGGAAAAATTGAATCTAAATAGATGTGGTGGTTTGAATATGCTTGGCCAAGGGAGTAGTGCTATTGGGAGGTTTGGCTTTATTGGAGGGAGTGTGTCTCTATGGAATTGGGCTTTGATATATTTTTCCTCCTACCTTCCTAGAAGGCAGTCTTCTGTTTGTCTTTAGAATAAGATATAGAACTCTCAACTCCTTCTCCAGCACCATGCCTGCCTGGTCCCTGCCATGCTTCCCCCATGCCCATGATGATAATGGACTGAGCCTCTGAACCTGTGAGCCAGGCCCAATTAAATGTTGTCCTTTGAAAGGGTTGCCTTAGTCATGGTGTCTGTCCATAGCAATTAAAACTCAGACTGAGACAATAAAGAAAGAGAATTTCTTGTATTGTATTTTACAGTATGGTAATTATATTGTCCTTTTGCCATCACAAAGAAGTGTTGACAATGATGGACATGCTAGCTACCTGCATTTTCTTATTATGTAATGTATTCATGTATCAAAAACCATATCAGATGCTGTATTGTAGAAGCAATGGATACAGCAGGGAAAAAATACAAAATAAAAGAAAATTAAAAGAAATTAATAAGCTATTGGCTTTGTATCTGCCACATAAACAGAGTTTAAGAAAGAAAGACAGTATTCCAGGTTATCTGGAATATGACGAATCAGAAGTTTGGCATGACTACTGTGCACTTGTCCATTTCATATTCACAAATACCACCATTGTACAGAGATGTTCTCTATGGATTCTAAAACCTGGTTAATTTAAAATTTGCTTTTTTACTGATAATAGTTGTATTTTTAAAATCACTTATCTTTTGCATTTTTCTAGGACACTGACTAAGAAATTATGCTTTTTCTATATAATAATAATTCTGTGAAGTTATCTATTCTTATCAATTACATTTCAGTGTTATTCAGCTCATTTTCTATAAAGTTTGTCACACATGTTTTAGCTAAGATAGAGTAGAATGTCTTATCATCATAATTGCTTCACACCCTGCCTCAGACGTAGCTACATGACTGGTGATAATGACCAATTATAGATGATGGCATTGAGGTAGAAAGGCTCCGTGATTCTCATGCTCCAGAGTAAACACTTAACGTGGGGGGAAACTTGTATTCATTTCTTTGTAAAGGAAGAAGAACAAAACTATTATGTTTATACTCTTGGACTCTTAATTAAAATTAATGAGCAGAATCCAGATTTCAGTGATGAAGGAATAGTCACAATTCAACACAAACTCCTAAGAGTACTATATTGATCTATCCACTTGTGAAGAAGTCAGGAATATCTCCCACCTACACACTATGTCTGTGGAACACTTTGTCAAGGTCTTCTGTCATTCGCCAGATATTTAATTTGAATTTCAATTCTTCTGGTGTTAGGTGGAATTCTAAATTTAGAGTGGACTCCCTGCTTCAAAAGGCAGCATTATGGTACACAGTCTTTCTGTCAGAAGCAATCAGAACACTGCTAGTATAAACTGGGTGTTGATTTATAGTCTTGTCTTTTTTCTGAAGCAAACAGTTGCTCATGACTTCCTGTACTATAGTCAATCATGAAACCTAGATGGATGCCAATGATAGGTCCAGATTGTCAGTATATGTGCTTATAAAATAGAATCTTTACCTCCTGATAGCACTACACTGTCTGACCCCTCTGTATAAAGGTGATGCTCTTTATTGATTAGGGACTTGCAAGACACAAATATGGTGTCTGCTTTTTGTCTGTTGTCTCATCTGTAGAATAAAAGGTATTATATAATGAAATTTCACATATAGAATAAAGTATTTAATATATTATGACTGCAGAAATTGTTACAATGTTTTTAGAATTAGGTGGATTGGTAGAAATAAATATTTAAATTCGATTTTGAAAGATGAGTTGAATTATGTTAGCGAAGAGAAGACATGCTTTAAATGAGATATTTAGAAATATCTAAAATGCATTAATTAAACTCAGAATTTTCCCATCATCAGAAAATGGTTAAGAATATAAAATGTCATAAAGTAATTAGTGATAATGACAAAGTAATCATTTATCTTTCACTTAAGTATGTTATTTGTGTTGAGTAACTATTAATCCTTTGTTTTTACATTATATGGTAAGGCATCAAATTATACATACATTAGTAATCTGTATACTACCAAGCAATAAAGTCATCAAGTTAAAAAAAATCTAAAGCTGCTTTTTCAACTACAAGGGGAAAACAGTTGAAATACTAAATCCAATGATCATTTTGATAGAATTAACTTTAAATTTTTGCTTGATATGAAAGACAAATTTCAGCTTCTCTGCTACTTTCTCAAGCATCCTCTCTTCTGAAATTTGTATGGTGACAGGTTAAATAATTTTGGAGCATCACATAATGAAATTTTAACATTTTAATTAATTTATAAGTTATGGAAAATAAATTATGCAGATCAAACATAATCAGCATTTATGAGATGGTCATTGGCAGCCAGTACACTACTGCTTTGTGATATAATTTTAAGCTAGAACAGTGAATCATGAGGTGGTTCTCCAGTCAAATCCTTTAGTCAATCAATATCTTATACTGTATACATTTTTACATACTATTCAAGAATTTCATTCTATTCACAAACTCCACTTCAACATTCATTGTGGGATATCCACAACAAAACAAAACAAATAAGATTAATTGGATGCTACAGAACACAATTTTGTTGTGGTGACATTAACGTTTGAAAAACCCTCAAATGAAGGTGATAGCTATGATATTGATTCCCTAAGAGCAGAGCTTTCTCCACATTCCACCTGTCATTTGTCTGTAGTTCTTTCTCTTGTGAAAGACAAAATTCTTCATGTTTTCAGAGAACAAACATGTTCAAAACCATGGCCTCATCTAACTTAGCACTCTCCTTTAAATATTTCGCATTAAGTGAATGTTGCTACATCTTAAGATATATATATATCAGTTCTGCTCCTATACACACCATTTCCTCATCCATGGCTGTTTAAATCTCTGTGCTTTCTGAGACTTTTATTCTCTATTCTTCACTCTACCAATATATATCCACACATAACCTAGTATTGGCAAATACTGGTTGTCCTAGTTTTATTTCTGTTGCAATGATAAAATACCCTGATAAAAATAAATGTGTAGAAGAAAAATTGTATTTTCACTTAGGATTCTAGGTTATAGGTCATCCCATCAGGGAAGTCAATGTGGTGGGAACTTAGAACATCTAGTCACATCACATCCATGGTTAGGAGTGCAGTTAAAGGAATATATCTATACTTGTGTTTAACTTCTTTCTTTATGCTTATACAGTCCAGGACATTCAATATAGTTAAGACAATTCTCTAAGTCAATGGAGGTGTTAGGGGAAAGATTGAGGGCCCTGAAGATGAAAGGGACTCCAGGGGAAGACCAACAGAGTCTACTAACCTAGACCCTTGGGGATCCCCAGAGACTGAACCGCTAACCAAAGAGCAATCATGGGCTAACTTACGCATCCTCCACATATGTAGCAGATGTGCAGCTTGGTTTTCATGCAGGTCCCTCAAAAATTGAAGCTGGGCTGTCCCTGACTATTGACTGACTGCCTGGAGATCCTGTTTCCCTAACTGGGCTTTCTTGACCAGTCTCAGTGGGAGAGGTTTGCCTAGTCCTAAAGTGACTTGAAGTGCCATGGTAGGGTGATATCCAGGAGGCACCACCCCCTTTTCAGAGGAGAATGGGAGAGAGGAATGGTGGAAGAGGCTGTGTCAGGGGGAACTTGGAGGAGGGGGGCTGATATTGAGATGTAAAGTGAGTGAATAAATAAATAAATAGATAAATAAATAAATTCATTTCAGCATTCATCTCTTTGTACATCATGGCTCTTCCTACAATGTTGGCCAGCCACTTCCTCCTGCTACCTGCAATGATAATCTGTACTGAAACTGTGAGGCAAAAATAAATCCTTCCTTCCTTAACATGTTTTTGGAGGGTAGTTTAAGCAATGAGAGAAATGTAGTTAATATAGCCACATATTGATGAATCTATTTAATAGATCAGATCAACTAAATAAAGATTTTATTAGACATTCAGTAAATATATATTTGAAGTCTTGGCATAGATTTCCAATGCTGATTGGGTTTATTTGCCATTCTGTGTGTGCATCCAAGGTGTACTCATGGTATTATTTAAACTTTGGTGCTAATTTATAGTAGTCAGGAGACTGCTATAGGGGGTACTTCAGATTTATGAACTGGGTTATTCTGTATATTAGCAACTGAAAGTATGAAAAGGCTTGAGGTTAAAAGTAAAGGAAAGATATTTTATGTGAATTCAGAGATTTCTCTTCATTAGTAGTAATAGGCTACAGGGACTATAGAAATAATTTTTACTGAGTTGTTATGACTCTTTACATGACTAGGTGTTCATTCTAAAAAGGTGTATTTGATTCTGACATGGTGGGAGGAAACCAAGAAAACTTGTTACTCTCTTCTAGGCTTTTTGCTTTTCTTTTGTCGTTTAGAAAATCCTCAAGCCAGAGGCATGACATGGAAGTGAACATATGCTTGACCTCTTTCTAACTGTAGATCTTTTTCTACTGTACTGATATTAATATACATATGCAAACACTGATGTCATAAAGTATGACATCTATGACCTTCAATAATCAAACTTCTATGCAATGGTGTTCTGTTTCAATTTTGTTACCAACTCAGCAGTTAAATTAAATACATAAATAGTCAAGACTAAAGGAAGTATATTCCACTTTCATTTTATGTATCTATTTGCAAACAAAATATAATGGAAGCATATATGTGAAGCGTTGACAATTTACAATGTTTACTTAGATATGGAGAGACTGTAGAGTTTTCTTTTTGCAGATATAAAGCAGTAATTTCAGAATTCATTTTTACTTTATTATGACTCTATCCATGCCATACTAATAAATTTCATTTGGAAAAACCCACAGGATACTTTTATACCAGTATCTCAGAACTAGAAAAATGTTTTACACTTTGTAAAGTGATTAAGGCCCGAGTTTTGAACAAGATGATTTATCTTTGGTTAATATATTGTACGTTCTGTTTTTTATTAGAGTTCTGAAATATGTTGCTATTTTAAAGTTAACAATTTTTTCAAACATATGAATATGTGTTCATTTTCCCAAGTAACTTAGATAATATGAAATATCTGCGAAAATTTTTATTAAAGCAAATACAGCTGTCAAAAAGTAAAACCAGTAAATGATAAATGCATCATTCAAAATGGTGGACATCTTCACAATCTGTTTGGTTTTCCTAACACTAAGTTACCTTTCTTTTAATCCATGTGTGTTTTCTCATGTGGACTGATGCACATGTGTGTGCAGGTGTGAGTCATGTTTGCCCATACACATGAGGAGGTCAGACGTCAAAATTAGCTTTTACCTATCATTCTCCACCTTATATTTTTAAGATAAATTCTTTCATTGTCCTAGAACTCTGTAACTTTAATTTTTTCAAACCTTATTTTAATGATGGTTCTTAAATGCTTTAACCTCCCTTGTAGCCCACCACCCAACAGAGATAGTGGGGCAAAAAGGGTATGTGGCAACTTTTAAACCTGTTTAAAAGGTTTTTTGGAGCAACTCCAGTCTATGACTCACAGGTCAGCAGTGGCAGCTCAATCCACTTGCAAACAAATACACCAGCAGTCCAGTTCAGTAGAGTCAGGTTAGCAAAGCAGTGACATAACCTAGAGACAGTCTGTCCTCAGCCTTGGCTCAAGCCAGAGTGACCAGCAGGAACACCAGGAAACGTTCTTGGCTGTGCCTATCTCAGAGAAGAGAAGATCAGCAAAGACTTGAGATTCAGAATAGTTGCACAGATGGCTCTATAAGCAAGGCAAGCTCTGTCTCTGTCACTCCATGGAGTCTTATTTATACCCTCCAAACATCACATGTCCTCCACATGCCTTGCTTAAGCTCTAGTTTCTTCTCTCAGCACACTCTTCCAATCAGCCTGAGTCTGCTGAAGTGGCAAGAAACTGCTTCACACCACCAGAAGATTTTTGGTGCGCTTCTTGCTATGGAATTCAACAAACGCAGCTCAATCATGCAGTGTAAGGCAGACCAATACATGTGTGATTTTAGAAAAGAATCCTTCATCACATGTTCTTTCATGCTCTTGCTTTAGCAGAACATCCTTTCTCCTGTGGCTGCTTTAGTGAAATGTTCCTTCATGAGTCTGCCTTAGTCTTTCACCTGTGTCCATGGCAGGAAAACTCTCCTTCATGTCTTTGCACCAGCAAAATACCATCCAACACATCTGACTCTCTAAAGAACACTTCAAGTTTCAACTTCAGAACTCACTGAATAAGTTACGGTGGATGGCCATTGAATACCAGATAGAATCCTCCACTCTCCTGGAATTCACTGTTTATGTTAGAGTGGATGAATAGTGAACACCAATGTGATGGTTTGTATATGCTTGGGCTAGGACATGGCACCATTAGGAGATGTGGCCTTGTTAATGTAGGTGTGTCATTGTGGGCATTGGCTTTAATACTCTCATCCTAGCTGCCTGGAGGCCACTAACAGCCTCCAGAGGAAGACGTAGAACTCTCAGCTCACCTTGCACCGTACTTGCCTGCATGATGCCATGCTCCTGCCCTGCTAATACTGGACTAGACTTCTGAACCTGGAAGCCAGCTCTAATTAAATGTTGTCCTTATAAGAGTTGTCTTGGTCATGGTGTCTATTCACATCAGTAAAACCCTAACTAAGACAGAAGTTGGAACCACAGATTGGGGTATTGCTGTGCTAGGTCTGACCATGCTTTTGTTTGGAGGAATGTGGGTTTTGGGACTTCAGAAAGCAGTGAGATGTTGTAAGTGGAGCTTTATGGGCTATAATTGTAGGAATCTGGAAGACTGTTACTGAGCAAGATTTGAACTGTACAGACCTGGCCAAAGAGGTTTCAGTGGAGAATTGCAGTATGTGGCCTAGAGACTGTACTTGTGAATATTGATGGAGAATGTGGCTGTTTTTGCTCTTGTTTGAAGAATCTACCTGAGGCTAAGATAAAGAGATTTATATTAATTGCATTGACAAAGAGAATATCCAAAAAAAGCCCAGCAGAGACTTTGTTCTCTGGTTCAGTCTCATGAAGAGCATTTTGAACAAGCATAACAAACTTCTAAAGGAAAAATATAAAACACATAGTTTGAGTATGAAAGGGGCACAAAGAAGTGAGATGGAGCTAAATCCTGTGTTAAAGAATATTAAATTAAAATAAGGAAGTAGCGACCTCGGGGCAAGATTCCACCCAGCTAAGTTTAGGTCCAGGAATAAGCATTTAATCCCAGAAGGCAAAGCCAAGCAAATTTCTGAGTTTAAAGCTGGCCTAGAACTAGATGAAGAAAAACTTAAGTCCAAACTTGATGGACCAAACCTTTAATTCCAGTGCTTGGGAGACAAGCATGTAGAATTCTGGATACAAAGTCAATCTTCAGAGCAAGTTCCAGGACAGCCAATTTTAGGGAGTAAAGGAAATGGAAAACAGGAAGGTAGCTAAAATGTAATATAACAAGGGAACCATGCTCCAGCCATAGTAAGTAGCAGAATTTGGCAGTTTTGCCATATGGTTCTGGTTTTAGAGTCAAGGATAGAAGGGACAACTAGTACAATTGATGCTTGTTAGCTGGAGCTAATAAATTAGTGGTAAGACAAAACCAGCTTGACCTCAACTTGCCCCATATGTTTGCTCTTACATCCAGTCTGTTTAGATGGGAGTGTGTGGATCATAGTGTCTGCAATCACTGATAACTGAGCCACAGTGTGATTTGTTGGGTATTGAGCTGAGAGGACAAGGTGTTATTGTTTATTTTCTGTAACCTGGCTAAAGCTGTTATGAGGAGATGATGCTAGAAAAGCAGGATGCTAACAGAAGTCAGTTATTTGTGAAAAATGACTATCCAGATAAAACAAAATGTGTGTTTTCAAAGCAAAGGAAGAGTGAGATATTGACATTTGGCATCAGAAAGAGTCATTACCCTCTACTTATATATAACCAATATCCAAAGCATCACTATTTCTCATAGGCAGAATGGCCTATATGACATATTACTGCACCTAAGACATTTAGGAGCTCTGTTGTAAAAAAAAAAAGTGTGTTTTCACTTTGTCATTAGTCATCCAGTCTTTATAGAATCAACAAATCTAAAGGATAATCAAATGCTTAATATGACAATAAATGATTTTTTCTTAGTTTTCCTTGTATGACCTTGGTTTTCCTCTTCCACTCATACATATTGCTTTTAATGGTAAACAAGGGAAGGATTTACCATATGTATGAAGTCTGTGGCCTTCATTCTTACATCTAATGATTTTTATCCTAATAACTGGCTTTAAGTAAACCTTATGAAACCACAAGATTTAAGCTCCACAGCCTATATTTCGCTATAATGAACTACTTCATCTTTAAACAAGTCCTACGGATTATTGAAATATAAGAAAATGGTTCAAAGACAACATTCAAAGGGAATTTAAAGGGAAGATGAAAATGACCACTAAGCTTAGCCATTGTTGTATGAACATCCCATTCATTATTCAATGAATAATACTCTACTCACTAGAAGGCCAGTGTATGTGATTCCTGCAAAAGTAGAGAAAGGAGTGATAACTGAAATGCAGAGCAAAATCTGGAAATTAATTTGAGCTTGTCAACATTATTCACACGTATATATTTCATGTTTTACTTACTTACTATAGTAATAATTAAAAATAATTCAATCATAAAATGAGGAAAATATGTCCCATGACACAGACTATAGATGGTAGAAACAAGCACAACATGAAAGGATTCTAAGTATAATTAACCATAAGACATATCAAGTACGTTCATAGTGAAAAAAAATCACTAAAATCACTCAGAATGGCTAAACCTTAAAAAAAAATTCAGCATCAAGTTGTCATTAAGATGAAGATGAGTTACCTGGTGTTCTTTCCTTTCCTCGCTCTTCTCCCCGCCCTTTTGCTTCCTCACCTCAGATCCTCTCTCCTCTGTTCCCTCTCCTTCCTGTACTCCTACTCCACTCTACCCCTTTATTTTTTCTTGCCTCTTCCCTCCCATTACCTCATTTCCTACCTTGCCCCTTCTTTTTACTTTCTGCATGAAGACCTCCTCAGAATCAAATTATAAACAAATCTTCCTGGTAATAGCAAGAACATTATTAACTTACTATTCTAAGATTTCCATCCAGATTATAGGATAGTTATAAGAGTGCTGAACCAAACATCTACTATACCAAAACTGTAATTTTAAATGAGAACCTAAATCCAAAATAGAATCTTCTAGGTGTGTGTTTCTCTCTCTCTCTCTCTCTCTCTCTCTCTCTCTCTCTCTCTCTCTCTCTCTCTCTCTCTCTTTCTTTGTTTTCGAGACAGGGTTTCTCTGTGTAGCCCTGACTGTCTTGGAACTCACTTTGTAGACTAGGCTGGCCTTGAAGTCAGAAATCCACCTGCCTCTGCCTCCACCACACCCAGCAGTGTGTGTGTTTCTTAGTTATGTGGTCCTTAATAAGATACGTGTCCACATGGAACTTTCTGAATTGTCTTAAATTTTTCTTTTTCTTTTTTGTAGAATATATAGGATATATTTGGTAGATGGTACATGATTGATATGCTATCAAGTTTTAACAGTTTTTGTTAGGAAGTACTGAGCCACAATTGTAAGTATTAGTAAGCAAAAGGATTTTAAAATGTTTCAATGTTTTCCCATGATGTCATAAGAATCAACCTATATGTATAAATCTGGATTATAGAAGCTTCATTGAGCCATCCTCATTTTTAAAGTCAGCTAAGTAAAACAACAAATTAAAATAATCTGATCTGTGAATATTTATTCTTAATTCTAAAGATGACTACTCAACAATGATCAGCATTTACCAAGCATTCCCTATTGTCAGTGTTAGCCACCCAGTACCCAACATATGACAGGTTATTAGAAAATGTATACTTACTAGAACAATGGATAATAACTAAGTCTCATCCCTTTTTCCTATAGAGCAATCACTTTCATTTCTAAATATGAGTGTATGATCTCATTTAATCCTAATGGAATTATTATGTTTCTGATGAGATAATTAAGTCATGGCACATGCGTTTGCTGGTTCAGGCTGCTGTGTATGTGTTTGAACTACAGGACTGATGATTATCTCCTCAGCTGTTTCTTAATTTGTAGGACTCAGGTTTACAGGCTCCACGCAGTCTTCAAAAAACATTTAAGTAACAGATGACCAAGTGACACTATTGGTCACCTACAATGATTTAAACACAATAGTGAATTTTAGTTTGCTAATGAAAATTTTTACTATTTAATTATATTTCTTTGTAAAAAAAAGTATAAACTGTGGAAGAATTGAGCATGCAGTCATTTTCTGAGACCTCTATTTTGCATTGATCATTAAGTAAATTGAAAAACATGAATCAGCAAAGATTTTTGTTTGTTTGATAGGTTGCTTGTTTGGTTTAGTTTCTTGAGACAGGGTTTCTCTTTGTCTCTCTGGCTGTCTGAGAACTCACTGTAGACCAGGCAGACTAACCTTGAACTCAGAGATCTACCTGTGCCTCCTGAGTGCTGGAACTAAAGGTATCTGCTATCACTCTGGGTTACATATATCAGTATTAATAAAAGAGTTCATAGTACAATTCTCTCTCTTAGTGATGGGCAAGTGATAGGATCACAAAAGAACCTACAGAAACTGAACAGTGAATTGAGAGGTTGTTAGAAAAAGCTCCATCAAATTGCTAGAAATGTCAAAAGAAAAATATGTCATCTGAGTGTAATCCCATGGAGAGCTAAAAAGTCTCTGAAAGAACTTTAAAATTTAGATTTATATAGTAACCAAGTGCAAAATTCAAATGCATGTTATTTGTATAATAAAAAACATGGAAAATAAAGAATTAACCATAAAACAATTGTAGCTTTAGGATAAAACCTGTAGCTCCATGGAGACACATCAAAACATAGCAAACATCCTTTTGAACTTTGATTATTGATGCCTGAAGATCTGATGGTTGAGTTGTATGAAGTCATCATACAAGCTTGAAAAGCAAAAACATCCAAAAAGAAACACTTAGGACAAAAGCTAATGATCAGAGGAAGACAGAGTAGAAGATAGAAAGGATGGTAGAAATTAATGATATCATGATGCATCTAACATATCTGCTTAGGGACAGCACTGATTCCAGTGGGATGAACCGTTGGTATGTTTAACTGGTTTTCATTAACGTTTTATAACATGGTTCTCATGAGCAATGATTGTATAACAGTGTTTGAAGGCCAATCTCACGTAGAAGGTTCAGGAGCCCTCACGATATTTAATGATAAAGAAAACAAAAAACACATGACTAGGGACACTCTAGATTATAGAAATTACATAATGTTCTCTTCAAAAATGTCTCAGAATGTTATGACATTTATATTGCTTCATAAACTTACCATTTTTCAGGTTGGAGATTTCTGGTACTGAGAGTTCTGGTACATGAGGCTACATAGCTTTCATGATCCTGCCTTGTAATCATGACCTTTTCCAATACTCGAATGTGACTTTCTGGCAAGAAACTTGGAAGTAGGGAGCAAAAAGCTTAAGAATCTATTTTAAAACTATTTAAATACAACAGTTGAAGTTAAATGTGAAAATTTCCTTCTTCATCTCCTTTGGATAAGCTTTCAGTATTTTACTGTAATATATCTCACCATTCATTGTTTCTCTGATGTACTATAAGATCAAAACTGAGTCATTCTTTTCCTGTTCTTTCCCTCTCTCTATTCTTTTCCTCTTTCACTATTCTCCCCTTCTCCTTCCCTCCATTCTTTTGTCTTTTAATTCCTGGTGCTACAATGAACCTAGGGTTTCATGTCTATTAGATAACTTCTCCAATACTGAGTGATATCTCAAGACCTTTTTTTTCTGCTCTGTTTTTTTTTGGGGGGGGGTTGTTTTTGTTTGTTTGTTTCTTTCTTTCTTTGTTTGACCCAAGGTCTTAAGGATGTAGCTAAGCTAGTCTTGAACTCACTCTGTTGTCCAGGCAGGACTTAAAAAGAAGATCCTGGATCCACAGCTTAGGTCTGATTTTCTTTTTGCTTTGACTTCCCCTGTGTGGTGGGTTTATTAAGAATGGTTCCCAAATGCTCATATATTTGAGTGTGAATGAACAGAGGGTGGAACTTTTGTTGGAGTAGTTGTGGCCTTGTTAGGGAAAGTGGCATTTGGGGAATGCTTGGAGGTTTCAAGGGTTCAAGCCTGGCCCAGTGGCTTGCTCCTTTTCTGCTGCCCGTGAACCTGTATATAAAACTATGAGCTACCATGTCTGCCTGCATGTCATCATGCTTCTTACCAAGAGGAAAATGGACTAAACATCTGAAGCCTCAATTAAGTGCTTTCTTTTTAGTTGCAATGGTCATGGTGTGTCTTCACAGGAAGAGAACACAGACAAAGACACCCTTCCCGTTACCCATATACATATATACTTACACGTACACATTCACATAAACAGTATTTATTTCTGGGTAGGTGACAATATGACAGTCTTTATTCATGAGATAAGATATTTAGATCTTTGCACATATGTCCTCAAATTTTTAGTGGTCCCTTGCATCATTGAAAATTCACATTTTCACAATTTTTCAGATCCCAGATCTATTTACAGGTTCCTCTACCCAAGAGTGAACAAATAACAAACACAACACAACACACACACAGACACACACAAAAACACACACAGACACACACACACACACACACACACACACACACACACATACACACACAGTAAAAGAACACTATAATCAAAAAATAATTTTTATTTGATGTAGGATGGAGTTAAAGGTGACAGCTCCCAAATAACTGACACAGAGACCTATTAAGTTTTTTCAAGAAGCTTTAAGTTCAATAACTGAGGAGATATTCCTAACTCTCTATGTTGTCTAGCTACTTCCCAGCCATATGCCTTTAGTTGGCTCTCTGCTGTAGCTTTCTGTTCTCATAGAACATGCCCTTGATGTCTCCGCTTCAGGCCTGACCTCATTGTAACCGTCTTCCTTCACCTGCCTCCTAGCCCTTTTTCTCCTGGACCTTCACCAGCTCTATGGTGAACCTCTTCTACTTGGCTATTCTCTCTCAGACCTCTAGCTGGGATCAGAATTCCAGCCTTTCTATGTCCTCTGTCCAGTTATTGCCTGTTCAGCCATTTATTAACCAACCAGTGATAGTTGGGGAGCATTTTTAACATTACACTGATACAGGACATTCTTCAATATCCATCATAATGCTAATATGCAGACTGTAATTAGATCTTGGGGCACAGAAATCAGCATCTGAATACACCGTGCACAAGACCCTCCTCTAACAATTTACTATATAATTGCACAGCTCTTAAAGAAGAAATATATGAATGAGGGAAAGTTGTAGATAGTTACCAGCCATAAACAAAACTACTATGTGTATAAAAAAGTAGAAATTACTTATTAACTAATTGACTAACTCCCAGAGGAAATGGAAATTATCATTATAATCTGTTTTAAGATTTGTTAATTCTGCTGAATCTTCTGCGTGTATAAGCTCAATGAACGGAAGGAAGGAAGGGAGGGAGGGAGGGAGGGAGGGAGGGAGAGAGATAGAGAGAGAGAGAAAGAGAAAGGAAGAAGAAAGAAAGAAAGGAAGGAAGAAGAAAGAAAGGAAGGAAGAAGAAAGAAAGAAGGAAAGGAAGGAAGAAAGAAAGGAAGGAAGGAAGGAAGAAAGAAAGAAAGAGAGAAAGAAAGAGAGAAAGAAAGAGAGAAAGAAAGAGAGAAAGAAAGAGAGAAAGGAAGGAAGAAAGGAAGGAAGAAAGAGAGAAAGAAAGAAAATACTATTTGAGTTAAATCAAATACAATTTACAGGGAGACAATCTGCTCCCACTTCAGTCTTCTGAGTATTGTCTATGTTCCAGCCATACCCATCTATTCACACTTAAAAATTTGCTAACAACATATATTCTTTTTCACCTTCTTGGTTTATGTATAGCCTTTTAGAATGGTCTGACTTCTTTTGTAAGGAGTTGTATTCAAAGAAATTATTTTATAATTCTGGGTTGAGAGATTAGTTAGAAAAGTCATTAATTTATATCGTTAGTAACAGACAGTATCCACTCATTTAGGGTCATTGTAGAAAAAGATGGGAAATTCTAAGAGACTTTAAAATTCTTGCTTAGAAACCTTAATGAAATTAGCCTGAGGGTTTATAGATATCAAGTCCCAAGATTATTATGTCTATAGATAATTTCTCTAGGATCTCAGAATGTTTAAAAGCTATTCATGATCCAGTGTCTAAGAGAGATATTTTATTACTATCAAACTGACTACCTGGAGGAAATAATTAATTGATGTTTTGGCCCATTTATCTTACATATTCTATTCATGTTGATAGTGTTAAAACTATAAATGTAGGCATTATATTGATATCCATAGAGACAACACTGGAAAAATGGAGATCTGAACAAGCACTGGGTGATTTTGTGCCCCCTGGAGGTAATCAACTAAACATGGCCAAATGAGATCCTGTGAAACCAAGAGGCAAAATGTCCCCATATGCATTCTTGGTGCAAATCTGCCACAGGAGCACAAGAAGAAGCATCTGGATGCTTCTGTTAACTTCTCAGAATTCTGTAAAACACCATGTCTGCAAAAGGAAAGGGAAAGATGGAAGACATGGCAAAGGCTGACGAGGCTTATTATGAGAGATCAAAACCCACACTCCCCTCAAAAGGAGAAACCAAAAAAGAATTTCAAGGACTCTAATGTACTCAAGAAGCCTCCTAGCCTTCTTGTTCTGTTCTGAGTACCTCCCCAAAATCAAAGGAGAGCAACCTGGCTTATCCATCAGTGATGTTGCAAAGAAACTAGGAGAAATGTGAAACAGTTTTGCTAAGGATGACTAGCAGCCCTGTAAGAAGAAGGCTGCCAAAGCTGAAGGAGAAATATGAAAAGGGGATTGCTACCTACAGAGCTAAAGGAAAACCTGCTGCAGCAAAAAGGAAGTGGTCAAGGCTGAAAAGAGCAAGAAAAAGAAGAAAGCACAAGATGAGGAAGATGAAGAATGTGAGGAAGAGGAGGAAGAAGAAAGATGTAGATGATAAATAAGGTGGCTCGAGCACTTAAAACTCCCAGTACAAAACAGACTCATTTAAATGACAAAGTAATAAATGTAAGGCTGTTTAAAATTTTTAAAAAAAAAAACTGTACAGTGTCTTGTTTTGAACAGTTAACACTTTATCAAATGTGTCTTTAGATAGTCCTGTCCTGGTGGTATTTTCAATAGCTTGATACAATATGGGCTTGTAAATTGGCAAGGAAATGTATATACTGGGATATTAGGCTATTTTTTATTTGATTATATTTTTTTAATATTTAGCTCTCTCTGATGCAGCTTTTAAGAGGATAATTGTTCTGTTAACTGAACACCATTCTGTAATTGAAAAAAGTGCCTATTTTCTTGGCATTCAGAATGCTTCTAAGTAAATAGAAAATTTTATTAATATTGTCCTTTTCATATGTCTTGAGGGAAGTTGGTCTTTTGCTTTTGCTCATTTTGGGTCACCTGGATTATATTGCAGTATTCATTTGTCTATACACCCCGCATATTGTGAGAAGGATAACATTTTCATCCATAGGTGAAACTCCAAAACCGTGATATTGCATTATCCACTTGGCAAAGTGAAGAGAGATCAATTCTGTCACACCATGAGATTATTAGATTGAAGCAATCTGAAAGTCTGTCCTTGAAGGACTAATAGGAAAGTGTGTTCTAATCCTTATATGAGGACTCTCCCTCAACTTCCATTACTGTGTAATGTCAGTTATACTTTGTCATTCCCCTGTTAATGAAGCCTGAGAATATACTGCCAAAAGCGTGAGCTTAAAATGTAAGACTGCTGATGATAGTCCCAGAGACAGCTATGATGAGAACACGGGCTATAATGCCTTTGCCCATCTACCTAAATACAGACTGCTGTAGACACTTGACTGTTTGAAGGTATTTGTAATTATCTGAGTCAGATTTCCTTAAAATTATGCCACATTTAAAATGAAAGCAATGGTATATCTTCCTATATTGTGATTTGTCCTTTTATAAATCAGATCCTAGAAATGACAATAAAACTTTACATATTAGTACCAGTTGTCTTATCCATTTGCTGTTTCTTTATAAAACCCAATTCATTAATCAAGTTTAATCTGCTCAGTTTAGGAAAAAAAATGCCAGCTTTCTGGGGTCTTTTGAGATTATCATTCTCATAAAGTGCCAGTGTTTTAGTGTCCTTGTAATTTTACTGGCTTTTGGGATAGAGTACTTTTACATATTTTTGACTTGGGTTCTTTACATTTGCATTTGTGTATATAATTGAGGGGTTATACTGAGCATGAGTCCTGGATAATACCAATAAACTAATAGCTGCAGGGTTAAAAAAACTATAATTATGTTTTTCTACTCTTAGAGTATTAGATTACCCATAGCTCACAGAGAAGATTTTGACAAATTATCATTTTGTTTTCATCCTCATGTGCAGACTGATGCTGTCCTTTTCCTTTCCCTCTATTTCCTGTTTATTATTTGAGCAGCATTGCATTACTATACTTGACTTGAAAGATATTTTGAAGGCTTGGCCTGGGTACAGGGTTTTCAAAGATCAGAGCCAACATCAGTCTGTCCATGCCAGGAAGAAGGCTAGAAGGTACATATGATTGGGGCCATCTATAGAAATTGCTTTTGATGATGCAACAAAAATAATTAAAACATAACAAAGGGCAGGGAATGATCTCAGTAATGAGTGCAATCGTCAAGGAGACTGATGAAGACACCGGAGCAGAAAAATGTATTTCACTGAAGAGGAAATTTTGAGAGACAACAGCAATTTAGAAAATGTTCACCATGTTTTCCCTGTTCCTTGTACAGTTCTATTTCTCTATTTCATGTTGGCATTAATAATAGTAAATTTTTCTCTGAAAGCCTGAGTACCACTATGTAATACCCATGCAACTTTATGATCAATGAGATATCTCTGTTATATAACACCCTAGTCAGTGAATTAAAAATATACCACACATTAACTAAAGCATCAGCAAAATAAGTAAGTTTTATTGCAAATGTCACACACAGATAACAAACACAGCAACAGAGACTAAAACATGATAGAAAAGTATGAAGGCTAGTTGGGAAAAATATTAAAGATGTTTTAAGTAGAGCAAAGGCAAGTATCTCTTCACAGTAGTTTTATATAGTGTAGCATTTTATTTAGGATTTAGAGATACAGATGTGTATCACACTAAAGAAATGAAAATTGCACTTTTGTGCTTAAAGATGAGATGAGGTATGCTCTGGATCCATGACTCACTGTGGAGTTGGAAGATAATTTCCTGTTATATAGTCTTCTAAGGTAGACTTCTTTTTCAGCCTAGAATTCTTTCTGAAAAAAAATAGTTTTTTCTTCCCCTTCACTATGAATTCCTGCTAATTGGGCTGAACACTTCAAAAGAGAAAACAAAGTGAAGAATAATGAGAATATTTGCTTTAAGTCTTCACTTTCCTGTGCTGAGCGAGCCCCAAGGGAAGCAGTTAGAGTCTGTACCTTATAGTCCATTGAAGGACAATACAATCAGGAAGCAGTCTGCTCTCACATATGATTATAATTGCTGTCTTTGCCAACAAAGAAGTCCCAAGTGTATGTCTTAGGGTCACAATGTGTCCATCTGAGGCTCATTGATTTTGAGTTTATACTGTCTCCTTGGAAGGTGTCTCATAGAAACAGAGGACAGAGATCAACCGAAACACTGTGCTCATTCCCATCAAGAAGTTCTGTGTATCTGAAAATTGTTATTTGAGCTTTATACTCAATATTGCATACAAAACTTTTGAAGGTCCTAATTGTTATTTACTTATAGTACACCTCAATAAAGTGTAATCATTCTTTTCTAATTGTACACAAAATGTACTTGCATGGTGATAACATTACTGTTCTGTGAATATACATATATACATATATATTATACATATTACACACACACACATATTCAACATATATAATCATTTAAACACAAAATTTCATGACTTTGAAATTATAGGGCTTACAGTTTTGTGATGCAGAAAAACCCATGTTTTAATAAAGGTTTTATTGCTGTGAAGAGACACCATAACCAAGAACTCTTTTATAAAGAAAAATATTTCATTAAGCCTAGGGCTCACAGAGGTTTAGACTTATTATCGTGGCAGGAAACATGGCATGCAGGCAGACATGATGCTAGAGAAGGGGCTGAGAGTTCTACATCTTGATCCCCAGGCAGCAGAAGGATACTGTGTATATCAGTGGCTGTGGCTTGAGCATATGTAAGACCTCAAAGGCCACCTCAACAATGACACACTTCCTCCAAAAAGGCCACACCTCCTAATAGTACCACTTCCCATGGGCCAAGCATTCAAACACATGAAACACATGAGTTTATAAGGGCTGTACCTATTCAAACCACCATGCCTACAAACACATACATAAAAATCCTGCAATGATACATATGTAAAAATGATAATGGTAATATTAAATTCCATACAGTGAATCCCAAGTCACCAAGTCATCTTGTCTGTAAGAAGTATAGAGTGTGTTGTATTTTTAATGTCAAAAGGAGACAGGGAATGTATTGACCCACAGTAGTAGGTCATCATGTGTAAAGAGACAGGACAGCACATTCAGTTGCTACACACGGACAGAGGAGATTTCAGTACAGATAGCTGTGGAAGAAGGCTGCGTGTCTTTCTACACGATGCCCAGGGCTTGATCTTTGACATAGTAGAAAACAGACTATCAAAGTTAACAACCGCATGCCATACAAAAGCACATTGTTCTGCTGCTCATGGAGCGTGGGTGAAAACAGGCAATCCCATCTCTCTAAAAAGGACAGCCATCTTCCCACTAAACATGGGTTAACCTCAGAGGTTGAGTCAAACATAATAAGAAGACAGGCTAGGTGTATGGGATGTAATTCATTCAGAATAGCATGTAACATATAGAGGAAATGATTAAAGGAGATACCGATATAGCAGGTACACTCTCTATTTTAAAAAAAAAGGGTAAATGATTAGGCTGTCTATGTACGTTAATGAATTGATCTAAGAATTTGAAAGTCTAGTTTGTGTTTCTGAAATTATGTCAAAACATGACTGCAGTATTGTAATTTCTATTGTAAAATACTAACCAATGCTTTCTACACACAATATGAAGATGTAATCTTCATCTTTCCATGAAATACTGAAAAGTATTGCAGGAATGTAGTACTTGGGCTACGCATTTCAAAAGTGGTTTTGTTTTTGTTTTTTGTTTTTTTTGTTTTTTTTTTTTCTGTTAAGAGTCAATATAGTGTTACTTGCTGTGGCATTCAGAAATTCATCCAAATTTTCTTGATGTTAAATGTAAAAATTTGCTTTAAAAATTACAGTTGATTTTGTTCTCTTTCTGACTCTTGGAGTGGTCTTTAGCCAAAAGCAGTAAAATCCTGACCTGAATTTGCTTGGCACCCAACAGGCATCCAGACCTAATGTCAGGTATCAGAAAATGGTTGAATCTCTAGTTGACAAAGGATAGCAATAAAACCAAGCACCAGGAAAGTCAAGTGTGAAATAAAAAAGATAAATGATACAAGGAAAGAGATTAATTTGAAATAGGCACTCCTATATTAATAGCTTAACATGAGTTACATTTTATTATTGTCTTTTAAAATGCTATACTTATACAGTTAATCATATTATTTAAAGTTTGTGGGTATTTAGAAGTGAGGAACTTCTGTTCCCATCTGCAAAAATGGGTTTTTGAAAGAATGGCATTCTCCCTCTAATAGCTATTTAATGATGATATAAAAACTGTATGCAAGATCTTTTGATTAGTCTTTAACAACTACTCATTTCCATACTGGCTTTACTAATGCAGGAGGCTGTTCCTTATCTCAGTGTTTCAGTTTGGTCTTGCTGTGTTGCTCATGAATTTCTTTCCTCTGTTTCCTTCAGAAATGAGCCATTTCTATGTGAAAAATTAGGGCATCTGTTTACTTGTGGAAAATAGCATTGAACAGATCATGGTCTGTGTGTGTGTGTCTGTGTGTGAGTGTGTGTGTGTGTCTATGTATGTATGAATGTATGTATGTATTAATGTATGAGAGAGAGAACATGTAAACATCTATGCATCTAAATATGAAACTGATTTGATTGGCATGGATTGGGAGAAGGATTGGGCTTTGTGGTAAATTGGAAGGTTGGTGCAGTAGATTCTAGATACTATCTGCTTACCTTGCTGCATATGTGGAATCTATGTGTTTTTCTTGGATGACTAGAACTGGACAAGAATGTAAGAGGTCACTACCTCTAGCTCCATTACTTTATAGCACAGACGGGTTTAGCATGGAGACTTGTGTAGTACAGGAAATTGTAGATTAAGGTGATTCTAAGGTAGGTATTTGCTCTACTAGTCTCCACTAAGCCATAATCTATCATCTTATTTATCTCACTACTTTCTTAAATTCCAAAATCTTGTCTTAATCATAACAAATTAAGATACATCTGTTATTGTTTGTTTTATTTGTTTACTTTCAACACGTATAAATGTTTAATATTTATGTTTTGAAATCCATTTATTTTATAAATATATTTTTTCTTTTATTGAATCTAGATTCTTTCATGAAATATATCCTGATTATGACTTTTTTGTCCCTTATTCCTCCCAGTTCTCTGCCTCCCTGCAAGTATAGATCTATAACCTTAGAAAACAACAGGTATATAAAATATAATAATAAAATAAAATGCAGTGAGACAAAACAAAACTAAACAATTAGAATAGAACAAAACAAACAGGAGGAAAAGAGCAATAGGTGAAGCACAATAAACATATATAGAAGAAGAAACACACACATCTGTATACAATATATATTTCTGTCCTAATATATATGCAAATATATGCACTACTATATATGCAAAGGACCTGCAAAAGTAAACAAACAAAACTCTGCCCCTTAATATTAGCAAAGAACCTGAAATATGCCATTAAGTTCAAGTTCTGTTGGCTATCTATTGCTGGGCAAGGAGCATACCCTCAAGAGGATTTCTCTTTTCTCCAGTGAAACTCCAGTGGAAAAAAATATTTTTTCATTTGTAGTTCATTATCAATTAAAGATAGTCTCTATAAGTTCTCATGATTTTAATAAATTTTATGTATAAGGATATGTAAGTAAACCATTCTTTTATTTATGTACCTGGATTGGTATTGGAAACTATAAACACCTGTCTTTGAATCTCTACCTAGTCTGCAATGTAATTTTGAAAATTGTCATGTTCCTGATAAGGTAAATGAAGTTCATGATGTTTACAATATGTCACATTTGTAGAATCTTATTTCACATTACTTCTCTGATCTTAAAATACAGTCATTACTGATGAATTAAGTTGGAAAGTCATGAAAATTTAATCCATTTGTCATTCTTATGCAACATCACAGTAGGAAACCCTGCAGAATGCAGTAATATCTCTAAGCCAACTCTCAGGATCAGTTGGGACATTTTTCCCTCTGAGAACACATGCATTGTTGGAGTTGTCAAGTCCTTGATAGATGAGGAGAAAGTCAGGTAACTCAAGTCTATGAATAGAATCTTATTTTAATTTTAATGGTTCCCCCTAAAACATCTAATTACTTTCTTCTTTCCAGTTTTTCACATGCACACATGTGTGAGTGTATATGAAGTCTGTAGTCAAAACATAGCTCCTATGTCATGCTAGATTTGTCTATTTTAATTACACAATCTTCATTCTAACCAGTTTTATACATACTTCTATTTTGTTATATTCTAATATCTCCATGGTCAATCCATGGAGGAACATGTGAATTAATATATCTAACAATTATCCTTTCTCCCTTGAGTTCTGGTCCATGGAAGACATCTTGCCATTTGTTACTAATTAGTTCACTATCCTATCTTTGGGCAATTGGATCTCACTGTTGTTGGCCAAAGCTTTAAATGGCAAACACAGTTCTTTTCTTACATTAAATCTTAATGAGCCTGGCTCTCACAATTTTTATATACATAATAAATTGAAAGGCTAAACCAAATCAAAGTTTCATTTTCAATTCTGACTCGGAAATTTCAGCAGTTAAAATGTCCAGAAGCTAAATATAGAGTGAATGTTGATACTGCCTTTTAAAAGAGAGGTCTTTATTACCACTGGTCGAGCAGAACCTCAGCCAGCGTCCTGGTAAGTGGTTGTCGACTTTTATACAGCGATAACAGTGTGGACTCTTAAATTCAAACAAATACCGCTTCCATTTCTGTTCAACATTTATGCTCTTCTTGTGGGTTCTCTATCTCCAGTTTCTTATCTACTCAAATCTCTACTTGTCTATTAATAACTATTAATAGAATTATTATTATTAGGGTTGTTATTAGTGTTACTTACGCTCTATATGTAACCCTTGTCTAATTGCATCTATTTCTAGGTTAGAATTATGTACTACAGTAAAGTAAAACAGGTTTTATATATATCATAGTTTATTGAACATCTATATTAGAGGTCTGCATTATGCATTTCGATAGCACATTACAGAGAAGGCACAGAATGTGTCATGGGGGAAATCAGTCTAGAAAGGTACTTATGAGTGCTGCACAGACCTATATAGACAAAAACAATTAGACCAAATTGGCTATGATTACATTCTGAACTCTAGAATCAGGAGCTAGGGAATGCCTGACCATCCCACCCCCCCGCCCCCCCAATGTCTGAGAACTCTGACGAAGAATCATCAGTTCCAGGTCAACATCCCCACATTGCTTAGAGAATAAAGAATGGTGAGGTCCAAAACTGTCCTCATTTCTTCTTCTGTGTGAGGGACATATGTGTTCCGCATCCAAAGGCTTTAGATCTCACCTGCTGGGTGATCTGTGCAAGGTTGGTTTCTTCAATCTGGGTCCTGCTTGATAAAGACTATGCTTGTGTGTTTCTCTGGATTCCTCCTGTGTCTTGTCTCCACCTCTAATTCTACCTCAGCAAACATTTCCTGGCCAGAAATCATTCTGAATCTTATTTCTATCACTCCAGAACATTAATTTCTGCTTTAAAAAAAAAAAAGAAAAAACAAACAAACAAACAAAAAAAGAAACAAAAAAACCCTATCACTTTATTTGTCAAATTACAACATTTTTCTGTTTTAGGGTGACTGTCAAATCCTCTTTGTTCTCATTGCTGTCTCTTCTCCATCTTTATCATCATCATTGGAAGCTTTATGGAAGCTTCAATCCTTTACATGAACTACCTGTTTTAGTTTTCACAATTCTGTTAGACATTAAGGCCAATACTCTGCCTTCTTCATAAAATTAAATTCCTCAAACACGTTAAATTTTTTTAAGAATATAGCTCACTCCAAATCAAAATTGACAAAACTGACATGAGACTATTTGCAGTTATTGGTCTATTAAATATTAAGATTAATATTTTACCTTAAAATTATTACTATACTCTTATAAAATTGCTGCTGTAATTGTATGGGAGCATTACCTTGAAGGTATATTATGCGTGGTACTATGCAAATCTAAAATTGCAATAGAAAATACCTGAGGTTAGAGAGATGGATTAGCACTTAAAATCACTTTCTACTTTACTAGGGAACCCATGTACAATTAGTAGCATCCACATATAGTCACTCACAACCATGTCATTGAGATAACCACAGAAGGTGACCTAGGTTTTTATACCTGGCCTTGCTACTTGATTGTCCATAACTGACTTGTGATTTTTCTCACCTCATTATGCAAATGAGGATTTCTAAAATATTAAAACATTTAAACATTAAACTATGTTTGATAATGATAATGTGGTTTCCCTAACTTAAAATAACCCTTCATTTCCTTGTAAAAGCATAAACGATATCCCTTTTAAGTATAAAGAAGTACTCATTTTAATTTTATCTTCTTTTATAATACTGTACCAACAATTGGAAGGGTATTTGTCACAAAGTTAATGTTTAATATATGAGTTTTAAAGTAGAAAATGAATACATTTAGCATGGTAAAATTTTAGGATTTAATTAATCAATATTTATTAAATTTCATTTTCATTCCATATTAACTAATGCATGAACTTATCCCTTTTATTGTTGTTTTAATACCTTTTCTACCTTACGCTTATATTTTAATTCTGTACTCCTGTATTTATCCTACCTATTTCATTATTAGGTAAAAGTAAGTTGTTACATATTTGGTTTGCCTAATGTCAAGAAAGTACAAGTATCGTCATTTATCTGGTGAATTACTAAAGCATGCCAAATAGATACTGTTCTAAATACAAACAGCTTTTTACACTTTGCTCTGTTACTGAGACTTTATTTTTGTGCTTGGTGAAAGAGTTTTATACAGGACTTAGCAACAATGTATACAGCTATTACTTTATGAAGAGAAATTTGGAGAAGACTCAGCCTGACCACCAGACCCTAGTTGGTTGGGACTGCTGCCTTCTGTGCTTACATTTGCTGTCGTTTCTCTCTCATTATTCCCCCCTTCCGCTCCTGGAAGCCGAGAGAGCTGATTTATGCGCCATAACTTCATAAAGGGCGTCATAAAGGGCTGTCCTTCTGTGCGCATTGACTGGTTATCAGACTTTATAAGTGTCGGAGTGCCAAGGAACCAACACCATCATTCATAACTGACATCTTGCTTTTGACCTTGCTGCCTTTTCTGATTATTCTTCCTGTCGAATGCTTTCTAGGAAATTTTCATTCTCTTTTTATCTCATTGTTTTTCTACACTCAATCACATGGCTTTTCTTTTTCTCCTTCAGAAACCAAATGTAGTGTGAAAGACAAGGGAATCGGTCATTGACCACTAAGTAGGAAATCATCTTGAACAGCATAGATTGGGATTTTAATTGGGTTAGTGAGCCTTTTCTACACAGAGAGCAGCAAAGACCTTGCAAGGGTCATTCTGAAGGACATGGTCAGAACGGGAGCTCCATGGAATATTCCACATATCCATATATCCTTAATTAACTCATGTACTACCTGAGTCCTAGGAAGTGTTCTAGGAAAGTTATCTCTATGAATACAACAACTCACTGTTTTAGAAAAAAAATGCATAGTGACCTTTACAGTGTTTGTTTAACATTAATTCAATTTAGCTATGTAGTTTGTAATTACTAAAATTAGTAAGTATAACAATATTGAATAAGGCTAAATCTGAAATCCAATAGCTGTTTAGAGAATCTTTGAGTCAAACTTTAACCAGTGCTAACAATGACAAGTTAGTTCAGAAAGGTGAAATTAAACATTCAAGATTTCATTAAACAAATGACTACTTAGTATGTAAATTAAGCAAAGATATGTTTAAATATGAAAGATCAGATGTGAAGAAGATAGCAAAACCACTGTCTTTTTTTTCATTTTTTTATTTTATTGAAAATCGAATGTTTTCTCATAATATATATACTATATCCTGATTATAGTTTCCCCTCCCTCTACTCCCTGTTTCTTCCCAGCTCACCGTGCTCCATACCCACTCTTTTTCTGTCTCTCATTAGAAACAAACAGGCTTCTAAGAGACACCAACCAAACATGACAAAAGAAAATATAAAAAGATGAAGCAAACTTATCCTGTTGAGTTTAACACAGCAACCCAGCAGGAGGGGAGTAGTTCTAAGCACAAGAGTCACAGAGCCACTTACTTATTTACAAGGTCAGGACTTCTATAAAAATACTAACACACACACACACACACACACACACACACACACACACACACACACACACACACACACACAGAGTCTCTGTTTCTTTGCTACCTGAGCCATGTCAGACAAGAATTCCCTCTCATGTAGTGGGAAAGGTCCTTGTCCTTGTGGACCATAAACTTCCTAGAGAAATCAATCCATGTAATTTTAGAAAATTCAAAATGACAGGAGTTTTAAAGATTAAAGCTTATGAGCACAACATTAGCGAACAGAACTCACTCCGAATATTCCAGACATGTTTCTAAAGAGGTGACATTTAAAAAATAGAAAAACCACACTCCAAATGAATCCTGCCTGTTGCCACATAGGAAACATGCAGAGACCCTGCGGCACTAAGCTGAGCAAATAAGTGGTGGAGAGATGGAAGAGAAAGTCGCTTGGAAGAGTAGAGTGATGTTTGCACAATAAAGAAAGGCAGACTGGAGAATGGAGGGTAGTAAGGAGCAACCTGATGTGAGTAGCCTGTTATGCCACCTGACACCATCGTGAGGTACTGACCCATTTGGTCAGCGAGGGCCAAGTCCGGGTCTATGGCCCTGAAGTAGCAGGGGGAAAAGGGTGCAGGGAGGATGTCTGTGTCAATGTCTGGCCCATGTTACAACCAAAGGCCATGTGGAAGTACTGGTCTGCCACCTCAGACCATGCTAATATACAAGGACTGTGCAGAGCTGCCCACACACGGGCAGCTTGGGAGAGCAATTCCTAAGGGTGTGAAAGCAGGGGAGCTAGCTTTGCCCCTTTCTGGCTGCAATGCTTGCGAAAGCAAGCCCTACATTTTGCCTGGGCAGCACAGTAAAGTTAACCCTGGTGCATGAGCACAAGTGAGCTGGCCAAAGAGTGTGAGAGGGGGAGAACTGATGCACGCCAATGAACTGTCCCCTACCCTCACCTGTGCAGTTTTGGAGACCAGGCCCTAGTAGTATGGATGCAGGAGAGCTGGCCCTGTTGGCATATGTGGGAGAACTGTCGGACTGACTAACTCAGGTACCATCCAGGTCCAGATCTGTGGCTTTGAGTGAGCCCACCCCCACATCAGCCCCAGCTACCAAGTGCTGGAGCTTGTGAAGGAGCTGTTCTTTCAAAACCAAAGGGGCAAGATCTCCACCACTCAGGGCAACAACAGGATGTTCAACAAGATTCCAATGAGGATCCAATATTGATAGTATAGCAGAAGTCAGATGGCTTGAACCAGACCAATGACTCATTCCGATGAAAATTTGAAAGAAAACCTGTTTGGGCAACAGTGGGACATGAAGCTTTGAAGGCCTCATTTCCTTTACCATTTTTTTTTCTTGGCTATCTTTAAGGGATTTATTCATTTCCCCCCATTGTTTGTTTGTTTGTTTTCTGGATTTCTTTAAGGGGTTTATTTGTTTCATCTTTAAGGACTTTTTTTTTTTTTTTTTTTTTTTTTTTTTTTTTTGGCTTTTTAGCCCTGGCTGTCCTGGAACTCACTTTGTAGACCAGGCTGGCCTTGAACTCAGAAATCTGCCTGCCTCTGCCTCCCAAGTGCTGGGATTAATAAGGACTCCTATTATCTTTATAAAATTGGTTTTAAGGCTGTTTTCTTGTCCTTTGGCTGTGTTGGAATATTCCAGCACTGCTGTAGAAGGATAGCTAGGCTCCAGTGGTTCCATATTGCCCTGACTATTGTTGATTGTGTTCCTATATTAGAATCTAGGCATATGGGTCTGGGATTCATACAGGTCTAGGACTGATTTTCTGAGTTTGGTTATGTTGAATACGTATCTTGTTCCTGGTTTGTTATTTCTTTGGTCTTCTGGTCTTTGTGATCTGCATTTCTGGTGTTGCAGTGTGACTTCAGGTCTATCAAGGAGTCTCTATCAGAGTTGGGGCTGGTCTTCTGTATATCTGCTCTAGGTGAGGCTTCAGGCATAGCAAGGGTGGTGCAGAAAAGGGTCTAAAGATATTTGTCTTATTTGCATTACTGATTCTGGTCATAAAAATGGAATAAAAAGACAAAGAAGAAATTAACACCTGTCTGGAAAAATTTAGACTCAAATGAATGCATTGTGTGAGATCATTACAGTTTTCTAGTTCATGTTAAAAATATTCTTCTTAGCCGGGCAGCAGTAGTGAGAAAATTTTCTAGATATGCCATAATAAAAAGCACATTTATGTATGTATGAGGATATGTACATAATATTATACTTGCATAAATGGAATAAAATATAAATATAGAAAAAATGCTCAGTAAACATGAGGAACAGTTAGAGACTGGTACATAAATTCCAATATATAGGTGTGTATGTGTGTATACATAAATATATGTGTGTACATACACACACATATATATATGTATATGTATATATATATATGTATATATATTCTTTTTATGTGTGTATGTATATACATGTATTTATGAGTATATATACATATATATTCTATTTGATATATGAACACACAACAAACGTGCTTCTTTTTATTAATGAAATAAGTTGTTTGCAGAATTTCTAAATATTAAAATATGAAATTAATTTATATAAGTTAAAAGGAGTAAATAGGAAATAAGCAATAGTTGTAAAAAATCAGAGCAAAATTATGGAACTCCAGTGGTCCATCTTGGCACTTTTTTTTGGAACTGGGCATTGTGGAAATATTTGCATGATATTTTACATATGTATATGTATATATATATGCATAAATTTCATTATTTTGGAAATATTTTCATTTACTTTTATATATATATATTTATTGGGGATATTTTCAGTGTTATTGTGATCTTTGTTCTCTTTTGAATTTCTATTTTTATTTTTTATAATTTTTACTTATATATTTATTTTACTTATTTATTTCACATCCTGCTCACTGACCATCTTATGGTCACCCCTCTTGTAATCCTTCCCCATTCCTCCTCCCCTTCTCTTCTGACAGGGTACAGAGAAGAGTTTTATTTTTTTATAGATCTATTTCCTGAGTGTGATGGGGGAGGGGAAGGGAAAAGGGAAAATGTTTACTTATGAGTCTGAGCTTATAAAGTGTGTTTGGGGGAACTCATCCCCCACCACGCCAGGATCTCATTGCTTTGTCAGGATAGTGTCAGGAGAACAGGTTCAGCCTCTCAGCAGGTAGTGGTGTCTTGGAGGAAAGCTGCAGATGTAGCAAGACAATGATCAGATATTAGGGGTCAGGAGGGCAAGAGAGGATAAGAACTGAGGGCCAGCAGAATGAATGGAAATATGCAACTACGGGGTGGGGAGGGTGGAGGTTAGAAGTTGGTCTTCTCATTGTGTTCTGGATTTCCTGGATGTTTTGTGTTAGGATCTTTTTGCATTTTGCATTTTCTTTGATTGCTATGTCAACGTTTTCTATGGTATCTTCTGCACCTGAGATTCTCTCTTCTATGTCTTGTATTCTGTTGATGATGCTTGTGTCTATGGCTCCTAATCTCTTTTCTATGTTTTCTATCTCCAGAGTTGCTTCCCTTTGTGATTTCTTTATTGTTTCTACTTCCATTTTTAGATCCTGCACGTTTTTTTTCAATTCCTTCTCCTGTTTGTTTGTGTTTTCCTGTATTTGTTTAAGAGAGTTATTTATGTCCTTCTTTTAGTCCTCCATCATCATCATGAGAAGTGACTTTAAATCCCTATCTTGCTTTTCTGGTGTGATGGTATATCCAGGATTTGTTATGGTGGGAATGTTGGGTTGTGATGATGCCAAGTAACCTTGGTTTCTGTTGCTTCTGTTCTTATGCTTGCCTTCCACCATCTGATTCCTCAAGTGCTCCCTGCCCTCAATATATTTGACTGGAGCCTGTCCTTCCTCTAGTCCCAGTTGAGTCAGAACTTCTCAGAGTCCAGCTTTCTTTGTGATCCTGTGATGCTGTGTTTTTGGATGTGTCAGAGTTCTTGGTAGTCAAGCTTCCTCTGAGACCCTGAGATCCTGGATTCCTAAGATCCTGGGCATGTTAGAGCACCTGCAATTGGTACCTCCACTGGGGACCATGGGGCTGTCTGCTGAGTTCAAAACCACGATAGTAGACCAGCTCCAACTGGAAGGAACCTGATCTACTGGTTGTGCGGGATTCCTGTGTCCTTGCTCCAGCTGGCCACAGGCACTCCTGGTTCTGTCGGGACAGATGTTGTGTTCCACTCACCAGTGATTGTAAGATCCTGGGTATGCTAGGGCACCTAGGGGGGTGGGGTGGAGAGTCCTCTGAGGACATGGGACTATCCAACAAGTTCAGGCCCAATGAAAAATTAATTTTCATTTTATAAGGTTAAGACTGATATAATTTCAGCAAAAGTTCAGGGATTTCCTAATAATCCCAAACTCACTTGTTATTAACACCTAGAACCAAAGTGGCTACACTGTTATAATTAATAATTCAAGATTTTATATGAAGGTGATACTTCTTTATATGAAGATATACTTTCTCTGTTTTCAACTCAATTTTTAAGATTTAGTAGCAGTTATATCCCCAAACCTCCTCTTGTTTGCACAAACATCAACAGTTTCCTTGTTTGGTATGATATTTGCAGTCTTGGAAAGTACTAGCCAAGTTCTTTGTATAATGTCAATCCACTGGCATTTATGCTAGAGCTTCTTGGCAACACATAGTTGAAAGGTGAGAATTTAAGCTCCATGTCATTCATAGCAGAATATTTCAAAATTCTTAAGATAATAGGTTTGTTTGTTTTCCAAAATTCATTTATTCAATATATAGTTTGTTTATATCTGTTAGGCTTATTTATATTGGTTGTTACCATGCATTATAAAGCAATAGTATATCATTTATTTTGTTCATTTTTCATACTTTGGGGACTAGAACTCTTCTCCTTTGCCTGTGCATACCTTTGACATATTCCCCATTATTAAGGGTCTTTATTTGACTACATTCTTACTTTCTGGCAATATAAAACACCAAATTCCTGTAAATACTTAGTCTGGGTCCAGTCTCTGCTGTTCCAGTAACATACAGGATCCTTTTGTTTGAGATAAGATTTATTGTGTCTATCTGAGCAGCAAGTATGCTCCTTGGTAATCCGATTTTGTTATTTATATGGCCTCAGTTGGTAGTGAGAGAATATATACATGGTATGTGTATAGTAATCAATGCATATAGTTCTATGTACAAACATATCTGTAAGCATTTGTATGTGTCATTATCTCTTTAGACTGCTCTAAAAGTAAGCTCATAGAATCACTAAATGTGGACCATTATCACATAAATCATCCAGTTCTTCTCCAGTGTCTTATCTGTAATCTTTCTTTCAAACAGCAAGAAATCTCCCCCTTACCATTTTTTACTTAACGTTTTTAAAATTTTAGTATGAATCTTCCACATTTATGTCATGCTTCATATGAACTTTATTAACTATTACACATTGCTTATGTGCAATTTTTCCTTTTTCTTACAAATCCATTTATTTATAGATTCATTAGGTCTGTGAGATTTTTATATACATCATTCATATATTTAGACAGATTGTTCAATTTTTAATCCATTAGGACTATCAACCTAAGTGATAAATTAGGTTTATTTTTATTCTTTAGTATTACCTGAGTTTTGATGGATGCTTAATGTCTTATGTTTACCAATGCATTTAGTATTGTATAATGTGTTTGTAGAAAAGTTTTCCCATCACAGAAACTACACATTATAATTTAATTATGCAGTTACCTTCCTATATTTCTAAACAAAATCCAACAGCTCTTACTATTAATGCAGTTTTAAACTATCCAGTGTCTTGTCGTTTGCATTTGAGATTTTTTTCTGAGATAGAACAGTGGTTCTCCAAATATTGTGAGTGTTCTGTGGGCCAGGGACACAGATCATGGATGGAGCATGTGTTTAAAATATTCAGGGCTCTGTGTTTTATGCCTACCACAAAGATATGGCATAAGTATCTGCAGTAATGTGTCACTGTGTTGTGTGCCATAAAGAAATAATAAGTATGACCACAGCTCTGTGATGAATTTTCTCAGCTTTTCTTTTACTTAAGAATGCCTTGAAGCAGGGGCTGTCCTTGAGCCTGATTCCTGCTTGCCTGTGGATCCCACACTCTGAATTGACCACCTTGTCTGGCCTCTGTGGGAGAGGATGCACCTAGTCCCACAGTGACTTGATATGCATGGGTGTGGGTATTAATTGTGGTGTGAGGGCTTCCACTTCTCTGTTGGAAAGGGGACGACGGCAGAATGAGGAGAGGACTTTGATTAATGGGTACCGAGAAGAGAGGAAGGGCTGATATTGGGTGGTAAAGTGATTAAATAAATAAAATTTTAAAAGGAAAGAAAGAGAGCCTCAAATTCATTAGCACAGGGAAAATTTCCTGCACAGAACTCCAATGGCTCAGGCTCTAAGATCAAAAATTGATAAATGGAACCTCATGACGCTGAAAAGCTTCTATAAGTCAAAGGATACAGTTAATAGGAGAAATAGGCTACTTACAGATTGGAAAAATACCTTCACTAACTCCACATTTGATAGAGGGCTAATATCCAAAATGAATAATGAACTTAAGATGCTAAGCTTAAAAAAAAAAAATGGGTATAGAGCTAAACAGAGGAATTTCAAATGGCCAAGAACACTTAAAGAAATGTTCAAAGTCCCTAGTCATCAGAAAAATGCAAATCTAAACAACCCTGAGATTCCACTTTATACCAGTTAGACTGGCTAAGATCAAAAACTCATGTGACAGCAAATGTTTGCACGAATGTGGCAAGTTGCCGGTCGGATTGCAAAGTGGTACAACCCCTCAGGAAATCAATCTGGAGGTACTTCAGAAGTAGATCTACCTGAAGACCCAGATATACCCAAAAGATATCCCACCAAACCACAAGGGCATGTGCCCCATTATGTTCATAGAGGCCTTAACTGTGATAGGCAGAAGCTAGAAACAGCCCAGATGCCCCACAACAGATGAATATATACAGAAGATTGGTTCATTTATGCAATGGAATACTATTGAGTGATCGTGACACCAGCATGAATTTTGCAGGCAAATGGATAAAGCTAGAAAATAATATCGAGAGTGAGGTAACTGAGACCCAGAAGTACACGCATGGCATGTACTCACTAATAAGTGTAGATTAGCCAAAGAAGTAGAGAATACCTAGGATACAATCCACAGAGTACAAGAAGATTAACAAGCAGAAGGGCCCAAGTAAGGATGTATCAATCCCACTTGGGAGGGAGAAGAAAACAATCATGAGAGGCAGAGGGAGGGGAGGATCTGGGTGGGAGAGTGAAGAGGGAGGGAAAAGGGGGGATAGAATCAGGTATGGTGGGGTGAGACAGGAGAAAAGCCACGAGGGCCAGAAGAATGAATGGAAATATAAAACCTTGTGGGTGGGAGGTAGGGGAACCCTCTAGAAAGTACCAGAGACCTGTGAGGTAAGAGCCTTTCAGGACTCAAAAGGAGGTATCTTAGTTGAAATGCTAAATAGTAGGGAGAGGGTACTCACAGAGTCCATCTCCAATAGAAAGACAGGGTATCAATTGGAGGGGTGGGGTTGCAATCCCATAGTCAAAAACTCTGAGAATTGTTCCTGTCTAAAAGAACTAAGGGACAAAAATGGAGAAGAGACTGAGAGAAAGAAGGTCCAGTGAGCAGCCCAACTTGGGATCTATCTCAAGAGGAAGCTCCAAGGCCTGACACCATTACTGATGTTATGGTGTGCTTATAGACAGAAGCCTAGCACAGCCATCCTCTGACAGGCCCATCAAGCAGCTGCCTTAGACAAACGCAGATTCTTCCACCCAACCATTGGTCTGAAGTCAGGGACTCCTGAGGTTGAATTAGGGAAAGGCTGGAAGGAACTGAGGAGGATGGCAGCCTCATCGGAATAACCGGCACTCTCTACCAACTCGGACCCCTGAGGTCTCTCAGACCCTGAGCCACCAACCTGCATTCATGAGATAGTTTAAGTTCCCTGATACATATACAGTAGAGGACTCCTTTGTCTGGTCTCAGTGGGAGAAGATGCACCTAACCCTTGAGAGACTTCAGGTCCCAGGGTGTAGGGAGGCCTCGTAGGGATAATCCTCTTGAAGACAGTATGTAGGAGAAATGGGATGAGGAACTGTGTGAGGACAGACCAAGAGGGGGGCAATGACTGAATTGTAAAAGCATAAAAGTAATTTTAAAAGGAAGAAAGGAAGGAAGGAAGGAAGGAAGGAAGGAAAATGGACAAAAGAAGGAGAGAGAGAGAGAGAAAGAGAGAGAGAGAGAGAGAGAGAGAGAGAGAGAGAGAGAGAGAGAGAGAGAGAATAAAGCTACTCAGCCTTGAGGAGACCTTGTTGCAACCTAGAGTTGTATAGTACAATGATTATTGGCTAAGTATAATTTTTCTTGCTAAACATCCCCCTTTCCAGTTTTTCACTACAAAGACCAACCAGGGCTCTTGGATTATTCAAACAATTTGTTTTTCTTATTTAATTTCTATAAAAGATGAAAAATGAACACTTTGACATCCTGCTACCCTGTGGCATCTTACTACCTGACATTCTGAGGTAGCCTACCATATACTCATTTTCTATGTTTTCTATGATTTATAGAATGGTCTGCATTATCCAAGGGTTTTATTGATATTAGCAGAAAATCAAGATGGTAATAAAATATTTCCCATAGAAAAATTATGGTATTGATGGATAAATTAATGAGTGATTTAGAATCTATAAAAATCTTTCAAATATGAAGATGTCAGTGGAAAATGGTTTATTATCAACTATTCAATTTTCTGGTGAAACTTTGTATGTTTTTATAAAGCATATCAGATGAAATCTTTGAGCTAATTTTATGGTTAACATACATTGAAAATGTAAAGTGGCTTTATCTTATGAGTATTTCCCATTACTTTTCTTTACTGGACATAGAAAGAAAAACTTGAGTGAGATATGAAGGCAAATAAATACGTTGTAATACCTCTAATGTAGTAAATATGACAAATAAATAAATAAATAAATAAATAATAAATAAACAAATCCAAAGCTTAAGAAAGATTAAAATAGAGAGAGTAAATGGTTTTTCTATTTTTGAATTTTAACCAATTCCTTATTAATGTATTTTAACTTTTCTTTAATCAATTGTTACCATGGTAGTATTGAATTTAAATATATATGAAAACAAATGTGATTCCCATGGTCAGTTATTACGTGAAATTAGAGAATGCATGTGAGTGACATTTATTATACATCTTATAAAGGACTGAAATCAAATCATCAATACATGTATAAAGAGGCAAAGAATTGGGAATTGAATATATACCTGCCATGTAAGTGTGTGTGTCCGTGTGTATGTGTGTGTCCGTGTGTGTGTGTGTGTGTGATGAGAGGTTGTCATTATAAGAAATTTTATGAACTCTGTATTAGACTACTTAGCTCCCACAGGGTCAGGCTCCTCATCTTCTCACCATTTTATTCAAGAGTGTAACATTGAAATTACTAATATATGAAAACTGGATGCTTTCAGAATAAACAAATGAGTATATAGGCATGTAAAAAGTGCATTTAAAAATTTGCAATTATAGGGCTAAGAATTGATGCTATAGTATGTATTTATATGTATTAGAATATATAAAGTATTAGAATATATTAGAATGCTGTTCCATGATGTACTATTATGGAAGATTTACACCATCATTACCTCTCATTTTCTTTTGTGTAACAACATACAAATCAAAGTATTCAAGTCTTTCAGTCTTTTTATTTTAATAGTAGCCTAGTTATAAGATTTGAGAAATAATAATTCATATTTTATTGATTAAAGGAACAGATGACATTTTTGATGTTATTTGTTGAAAACCCTTTTGAGGCTTCGCATATCTCAAGGGTGTTGTATGAGTTATATAAGTGGATACCTAGGAAAATGTTACAATTCATAAATTAAGACAGGCTTTTATCACTATCCTTGCCTCTAATATTCTCAAGTGTCAGACAGATCCTCTCAGTTTAATCTTTAATTTAATCTATCATCCCTTTCATTCCCAATCACTGTATCATTACCGAGAATCAAAGACTAACCTTGAAAAGAACTTCTTTTGTAATCAGAAATGAAATTCACAATGGAATTCATGTGTGAATTCCCATCCCCTTTAATGCAGGTATTTCACAAATCTCAATGGATAAGTATATGTTGCCTGGGAAATTGTGTCTATAAATTGATAGATATGTTGAAAACTTAGTTTTACATAAATTGATGCATAGTTCCTCCTTCTGTTTGTTGCCGCTAATTCAGAGAGATAACAATTGGATCAAGTATTACTTAGACTCTATCCAAGGAAGCATTGAGTGTACACATTAATTCTCCAAAGCAAGAGATGACATATGTGAAACTTGTTTTCATCCTTTCTTCAGATATTTCTCTTTGTAAAGTTGTCTATATCCTTAAAATACAAATAAATTAAATATTTCACAGCTGTACATTATAAATCCGTATGAAAAGCAGAGTGCTCTGATGTTCCATGCTCTCTGTCTTCATTGCCACATTCCAGGAGACAAACAAGGAACAGCAGGAGGGTCTCCCCATCTCAATTAAAACAGTCAAGGTAACTCCCCAGAGGTATGCCTGGAGTCTGATATCCTGTTGATACCATACAATTCTTAGGAAAACTGGAACCAAGACACCTTAGAGCAATATGCATAAGCAAAGTCTTCCAGTTCTCAGCTGGGTTACTAGCTTAAGCTAGATGTCATTTTTATTTGGCCAAAAGGGTTATATTATATGTCATGTCATATTGTAATTCTAGAAGCATTAACATATCAGTATGTTAATAATATAATGATCAACCTTCATTATTTTGAGGAAATATTTGCATGTGTATTTTAAACTAACTTTTGATTTGAAAAATTCTACACTGACACTGGTATAGCTGGTTCAGAAATAGCTATAGTTTTGAAAGTAAAAGTATTTTGATTATGAAATAATAGAATGTTTCAAATCTGACTGACTTAAGCAAGTTTTTTCCCTCCATGTTCAACTTACTGCAAAGAAATGGCTGATTTTCTATTCATTTTTCTGCCTCTTCTTTCTCTGTATTAGTGAACTAAACTCTTAGGAGGAATGTATAACTGGAATAATTAGATACAATATTTTAAAAAGAAGGGAAGAAGCATTATAGTTTATAGTTCTATAAACTCAGCAATCCTATAATTCCTTTAAGATTGTAGTCAATGCTAAGAATCTTGTGTATATGCAAAGATAGATGGATTGTTAATGGGACTACCTCTGAAAGTACTAAAAACATGTTCATTGCTAATCCCAACAGTGCTGCGTTAAGAAAAGGTATGGATAATTCAGTATGTCTGGACTGGTGAGATAAAATACAGCATGGGTGTCATCTGGGTTCCATTGATTTTCTTTTCATTTTTAAATGGAATTTTACTTAGCTAAGAGATTGTGTGTCATGTGTTTTTGCTTATTATTCAGAGCTTTGGTTATCCCACTAATGTGAGCCCCTTTCATTTCAGACAGACAAAGGACTCTGGGAAGTATGGCAACAAAGCAAGCCAGATCCTGGTAATCACTGGCGAAGGGCCACCATCCTGTTGGGAAAATTGAGGAATTTTGAGGTCATATTTCAAGGAATCAGAACAAGGGACCTAGGGGGCGGAGCTGCGATTGATGATATTGAATTCAATAATTGCACAACTGGTGAGTCTCTGTGAAGTCTTCCTGTCTGGAAAGACACTTATAGTGTGCCCATTTTCACTCCTGTTATAGGTTTATAAAATGTCCTCCACCAATGTGCTTTGTCTGTATATACAAATACATGGAAAAATACAGTTTAATAACTGTAAACTTTAAAATCCTATTAAGAGGTAATATCTGTCCTCAATACATCTGGATTATTGTAACAGCATGTTTCACAAATTTTGTATCTGAGGAAAACCAGCTCACTATTCTAGATGTATGAAACCCCAAGCCATCATACCAGCATATATGGTGTTTCGAGATAGTACCATTCTGCTGGGTCACATAGCTGAAGGGAAAATTGACTCCCTAAGGCCTTTGTTTGTATACTAATTCCATGTAGTCAGCTCTATCCTCATGACCCACTGACATCCTCCAAAGGCCCTACCTTCTAATAAGATCATTGGAAGTTACTATATCAACAGGGAATTTGAATGGGATTTAAATACTTTAAAAGTTACAATACTTTCTCATTATTCAATTGCAGAAGTAAGTCCACTTACATACCCTCCCTCTTCTACCATGCAGAGGTTTTCTTTTTTAAATTCATTTTCAACATTATATAAAATGCCAGGTCTGAGATTTACGTATACATCTTTAGCATAAATTACAAAATGTGGCCCAATAAGATTGAAAGTGGATCCTAAAGCATACATGAATGAGAAATAAATTTAAGTCCACATTAAACAGATCTTGAATTGGAAACTATCCTTGTGAGAAAGTGTCATTCGAACATTAGAGCTTCATTCAGATAACAGTGTGAAAGAATACTGCAATCTTTTCTGACATGTCTAAATGTGAAGTCTAGCTACAGATATTCTTTATAAAACTCCTATAAGGAGTTATATATATATATGTTATATAAGATCAAAAATAATTATAAATAAATTTATACACTTTCATCTTGCAAAATTCATTTAGAGGAATAATGGTTCTATTATATAGTTTGTTCAAGCCTGTGCCATAAAGCATGGGTCTTTTTGAACAAATTAATGTAAAAGCAAATTTTTCTACAAGGTAATGTAGAATCAAAAGACAACTTTAATATTCTTATTTATATTCCAGCTTCTTATAAAATGGATCATAAACAAAACTTATAGAATTCAACATCCATTCCATAGTACCGGGAAGAAGGAAGAGAATATGTACTGAGAAAGAGAAATGTCCATCTTTATAGTCATAAAAATTCTTTTTTTTTTTTTCCATTTTTTATTAGGTATTTAGCTCATTTACATTTCCAATGCTATACCAAAAGTCCCCCATACCCACCCACCCCCACTCCCCTACCCACCCACTCCCCCTTTTTGGCCCTGGCGTCCCCCTGTACTGGGGCATATAAAGTTTGTGTGTCCAATGGGCCTCTCTTTCCAGTGATGGCCGACTAGGCCATCTTTTGATACATATGCAGCTAGAGTCAAGAGCTCCGGGATACTGGTTAGTTCATAATGTTGTTCCACCTATAGGGTTGCAGATCCCTTTAGCTCCTTGGGTTCTTTCTCTAGCTCCTCCATTGGGAGCCCTGTGATCCATCCATTAGCTGACTGTAAGCATCCACTTCTGTGTTTGCTAGGCCCCGGCATAGTCTCACAAGAGACAGCTACATCTGGGTCCTTTCGATAAAATCTTGCTAGTGTATGCAATGGTGTCAGCGTTTGGATGCTGATTATGGGGTGGATCCCTGAATATGGCAGTCTCTACATGGTCCATCCTTTCATCTCAGCTCCAAAATTCTTAATTGACAAGGATACTTCATGTTAACCAATTGTAATTTAGGAGCATTTGTAACCAGTTCTGCAACAAGATCTTGGGGAGACTACTAGCTCATTCTCTTTTTTGTTTTTATTTTAGCTTAAGGCAAGTGACATCATCTCTTTTGCCTTATTTTTCTTACCTACAAAATATCAATGATAATGTTTCTATGTCATGCTGTGCATAGGGGGATTCGAATACTAACTTTAAATGAAGCATATAAAGTATATTTTGTGCTGTAATAGTTGCTAGCTTCAAAAAAAAACTATATAAACAACAGCAAAGGCTAAAAGAATCGTTTTACTAGTGAACAATTCTCTAGCAACACTTGCAGTCTGATTCTGCTCCAAACTCAAACTCCCATTTCAATAAGCTTAGCAAACATCCATTGATTACTGAAGCTGAAGAACATTGTGGAAGTGATGATGTATATCTCCTCAGAGCAGGGAAAATTGTGTGTCCCTTAATATTTGGGCATATGGGTTTTTTATTTTATTTTCACATTTAATGGCATCATTCTTGATTCTCACCCCCACTTTCGACTCCCATGTGTTACTTCTGGATATTCTATTTCCAGGACCTCTCTGTAAATGACCTCCATGACACCAATATACCCAGGTTCCTAGGATAAAAATCCAATAGTCCTAGCAATCATTCATTTTATTCTGAAAACTCTAAAAATCTAATTGAGTTATTATCAGTTTCCAGTGTAGGAAAAAGAAAAGAGAATATTTAGAAAATTTAATATATTTCCAGAAATCAATAAAATCTATGTAGAACAAATTTACTCTGTTTCTCTATAAGTTCATAATAGCTATTCATATCATTCCTATCAAATAATCCTGACTGCAAAAGGCTGAAATGATTTGATGGAAAACACAAGAATCTAGCACCAATTTTAGATTTCTAGTACATTGTCTTCACACCACATCTGATGAAGAGTTTCTCTTTTGTTATAGGTAGTCTCACATCTTTCATTTTCCTCTCAAAGCCCATAACTAAGACTCCTTACTATTCCTGGAAAACATAACTGATCTGAATTGAACACAGGTGGCATGATTATCATGATCTCAGCTCTGCATCACTCTTGATTAAAACTGAAATCAGGAGATCATAAAGAGTGATTGCAGTGTATAATGTTCATGAACAAATAAATCTATAAACAGAAACCTGTAGAGTTTGATGTTAAAAATATAATCTCTTCACTTAGTTTACATGGTAAATTTTGTTTTTTGTTCAATGTGTAAGTGTTGCATTATTTTTAAATAAATACTGGGGCTGAGGAAAGTAATGCCAAGTAGAAAAGGTAAATAACACACTATTAAAATAGGTAGAAAAGACTTTTACTTGAAATAGTGAACAATTAGGGAGTGTGTGGCACTTTATTATATAAATGTAAGTGGAAAACAAAGTGGGATTTGTAAATGGAATGTGGATGGTCTGAAAAGCAGATGAAAATCTATCTGTAGGGACTGTTTGTACAAATCTGAATAGAATATGAAAACTGAGAATAGACAGAGTTCCTCCTGGTTTTCAAAGATTTTCATTCTGATGGTGGATTAAAGTACTTAAAGTAACATCTACTATTGTACCATTCAGTACTGATGGGTGTTATAAATGTCATGAAAAGGAAAGTGATAGAGAGTAAATACTCTGATAGTAGTAGTGAGAAATACTAAACTTAAGAGTCACAGTTAGTCAAGCATAATAAAAGTGAAGTAAGTCACAGTGATAACATCTACAAAAAGAAGCACCCTGGCCTGGAGACAATATGGGCAGATTTATTAAAGAGCACATCGAGGGTGCAGAAAAAGAGTGGAGGAATAGTTAGGGTTCATGGTTAATAGAATTTTGTCATTAAAAAAAAAAAAAGCAATGCTTGCTATCTATAAAAGTACTCTTCCAACAAAGGGACTAAGCAAGGAGATGGTAGACTACTATTTTTTAAGTGTAAATTTTTGCTCTGTAGAAGATTGAACAAATCCCATAAACTTTGTCCTCATTTACTCTTGAAAATAAAAATAGGATGTATCCTATGGGATAGATGTGGATACAACAAATCAATATATACCATGTGCATTGAACACTAATAACTAATGTCAATTACTCCATCAATGTTAAATGATTGGGAACATTGCTATTAGTATAATCACAATATTTAAATGAATCCCTACAACTCTGAAAATAAGGTTACATAGAAATTACTCTATCAGCCAGATTGGTTATCCATCTAATACTTAATGGTAGCTGGCTACTCCTAAAAATCACATTTATTACCTAGAGGTAAGAAACAGCAACCCGACAAGTCCCTTTCTGTCCACTCCAGCACTGGGGTGCCTTGCCTGCGGAGTCTCTGGACACCCACAAGGACCCACACAGGAACCCCCACGGGATCCTAAGACCTCTGGTGAGTGGAACACCACTTCTGATCCTATTCAATTGCGTGGGACCTGAGACTGCATTAACTAGGGAAGCAGATAACCTGGCCTGAACAGGGGCACAAGTCCCTTCCAGTCCACTCCAGCACTGGGGTGCCTTGCCCACGGAGTCTCCGGACACCCGCAAGGACCCACACAGGATCACCCACAGGATCCTAAGACCTCTGGTGAGTGGAACAAAACCTCTGCCAGGAGGCAGGTTCGAACACCAGGTATCTGGGCACCTTCTGTGCAAGAAGAGAGCTTTCTCCGCAGAGAATACTCTAACCACTGAAGCCAAGAAGAGATCTAGTCTCCCAGGTCTGCTGATAGAGGCTAACAGAGTCGCCTGAGAAACAAGCTCTAACCAGAGACAACTATAACAACTAGCTTCAGAGATTACAAGATAGCGAAAGGCAAACATAAGAATCCTACTAACAGAAATCAAGACCACTCACCATCATCAGAACGCAGCACTTCCACCCCACCTAGTCCTGGGCACCCCAAAACAACCGAAAAGCTAGACCCAGATTTAAAAGCATATCTCATGATGATGATAGAGGACATCAAGAAGGACTTGAATAACTCACTTAAAGAAATACAGGAGAACACAGCGAAACAGGTAGAAGACCTTAAAGAGGAAAGACAAAAATTCCTTAAAGAATTGCAGGAAAACACGACCAAACAGGTGATGGAATTGAATAAAACCATCCAAGACATAAAAGGGGAAGTAGACACAATAAAGAAAACCCAAAGTGAGGCAACGCTAGAGATAGAAACCCTAGGAAAGAAATCTGGAACCATAGATGCGAGTATCAGCAACAGAATACAAGAGATGGAAGAGAGAATCTCAGGTGCAGAAGATTCCATAGAGAACATCAGCACAACAATCAAAGAAAATACAAAACGCAAAAAGATCCTAACCAAAACATCCAGGAAATCCAGGACACAATGAGAAGACCAAACCTACGGATAATAGGAGTTAATGAGAATGAAGATTTTCAACTTAAAAGGACAGCAAATATCTTCAACAAAATTATAGGAGAAAACTTCCCAAACCTAAAGAATGACATGCCCATGAACATACAAAAAGCCTACAGAACTCCAAATAGACTGGACCAGAAAAGAAATTCCTCCAGACACATAATAATCAGAACAACAAATGCACTAAATAAAGAGAGAATATTAAAAGCAGTAAGGGAGAAAGGTCAGGTAACGTATAAAGGCAGACCTAACAGAATTAACCAGACTTTTCACCAGAGACGATGAAAGCCAGAAGAGCCTGGACAGATATTATACAGACACTAAGAGAACACAAATGCCAGCCCAGGCTACTATACCCAGCCAAACTCTCAATTACATAGATGGAGAAACCAAAGTATTCCACGACAAAACCAAATTCACAAATTATCTTTCCATGAATCCAGCCCTTCAAAGGATAATAACAGAAAAAAACTAGTACAAGGACGGAAATCGCGCCCTGGAAAAAAAGAAAGAAAGTAATCCCTCAACAAACCAAAAAGAAGATAGCTAAAAGAACAGAATGCCAACTCTAACAACAAAAATAACAGGAAACAACAATTACTTTTCCTTAATATCTCTTAATATCAATGGACTCAATTCCCCAATAAAAAGACATAGACTAACAGACTGGCTACACAAACAGGACCCAACATTCTGCTGCTTACAGGAAACCCATCTCAGGGAAAAAGACAGATGCTACCTCAGAGTGAAAGGCTGGAAAACAATTTTCCAAGCAAATGGTATGAAGAAACAAGCTGGAGTAGCCATTCTAATATCGGATAAAATCGACTTCCAACCCAAAGTTATCAAAAAAGACAAGGAGGGACACTTCATACTCATCAAAGGTAAAATCCTCCAAGAGGAACTCTCAATTCTGAATATCTATGCTCCAAATACAAGGGCAGCCACATTCATTAAAAACACTTTAGTAAAGCTCAAAGCACATATTGCACCTCACACAATAATAGTGGGAGACTTCAACATACCACTTTCATCAATGGACAGATCGTGGAAACAGAAACTAAACAGGGACACAGTGAAACTAACAGAAGTTATGAAACAAATGGACTTAACAGATATCTACAGAACATTTCATCCTAAAACAAAAGGATATACCTTCTTCTCAGCACCTCATGGTACCTTCTCCAAAACTGAACATATAGTTGGGCACAAAACAGGCCTCAACAGATACAAAAAATAGAAATTATCCCATGCATCCTATCAGATCAGCATAGGCTAAAGCTGATCTTCAATAAAAACATAAATAATAGAAATCCAACATTCACGTGAAAACTGAACAACACTCTTCTCAATGATACCTTGGTCAAGGAAGGAATAAAGAAAGAAATTAAAGACTTTTTAGAGTTTAATGAAAATGAAGCCACAAGATACCCAAACCTATGGGAAACAATGAAAGCATTTCTAAGAGGGAAACTCATAGCTCTGAGTCCCTCCAAAAAGAAACTAGAGAGATCACACACTAGCAGCTTAACAACACATCTAAATGCTCTAGAAAAAAAGGAAGCAAATTCACCCAAGAGGAGTAGACGGCAGGAAATAATCAAACTCAGGGGCGAAATCAACCAAATGCAAACAAGAAGAACTATACAAAGAATTAACCAAACGAGGAGTTGGTTCTTTGAGGAAATCAACAAGATAGATAAACCCTTAGCTAGACTCACTAGAGGACACAGGGACAGCATCCTAATTAACAAAATCAGAAATGAAAAGGGAGACATAACAACAGATCCTGAAGAAATCCAAAACACCATCAGAACCTTCTACAAAAGGCTATACTCAACAAAACTGGAAAACCTGGACGAAATGGACAAGTTTCAGAACCAAGTTAACGATCTAAACAGTCCCACATCACCTAAAGAAATAGAAGGAGTCATTAATAGTCTCCCAGCCAAAAAAAGCCCAGGACTAGATGGGTTTAGTGCAGAGTTCTATCAGACCTTCAAAGAAGATCTAATTCCAGTTCTGCACAAACTATTCCACAAAATAGAAGTAGAAGGTACTCTACCCAACTCATTCTATGAAGCCACAATTACTCTGATACCTAAACCACAGAAAGATCCAACAAAGATAGAGAACTTCAGACCAATTTCCCTTATGAATATCGATGCAAAAATACTCAATAAAATTCTCACTGACCGAATCCAAGAACACATTAAAGCAATCATCCATCCTGACCAAGTAGGTTTTATTCCAGGGACGCAGGGATGGTTTAATAAATGGAAATCCATCAACGTAATCCATTATATAAACAAACTCAAAGACAAAAACCACATGATCATCTCGTTAGATGTGGAAAAAGCATTTGACAAGATCCAACACTCATTCATGATAATAGTCTTGGAAAGATCAGGAATTCAAGGCCCATACCTAAACATGAATAAAGCAATCTACAGCAAACCAGTAGTCAACATCAAAGTAAATGGTGAGAAGCTGGAAGCTATCCCACTAAAATCAGGGACTAGACAAGGCTGCCCACTTTCTCCCTACCTCTTCAACATAATACTTGAAGTCCTAGCCAGAGCAATTTGACAACAAAAGGAGGTCAAGGGGATAAAAATTGGAAAAGATGATTTCAAAATATCACTTTTTGCAGATGATATGATAGTATACATAAGTGACCCTAAAAATTCCACCAGAGAACTCCTAAACCTGATAAACAGCTTCAGTGAAGTAACTGGATATAAAATTAACTCAAACAAGTCAATGGCCTTTCTCTACACAAAGAAATTAGGGAAACAACACCCTTCTCAATAGTCACAAATAATATAAAATATCTTGGCATGACTCTAAGGAAGTGAAAGATCTGTATGATAAGAACTTCAAGTCTCTGAAGAAAGAAATTAAATAAGATCTCAGAAAGAGCAATCTGCAAATTCATCTGGAATAAACAAAAACCCAGGATAGCAAAAACTCTTCTCAATGATAAAAGAACCTCTGGTGGAATCACCATGCCTGACCTAAAGCTTTACTACAGAGCAATTGTGATAAAAACTGGTAAGAAGGACACATGCTCCACTATGTTCATAGCAGCCTTATTAATAATATTCAGAAGCTGGAAAGAACCCAGATGCCCCTCAACAGAAGAACAACAGTATTTTCAACTAATGGTGCTGGCACAACTGGAGGTTATAATGTAGAAGAAAGCGAATTGATCCATTCCTATCTTCTTGTACTAAGGTCAATTCTAAGTGGATTAAGAAACTCCATATAAAACCAGAGATACTGAAACTTATAGTGGGGAAAAGCCTCGAAGATATGGGCACAGGGGAAAAATTCCTGAATAGAACAACAATGGCTTTTGCTGTAAGATTGAGAATTGACAAATGGGACCTCGTGAAACTGCAAAGCTTCTGCAAGGCAAAAGATACTGTCAATAAGACAAAAAGACCACCAACAGATTGGGAAAGGATCTTTACCTATCCTAAATCAGATAGGGGACTAATATTCAATATATATAAAGAAATCAAGAAGGTGGACTCCAGAAAATCAAATAACCCCATTAAAACATGGGGCTCAGAGCTAAACAAAGAATTCTCACCTGAGGAATATCGAATGGCTGAGAAGCACCTGAAAATATGCTCAGCATCCTTCATCATCAGATAAATGCAAATCAAAACAACCCTGCAATTCCATCTCACACCAGTCAGAATGGCTAAGATAAAAAATTCAGGTGACAGCAGATGCTGGCAAGGATGTGGAGAAAGAGGAACATTCCTCCATTGTTGGTGGGATTGCGAGCTTGTTACAACCACTCTGGAAATCAGTCTGGCGGTTCCTCAGAAAATTTGACATAGTATTACCAGAGGATCCCGCAATACCTCTCCTGGGCATATATACAGAAGATGTCCCAACCGGTAAGAAGGACACATGCTCTACTATGTTCATAGCAGCCTTATTTATAATAGCCAGAAGCTGGAAAGAACCCAGATGCCCCTCAACAGAGGAATGGATACAAAAAATGTGGTATATTTACACAATGGAGTACTACTCAGCTATTAAAAAGAATGAATTTATGAAATTCCTAAGCAAATGGATGGACCTGGAGGGCATCATCCTAAATGAAGTAACCCAATCACAAAAGAACTCAAATGATATGTACTCACTGATAAGTGGATATTAGCCCAGAAACTTAGTATACCTGAGATATAAGAGATGATTTGTAAAACACATGAAACTGAAGAAGAATGAAGACCAAAGTGTGGACACTGCTCCTTCTTAGAATTGGAAACAATCACCCTGTGATTCTCCATCTTACAGCACAAGCCATTGTTGTTCTATTCAGGAATTTTTCCCCTGTGCCCATATCTTCGAGGCTTTTCCCCACTATAAGTTTTAGTATCTCTGATTTTATATGGAGTTTCTTAATCCACTTAGAATTGACCTTAGTACAAGAAGATAGGAATGGATCAATTCGCTTTCTTCTACATTATAACCTCCAGTTGTGCCAGCACCATTAGTTGAAAATACTGTTGTTCCTCTGTTGAGGGGCATCACCCATGGAAGGAGTTACAGAGACAAAGTTTGGAGCTGAGACAAAAGGATGGACCATCTAGAGACTGCCATATCCAGGGATCCATCCCATAATTAGCCTCCAAACGATGACATCATTGCATATACTAGAAGGTGTTTGCTGAAAGGACCCTGATATAGCTGTCTCTTGTGAGACTAGGCCGGGACCTAGCAAACACATAAGTGGATGCTCACAGTCAGCTATTGGATGGATCACAGGGCCCCCAATGGAGGAGCTAGAAAAAGTAACCAAGGAGCTAAAGAGATCTGCAACCCTGTAGGTGCAACAACATTATGAACTAACCAGTACCCCGGAGCTCTTGACTGTAGCTGCATATGTATCAAAAGATGGCCTAATAAGCCATCACTGGAAAGAGAGGCCCATTGGACATGCAAACTTTATATGCCCCAGTACTGGGGAACGCCAGGGCCAAAAAGTGGGAATGGGTGGGTAGGGGAGTGGTGGGGGGGAGGGTATGGGGGACTTTTGGTATAGCATTGGAAATGTAATTGAGGAAAATACGTAATAAAAAAAAAAAAAAAAAAACAGCAATCCAGCAGGAGAATTCTCTTGTAGCCAGTGTGAAATGATTACCAAGTTTTCTGAGTCCAATGAAATGGAAGAGTCAGTTATGTGATGAATTTGAGAAAAGGAATATGTTACAGCATAAGGGGATATGAGAAGGCAAATCCTAGTGTTTGTGGCAAACTAGACCAACAAGGCCAGGGAAAAGCTATTCAGCATGTCTCATTCCAACTCCCCAATGTTCACCAATTGTTCCATAGCTCACAGCCAAGGAGATGGAGCCATCCTCCAATTTCATTTTCTTGGGAAATAAGACACCTTCGGCAACAGTATAGCAGTAAATGTTAGAAACAAGAGATGATACCTGGGATGGGGTGCTCTTGAACTTTTCTCGTACTTTAGCTTGATGTTTCCTCAGCATCTTCTTCCATCATTACCAGAGTTGCTTGCAAGGAAATGGAAAGAATAGGGATGTACTATGGTCACCAAGAATACTCTCCTACAGGAGCTTGGTGAAGACTTCAAAAGCCCTCAAAAGGAAATATGGTGTCAGACATATCAATATTCCTAGCAGGGTCATGATTTGTAATATTAGTTCAAGTCTTTTAAAGTAATGAAAATACAAGTTTATTTTCTTTTAATATTCAGGTATTCCTTATTGTTATAGTTACTCTATCTTTGACTAAAGGAAATTTTCTAGTAAGAAGAACGGATGCAAAAATTTAATTTGAGCCAAATCCAGGCCGTCAAAAGTTTGTTCTTGCTGGTGGTGGGGATGATAGGATAGATGTTCTTGAAGTAGCATTTTGATATTTAACATAAACTAGCCTTGAACCTTCTGATACTGATTAATAAATACTGAGGTGCTTTAGCTTATTTCTGTATTTGACACAGATAGGACATTTTTCAGTAAATATTTCAACCATGTCTCTTCTTCAGTTAGAGAAAGCCACATGAGTAATACCTTACCAGCTCTTCTAACAATTAGCATGCATAAGTGAAGAACGGAAACCTTGAAATCTTGGTTGCAGACTCCATTGCTGCAGATTCACTTTACTCAACTTGTTTTATTTCAAATATAGCTATTTTCTAGATGTTATCTTTGTATTAGAGAAGACCTCTTGACACATTCAAGATCCAAGCATGAGTACTGGTCTCCCTCAGTTTACAGAACCTCCTTAGTCAGTTTGAGAGATGACTAAGAATGAGAATGACCCTGAGATGAGATGAGAGAATAACCTTGATTTTCAAAACATGGGGTTATGTTTAAGTAAATATAACTTGACCAATCCTTTCAAACTTTAATGCAATTTCTTGAATGATATAGGAAGACACTGTTTGTAATTATAAAGTCATCACATACATAGAGTTGTGCTCAATGGTGAGCTGGGCAGCATTGTGATCTGGAAGTATAAGGTGCTATTCTAAGGATTGCTGTTGCTTAAGGAATGAATGAAAAAAGTCACATATGAGTAATTAACCCTTTGTAAGTTTATTCAGTATAAAGATATCAAAGCAGAGTAAATTAGAATTTAATTGTCTGTGTTAAGAAAGGGCCTTAAGTATCCCCAGTTGTATACTATGAGGAAAGACTAAGGATGCACATACTCGACACTAATAAAATTCTGAACTAAGAGATGAAGCCAGACCTGGTAATATCTGCTCTCAAATCCCATTATTGGCAGCTATGCTATCATCTATTTACCTACTAGATTGAGTTTGAGGCAGGAAACAAGGGTCAAATATCATCATTGTTCATCTTTACACTTAGAACCATACTTTTTACTTCATCTAAAATCAGAAAATAATAAGTGTGGCCCAGATCCATATTGTAAACAGAGGACTATAAGATTGAGTTCACTGTATCTTTGATCAGCTATTTTAAATTAAAACAAAATCAAGGCCATGGATAGGTCTAATTAGTTTAATATTGTTTTCAAGTAAACCACTGTGGCATATAGAAAAAATATCAGATATTGCTTTAGTTTTCAACTGAGAAAAATTAGCATTTTAATGTTAAAAAGTCTATGATTGAAGATGTAATTTACTGATATCATAAACATAAATTGAATATTATAATTAATGTTGTTATATTTGATGATAATCAAAGCCCAATGACAATACTTAGTTATTTGTAATATTAAGAAAAAATAATTACTTGAGCAGATATTTTAGTAAGGCTTAAATAGCCCTTGAAATAGCTCTAGATTCAAATGAAGGCACTGTAAATCTGAATGCTAACATTATCTTCAGGTCTTAAAATTTCTAATTAGAAACTGTTCCAATTCTAATGAATTTCTCCACACATTATTGAATCAGTAAGACCATTACATGGACAATACAATCTTTTAATTTTTCTGGACTATATTTTATTAAAATATTAATTTTTCCAGATAATTTTCACTTTATACTTATACATTATTAAATTTCTTGTTATTTGATTGTAAGATGTACTCCCCAGGTCTGAAATATTTGTACCAATGTTTAAAATGTAGAAGAAATATTAACTTAAGGTGTATTCCAAAACCAATCTGAAACTCTACAGAACCCATCACCATACCATGTATAATGAAGCAAATTACAATAAAATTTCTTTGTATTTATGCATAAGCTTATATTAAGACAGATCTAGAATTCACATCTTCTTGGCTATTGCCTATTATGGGAAATATATATATATATATATATATATATATTCCAAGTCTTTATAATAGCAAATACCTTATTTTATTGAATAAATATAAAATATTATAAATGTATTGAAAAGAAGGCTTATGGTATTATAGGTTTGGAACAATCTGAAACAAAGGAAGCAAGGTCATACAATACAACTATTAACACATTGTTAAAAATAGTAAGATGATTAAAGTATTAAAATTACCAGTGTATAAGAGAACTTCAGCAAATTTATTATGATAAAAAGAAAGGTGGGTGGTAAGAAAGAGCTTTGTTGAGTAGTAATATAAAATGGGGTTAGGGATGTAGAATTAGACTACAGGTTGGTAGTCTCCCAAAGACTAGAGAACAGAGTCTAGAGATTGTCTCAGCTGATAAGACCTGAGTTTAGATCCCCAGAAACTACAAAAAAGTAGTACTATAATAGAGCAAGCATCTATAATCCCAGTACACCCTCCGGGAATGGGAGAAAGAGACAGGACAATCTCCAGATTTTCATAGACCAGCTTCCTGCATTTTAAGACAGCAAAGTGAGATTTCATTTAATTTTCTAGGTTTTCTGGGAGCAACATTGTTTATTTGTCTTAGTTTGGGTTATATTGCTGTGAAAAGACACCAAGACCAAGGCAATTCTTATAAAGCCAGATGTTAAATTGAGGGTGGTTTACAGTTTTAGAGGTTCAGTCCATTATCATCATGGCTAGAATCATGGCAGCATCCAGGCAGACATAGTGCTGTATTAGGCATTGACAATTCTACATCTTGATCTGAGGCATCCAGGTGGAAACTGGATTCTGCACTGGGAAGAGCTTAAGCATAAGAGACCGCAAAGCCTGGCCCACAGTGAAATACAGTCTCCATCAAGGCCACACATACTCTGACAAGGCCACACCTCCTAATAGTGTCACTTCTCATGGGTCAGACACTCAACCACATGAATCTGTGGAGGGCATCCTATTCAAAACACCACATTCCGTTCCCTGACACCTAAAGACATGTAGCCTTATAAGAATTGCCTTGGTCATAGTGTCTTTTCACAGCAATGAAACCCTAACTAAGACAAAATTTGATACCAAAATTTAGGCTATTATGCTAGGATTAAGCATGCTTTTGTTTGAAGGAATGTGGGTTTTAAAACATTAGATTAGAAAAGCAGGAGAATGCTTTAAACGTGGTTTAATGGTGAATTCTAATAGCAGCAGGGAAGATATTGGTGCTAAAGTCAATTTGAACTGTGGAATCACGGCCTAAGAGGTTTCAGAGGAGAAGCTTAGAGATTGTTCTTGTGGTACTTTGGTGAAGAATGGGTCTGCTTTTACCCTTGTCTGAAGAATCTGCCTTATATTAATGACATGGACAAAGGAAATTACAAAACAGTCTAGCATAGATCCTGTGTGGTTGTTCACTCTTATGAAAAGTATTTTGATCAAATGTCACAAGCTTAGAAAGGAAAAATACAAAATATATGATCAAAGGGTTAATGATGTACCAGGAAGTAGAATGGAGCTAAATCCTGTGTTCAAGGAGATAAACAAATATATTAAATAAAATTAAGGGAGTAGTAAACTTGGAGCAAGATCCCATACAGCTAAGCTTCTATCTTGTGAAAAAAAAAAAAGAAAATGTTCTCAAAGGACACTGCCATCTATTCTTTATTTTTTAATTTTTTTTAGTAGATATTTTCTTCATTTATATTTCAAATGCTATCCCAAAAGTCCCCTATACCCTCCTCCTGCCCTGCTGCCCAACCTACCCACTCATGTTGCCTGGCCCTGGCATTCCCCTGTACTGGGCATATAATCTTCGCAAGACCAAGGGCCTCTCAGCCCATTGATGGCCAACTAGGCCATCCTCTGCTACATATGCAACTAGAGATACAAGCTCTGGGGGGTACTGGTTAGTTCATATTGTTGTTCCTCCTATAGGGTTATAGACCCTTTTAGCTCCTTGGGTACTTTCTCTAGCTCCTCCATTGGGGGCCCTGTGTTCCTTGCAATAGATGACTATGAGCATCCACTTCTGTATTTGCCAAGCATAGGCAGGCATAGCCTCATAAGAGATAGCTATATCAGGGTCCTGTCAGCAAAATCTTGCTGGCATATGCAAGTCTCAGTTTGACGGTTGTTTATGGGATGGATCTCTGGGTGCAGCAGTCTCTGGAAGGTCCTTCTTTCCATCTTAGCTCCAAACTTTGTCTCTGTAACTCCTTCCATGGGTATTTTGTTCCCCATTCTAAGAAGGAGTGAAGTATCCACAATTTGGTCTTCCCTCTTGAGTTTCATGTGTTTTGCAAATTGTATCTTAGGTATTCTAAGTTTCTGAGCTAATATCCAGATAGCAGTGAATGCATGTCATGTGTGTTCTTTTGTGATTGCGTTACTATAGTCAGTATGATATCCTCCAGATACATCCATTTGCCTAAAGATTCATAAATTTATTGCTTTTAAAAGCTGAGCAGTACTCCACTGTGTAAATGTACCACATTTTCTGTATCCATTCCTCTGTTGAGGGACATCCAGGTTCTTTTCAGCTTCTGGCTATTATAAATAAGGCTGCTATGAACATAGTGGAGGATGTGTTCTTATTACAATTTGGAGCATCTTCTGGGTATATGCCCAAAAGTGGTATAGCTTCATCCAAGTTTTCCAGTTTTGTTCAGTATAGACTTTGGTAGTAGGATCTAATGATGTTTTGGATTTCCTCAGGTTCTGCTGTTATTTCTCCCTTTACCTTTCTGATTTTGTTAATTAGGATACTGTCCCTGTGCCCTCTAGTTAGTCTGGCTAAGGGTTTATCTATCTTGTCGATTTTCTCAAAAAAACCAGCTCCTGGTTTGGTTGATTCTTTGCATAGTTCTTTTTGTTTCCACTTGGTTGATTTCAGCCCTGAGTTTGATTATTTCTTGCAGTCTGCTCCCTCTTGGGTGAATTTGCCTCCTTTTGTTCTAGAGCTTTTAGGTGTGTTGTCAAGCTGCTAGTGTATGCTCTCTCTAGTTTCTTTTTGGAGGCACTCAGAGCTATGAGTTTTCCTCTTAGTACTGCTTCCATTGTGTCCCATAAGATTGGGTATGTTGTGGCTTCATTTTCATTAAACCCTAAAAAGTATTTAATTACCTTCCTTATTTCTTCCATGACCAAGTAATCATTGAGTAGAGTGTTGTTCAGCTTCCACATGAATTTTGACTTTCTATTATTTATGTTGTTATTGATGATCAGCCTTAGTCCGTGGTGATCTGATAGGATGTATGGGATAATTTCAATATTTTTGTATCTGTTGAGGCCTGTTTTTTGACCGATTATATTTTCAATTTTGGGGAAGGTACCATGAAGTGCTGAGAAGAAGGTGTATCCTTTTGTTTTAGGATAAAATGTTTTGTAGATACCTTTTAAATCCATTTGTTTCATAACTTCTCCTAGTTTCAATGTGTCTCTGTTAGTTTCTGTTTCCAGGATATGTCCATTGTTGAGAGCGGGGTTTTGAAGTCTCCCACTATTATTGTGTGAGGTGCAATGTGTGCTTTGATTTTTACTGAAGTTTCTTTAATGAATATGGCTGCCCTTGCATTTGGAGCATAGATATTTAGAATTGAGAGTTCATCTTGCAAGATTTTACCTGTCATGAGTATGAAGTACCCCTCCTTGTCTTTTTTGATAACTCTGGGTTGGAAGTTGATTTTATTCAATATTAGAATGGCTACTCCATCTTGTTTCTTCAAACCATTTGCTTGGAAAATTGTTTTCCAGCCTTTTACTCTCAGGTAGTTTCTGTCTTTGTCCCTAAGGTGGGTTTCTAGTATGCAGCAAAATGTTGGGTCCTGTTTATATAGCCAGTCTGTTATTCTATGTCTTTTTATTGGGGAGTTGAGTCCATTGATATTAAGAGATACTAAGGAGAAGTAATTGTTGCTTCCTGTTATTTTTGTTGTTAGACTTGGCATTCTGTTCTTGTGGCTATCTTCTTTCAAGTTTGTTGAAGGATTACTTTCTTGCTTTTCTAGGGTGTAGTTTCTCTCCTTTTGTTGGTGTTTTCCCTTTATTATCCTTTGAAAGGCTGGATTTGTGGAAAGATATTGTGTGTATTTGGTTTTGTCATGGAATCCTTTGTTTTCTCCATCTATGGTAATTGGGAGTTTTGCTGGGTAGAGTAGCCTGGGCTGGCATTTGTGTTCTCTTAGGTAGTGTATAACATTGCCCGGACCTGCAGGTATAATCAGCAGGGACCCAGGGCAGGAGAGAGAGAGAGAGTGGGAGGTTCAAGAGACACAAAGAGTGAGAGCAAGGTAATCATACTGATCAAGCTCTGAAAACTTTATTCAAGAGTGGCAATATAAGCATAAGCAAGAGAAGGCTCCAAGGGAGGGGGGAAGAGCCCAGTGGCTCTCTGAAGGTCAGGTGACAATCTTCAGCTCCTGGAACCAATGGTCATAGTGTACTCTTTTCCCACAAACATTCTTACAGTTATGACCACGATTGTTCTCTCAGGATTGTTTATGTAAGCTAGCAAATATCCCCAAGGTCGTGGCTGAGGCCATGGCTCCCGTCATAACATCTGTCCAGGATCTTCTGGCTTTCATAGTCTCTAGTGAGAAGTCTGGTGTAATTCTAATAAGTCTGCCTTTATATGTTACTTGAAATTTTTCCCTTGCTGATTTTAATATTCTATCTATTTAGTTCATTTGATGTTCTCATTACTATGTGTTGGGAGGAATTTCTTTTCTAGTCCAGTCTATTTGGAGTTTTCTAGGCTTCTTGTATGTTCATGGTCATCTCTTTCTTTAGGTTAGGAAAGTTTTCTTCTATAATTTTGTTCAAAATATTTACTGGCCCTTTATGTTGAAAATCTTCATTCTCATCTATACCTATTATTCTTAGGTTTGATCTTCCCATTGTGTCCTGGATTTCCTAGATGTTTTGAGTTAGGATCTTTTTATATTTTGCATTTTCTTTGATTGATGTGTCCATGTTTTCTATGGAATCTTCTGCATCTGAGATTCTCTCTCTTCCATCTCTTGTAGTCTGTTGCTGCTGATGCTCCCATCTATGGTTCCTGACTTCTTTCCTAGTGTTTCTATCTCCAGAGTTATCTCCCTTTGGGTTTTCTTTATTGTTTCCACTTCCATTTTTAGATCTTGGCTGGTTTTGTTCAATTCCATCACCTGTTTGGTTGAAAACCCATAGTTCTTTCAGGGATTTTTGTGTTTCCTCTTTAAGTACTTCTTTTGTTTAGCAGTGTTCTCCTTTATCTCTTTGAGTGAGTTATTAATGTCCTTCTTAAAATCCTCTACCAGCATCATGAGATATGAGTTTAAGTCCGAATCTTGATTTTCAGTTGTGTTGGGGTACCCATGACTTGCTGTGGTGGGAGTACTACTGGGTTCTGATGATGCAGAGTGGTCTTGGTTTCTGTAAGTAAGATTCTTACGTTTGCCTTTTACCATGTTGTAATCTCTGGTGTTAGATGTTTTAGGTATCTCTGACTGTACCTTGTTCCTCTTGTGATTTTGTTAGCCTCTGTCAGCACTCCTACGAGTCCAATTCTCCCCTGAGTCCCAGTGGTCAGAGCAATCTCTGCAGGCAAGCGCTCCTCTGACAGAGAAGGAACACAGCGGTCAGGAGCTCAGCTCTTCCTCCTCGCTGAGGATGAAGGACTGAAGGGCCCCAGTCCAAGACCCTCTATTGCTTCTGAGGCCCGTGTGCTCTCCTGCGCAAACTGGTCTCTGAGAGACCCCGGATACAAGATGGTGATTTTGCCTGAGTCCCAGGGTCAGAGCCCTCCCTGGATACTGACTCTCCTATGGCTGGGAAGTTATGCAGAGGTCTGAGTCTCAGCTCTGCCTTCTGGCTGAGGATGAAGGCCCAAAGGGACCCTGTCCAAGAAGCTCTGTTGCTTCTTCTTCCCACAGGCTCTTCTGTATGGACTGGTCTCTGAGAGACCTGGGATACAAAATTGCTAACTGTTCTAAATTTCTAATTCATTTTTGGTTGTAGGAGGGATAGTTATAGTACGTTAGGCATTAGTATGACATAGTTATTGTTGCTTGCAACCATGAGCAGGGCCCTTGGGGTAGGGGTAAAAAGGCAGAGATTCAAGGACACAGACTACAGGAGTCAGGAAAGTGGCAAAAGCACACTCATTTATTGCAGGAACTGGGCAAACTTTTATACCCTCCTCTCAACAGCTCATTGGCTCTCAAGTAGCCAGATGTGGTCACGTTTCTTTCCCATTGGCTCACTTCATAGCCTGTTCCAGTGATAGCAGTCTCTAGCCATCCTGGAAAGGTTCTAGGTAGGCTCAGGGAAGAAGTATCAGTGGCACATGAGCCAGCATTGCTGCTGGGCCTACTTGACTAAGTTGCCTCTACAAGTTATTATTTTTATTTAGGCATAAGGGGATATGATTGTGTGTGAAGTTGAGAAGGGGTAGATCATGATGGCTATTCTTGCATTTCAACTTGACTATATCTAGAATGAACTATAATCCAGAAATGGAGGGCGCACCTGATCTATATCTCGAGGCAAGAAGACAACATACCTTTGATCCCAAATATTCAGGTTAGAAGACACAAGGTCTTGATCCAGATCAAAACACAACTTTAATCCAGATCTTGAGGAATAGTGAGCATGCTTGTAAAGATTCTTAATGGAAAAGAATTGATAAAAAGCTTAGGTCCAGGCATGGCGGTACATGCATTTAACCCCAGCGCTCAGGAGACAGAGGCATGTGGATCTCTGAATTCAAGATCAGTTTATTGTGCAAGTTTCAGAACAGCCAATCTTAGGCAGAGAGAGAGAAAAACTGAAACTAAAATGCTGTTGCTGATGTAATAAAACAAGGGTTCCCAGAAAGCAGCAGAACTTGACAGCTTCAGTTGTGTAGCTCTGGCTTTAGAGTCTAGAATAGAATAAGGAGGTATGAGATCTCCCTCCACAACCAAGGAGTCACCAAGGTCAAATATTTTACAGGGGAGTCCCTTTGTGGAGGCCAAGAGAGGCCATTGCATGGCACATTTAGATGAAGCCTAAATTGACTTAAAGACCCCCAAGAGGTTAGAGATGCCAGAGCAGTGGGATACCTGCAGACAAAAGCTGCTAACAAGGAGTGAAAACAATCCAAAAGAAAGAACTGTGCTGCAGTCAACAAAGTTGAAAGGAATTGGAGATCCAAAGAGCATTTTAATATCAGAAATGGAATTCAAAAGATTGGAGTTGGCCCAGCTGTTTTTCAGTCTAGCTTTGGTCCAGTATTTCTAAACTGTGCTCCCCTCCTGATGTTTTGGAAGAGTAACGTGCTATGATATGATGAAAGAATGTGTTTTGCTTTTTGATTTTGAAATTTCAGCAATTGCATGAACTTCAGAAGAGACTATGAACTTTGGAGTTTTATACATTTTTGAGATTGTGATAGACCATTTTTAAACATTGTTAAGATTGTGATAGGGGACCATTACAGTTGGACTAAATGTATTTTCCATTATGTTGTGGCTATAAACCTATGGGGATTAGGGAGTGGAATATGGTGGCTTAAATAGGTCTGGCCCCATAGATTCATGTGTTTGAACACTTAGCACATAGGGAGTGACTATTAAGAACTGTGGCCTTGTTGTAGTAGGTGTGGTGCTGGAAGCAGGCTTTGAGAATACACACATTCTCTCTCTCTCTCTCTCTCTCTCTCTCTCTCTCTCTCTCTTCTTCCCTTTTTCCACTCTTCTGCCCCATCCCTGCTTAAACCATCAGCTCACAAAATGCACCCCCAATACCAATATTCATATATATCACATTTGTTCTATTTTCCCCTCTCATTATATGATTTACTTGATTTCATGATCATCAATCCCCAAGTTAGTTCTTCAAGCACATTTCATTTTGGTTGGCAGTTGCCATGCCCCTTCATTCTTCTATATCCATCATCCTCGATCCTCATCCTTGAAACTTTCTGTCTCAATATTTTTTGTTTCTACTTCCATTTCATCTCTATTCTGCAATTCCCCATTTCTAAAAGTATCCCTCACCAAATCCCATGTATAGTTTCTTAGATCCACAAATTAAACACACAAAGGAAAAGTTTTCAAGTTAGAAAGAGAGAACATGCCACATTTGTATTTTGGAGACTGGTGACTTTCTGAGAGTTTTTGTCCTTTTTTTCTCTATTTTTTTTTTCACCTAATAAAACTCTGATACATTTTCCTTCCCTAGCTGTACCATCTACACATTTCTTTTTTAATCCATTGTGCTCTGTTCATAGAACATCCTGGATTTATTTTCATTGCTGATTTCTCAGTGGTTCATTAAAATTCTCTTAATTGTACCACTCTGGTAGAAATGCAAGCATGGAATTAGGTGATTATCCTGATTATCTGCGACTCACAGGAATTCATCTGGCTGGATGATGCTTTCATTCTCTTAATTACTTTAGACATAGGTAATGTACAAAGTATTAAATGGTTTTTTTTTAATCTAAAGTAAGATTAATATGTAATTTCAATGATTAAAAATGGAAAAAAATGGGGGTATTAAGAAATTATTAATTTTATCCCTAAACAATATCTTTTTAAATCTTGTTAGTATATCTCTAGCTCATTTTCATATAAATTATTTTAAGCCTGCAAACAATTTAGGGGGTGGAAACAAAAATTGAATTTTATCTCCTGTACATTAAAAATGAAAAACACATTGAAATGAAGTTTGAGTTAGTTCAACTTTCTCTGATCATATGTGTCTTTCTAATAATTAGGGGAGTCTGTGAATGAATAAAAAGATCTTCCTCCAGAAGGCCCACTGAAGACCTCCACAGAGTAATAAGGCTTTGGCGTTCAGACAACTTTAACTTCCATAAGGTTCTTGTACCTTGGGAAAGCAGAAAGCTTATGTCCAGGAAGTCACTCCATACTTAACAAGTCTTGTTTGACTATCATCACACTAATAAAAATTTTACTTTCTGTAGAGCACAAAAGAAAAGTCAAAGCTGTTCCTCTTTTATCAAATATCTCTTCTTCCTTCTTATACCTATACGTGATTTTTCTGTGCAATCATTTAAACCATTAGTTTGAAGTGTGCATCAATATATGGTTTAAATTACATGAGCATAAATAAGAAATAGATATTTAAAATGCATCTATATGTAAAATGTTCAAGGAAAACATTTGGTTTTATGATAGACAGGGAAAGTTTGCACATATAATAATTCCTTCAAAAGTATATGAAGAGTTTATAAAGTCACTTTTTTATTTCAGAAAAGTGAAAAATCAATCTTAAGTATTTTCCAATATCTATGTCAACTGATGTCACATTTGTTTCTATTTGTCTAAGCTCTCTGTATGCACTGCTATGCAGCCCAGTAGTTTCTTACTCTGAACATTTTGACACTAGCTGAAATTTTTGCCATTAAGATCATTACAATGGCAATTTCAAATGTTTTGCTATCAACTGTCTGATATGTACACTGTCCTTCTTTAAACCCCACATTCTCTCTTAATATAAAATATTTAAATGATCACAGTGAATAAAGAGAATAAAGGGTAATGCTATTTCTAGACATGTGGAAATACTGACCACATAATATCCCCTTGCCTGCAATGTTGAGATTTTCTTTTATTTGCAAACCTTGCTCCCATAGTCTTTCTAGAAAAGAGCTCAATCAACTATATTAGACAGTGTCCTAGGAAAAAATATTCGTAGCAGAGATTTACCCCTTTTATTACTGTAAATGTCAATTTTCCTTCAAATAAATGGGAGTATCTTAGGTATATTAGTTTGCAATATATTATGGAATTTGCATATGGAAACTAAGAAGAATAGAGTTTATGAAGAAATTCCTATAAAGAGTGTTTCCTTTTCGGTGAGTTCCCTGGCATACGCCCCCTCCTAGCTAAGTATCTAAAGACCATTCTAAGATAATAAAGCGTTAAATGTGTACACAACAGTACAGAATGGGGTTACCTTATGCCCTGCTGAAAGTAATCCATAAACACCCTCAATTACATCACACAGCACAATGTTTGAATACATTTCCAGTACTATGCTACAAATTCTACTTTTATTTGTTTTGTTTGTTGTTAGAATTTCATATATCAGGACAATATTTACATAGCCTCCCCCACCTTCTCCTATAAATCTTCTATGTACTCACCACTCTCCTTCAAAACCATTCACTGGGGTTTGGAACCTGTGATCAATTATTTTCCCCATTTGGCCAGCTGCAGATGAAATGACACATTTATAAGATAAGTCCTACATTTAAAGCTCAGGGGGCCTCATGAAAGAAGGGACCAAGAGTGTGTAGAGCCACTAGACCATAGTATTTGCTGTGAGATAGTATCTTCTCTTTATTACAAGGATCTGCACTCATGAAAATTTTATAAGATTGTTACTTCAGCAAGTCCTGGACAATGACAACACCAGTTGTCATGGCAACATGGATGAAAGAAATCTCACAAGGTCGAGATGAAGAGCTATAGGCAGTCGATGGCTGCTGAAAGAAGAAGAATCAGTTTTCTCTGAAGATATGAGCCAGATAGGTTATCTTATTCCAAATGGTCAGGCCTAAACACATGTACATATGAGTAGCAAAACCAGACTCTGCTAAGCTATTATTTTAGTTGGATAAATATCTAGTCTTATCTTATTTAAATGCCATGTGGTGCTACTCAGATTATTCTGACCAATAATGGCCTTCCATTTCTGGTGTCATCACTATAGAATATGTGAGAATACCTTTCATTTCACATATTATCAACCATCTCAATAGCTATTTTTATCATTTGGCTGACCAAACAGATCAATTAAGATTGTATATGTGCAAGGTACTGGATCAATAAGTAATCTATCTTTTAAATTTACCACTTTCTTATCTTAAAAGATACTTTCTTTTCTTAGGATTTTGAAGTCTCCTTCTTAAAATTTATTTGTGCCTGATATACATAGTTGTTCCATAAAAACCATATATATCATTCAATTCACACAATTCACTGTACCCCAGAATACTGACTTCTAGTCTATTCATATCTTTGCAGTTATATATTTCTGATGAAAATGGTCCTTATCTAAAGACTTAGTATAGTTATCATATTTTAAATAATTTAAAAAGTGGGTGTTAACTGTTTAAAGTCAAAACATCATTTTCCCAAGGAGTAATTATATATTCATATTCATATATTGAAAATATAAAGTAACCCAAATTGCATAGACTTGCATACTGAAGAGTCTTCATATACTATGTTCGTTTTACAATGAATTCTCACTTGAGTTAATTACAGTAACGTAATAAAGTTTCTATACTTAAACTGTTGATTATAGTCTTAGATTAGCTCTCCCTCCTTCTTCAAATTTACACCATTTTATTTCATTAGTAGTTAGGATTTGCTGTTTTACAAGTTTTATCTAAAGATGTTTTACAAGTTTAGCAGCATAAAGATGACTCAAATATAATAATAATGCACTAAGATGGAATCTACAAAAGTCTGGTCTTTTTAATCATAAAAATTCAACCTAAAATGAAGTAAATTTCCCAAACTCGGGCATACCAGGCTATAGTCATTTATTCAATAAAGATATTTATTTATAAGCTTAATTAAGTTATTGACGATTTAAAAATCTTTTTTCTATTTTTTATGTGATAATTTCTTTATTTACTTTGCAAATATTGTCCTCTTTTCTAGTTTCCCCTCCGAAAAACCCCCTATTCCCCACCCCCACCATCCCACCCACTCCTGCTTCCTGGTCCTGGCATTCCCCTATAGTGGGGCATAGAACCTTCACAGGACCAAGGGCCTCTCCTCCCATTGATGACCAACTAGGTCATCCTCTGCTACTAGAGCCATGCAGTCCCACCATGTGTTTTCTTTGGTCCCTGGGAGCTCTGGAGGTACTGGTTAGTTAATATTGTTGTTCCTCCTAGAGGGCTGCAATCCCCTTCAGCTCCTTGGATACTTTCTCTAGTGCCTTCATTGGGGAACCTGTGGTCTGTCCAATGGATTGCTGTGAGCATCCACTTCTATATTTGTCAGGCACTGGCAAAGCCTCTCAGGAGGCAGCTATATCAGGCTCCTGTCAGCAAGCTATTGTTGGCATCCACAATAGCTTGCAACCCAGCTTGTCTGGGTTGCACGCTGGTACAACCACTCTGGATATCATTTTGGCAGTTCTCCAGAAAATTGGACATAATACTCCCAGAGGAACCAGCAATACCTCTCCTGGGCATATACCCAGATGTTCCAACTTATAATAAGGACACATGCTTTACTATGTTCATAGCAGCCTTATTTCTAATAGCCAGAAGCTGGAAAGAACCCAGATGTCCCTCAACAGAAGTATGGATACAGAAAATGTGGTATATTTACACAGTGGACTACTAGGCAGCTATTAAAAGCAATGAATTTATGAAATTCTTAGACAAATGGATGGACCTGGAGGATATCAACCTGAGTGAGGTAACCCAATCACAAAAGAACATACATGATATGCACTCACTGATAAATGGGTATTAGATCAGCAGCTCGAAATGCCCAGGATACAATTTGCAAAGCACGTGAAACTCTTGAAGAAGGAAGACCAAAGTGTGGATACTTCGATCCTTCTTAGAAGGGGGAACAAAATACCCATGGAAGGAGTTACAGAGGCAAAGTGTGAAGCAGAGACTGAAGGAATGCATCCAGATACTGTCCCACCTGGGATACATGCCACATAAAATAGTTTTATAATTTTAAGATACTATGAAGCTATGATATATAATTTTTCTATAGATACTGTCCCATCTGGGATACATGCCATATAAAAATAGTTTTATAATTTTAAGATACTATGAAGCTATGATATATCATTTTTCTATAGGTCTATAATGGAAATTGAAAAATATAAATACTTTCATGATTCTATGAACATCTACTAACTCCCCTTTAATGGAACCAGTATTACTTCCATTATCATAACTTGCACTTATTAATTAAAAACTAAATATTAAATGATTTCATAGTCCCAGTAAAATATAATGGAAACTTCCACTCCACCAGAGTGCTGAATGTAGAGATATCTATGGACATTTCTTAGTAAAGTGAAAATAACCCAGATCACACAGCTCTTAGAAGAGATGAAATTAATAATATTAGACCTAGGAGAAGGATGACTAATACAAGGGATAAAGAAAGTATGTTGTTTCTTTGAGTCTGTGGTTGAGCAGCACCCTTTGTAGGACCCACAAATGAAAAGCCTGCAGTTGGGGAGGAAATTGTTGTGAAAAGGATGCAAACAAAGTTTATGTCATAGACTGAAAAATTTAGACAGAGAGCAAAATTTAACTGCAGAACTTAGGGGAAAGGTTCTATAAATTAGTCTGATCCAACAACTACAAAGGATGTTTGACCCATGAACTGGAGTTTTAATCTATTTAAACAAAAATGATAAGCTTTTAAAAGGCTGAAAGATACAGCCTGCCCTGTTACTCTGAATTATTGGCTTTTGATAGATTCTAGGAGAAAAGGAATCACTGCTCTTAGTTCTATACTCACTTCTGAGCCCATCAAGCTTCTATGGATATTTACAAACCAATTATCATGCAGACTGCCCTGGTTAATGGCAGAGGATCACAAACCAGTATAGAATTGCTATAGGCCGGGCTTGGTAGGAAGATGCATGGTGACAGTGTTCAGTATGCATTGTTTATATGTGCCAAATTTCTTTAAAACAAATTAATATAATGAAAATGCAGGTATTGAATGATGTGATAAATAACTGGAGGTTGAATAAAAGATAGGTGGCTGTCCAGAAGTCTACCTTGGGCAGTTGTTAAAAAATCACCAACTTAAAAATTGGAAATCTATGAAACAGTTATCTATCTTAAACCGTATGGCAATATTATGACAATATTGAATCAATGTTGGGTTTTTCTTTCATAGTTGGAGAAACCACTGATATTTGTTCAGAAGAAACAGATTTTTTGTGCCAAGACAAGAAGTGCATCGCATCCCACCTTGTTTGTGACTACAAGCCAGACTGCTCTGACACTTCTGATGAAGCTCATTGTGGTGAGTACGTCTGCCTGCCACTGTGTGGTCTTTTAAACTCATGCCTTCTCTAATGGCTTTGATGGATCAGAAGAAATGTTCTTTTGGGGGCTGGACAAGTGGTTAAGAACCTAAATCACTTCCAATGTAAGTGTGAGGACCTGAGGTTGACTCTTCAGAATGCACATACACTTGACCATTTCAGGACATGTCTGCATCCTAGTGTTCCTAAGGAAAGATGGGAGGCAAAGACAGAAGTGTCTTTAGAAACAGGAGTTAGCTAGCTGAAATACATAGAAGAAAATAACACAGGACTCTTATTCGAACATGTGAAATGAAACCATGGGCACCCACACTGCCCTCTCACCTTCACTCAAGTGCCATGGAACATGCAGAATCACACACACACACACACACACACACACACACACACACACATACACATGAATATATGCACTATCATAAATATGAGACAAAGATTACTACTACTACTACCATCACTAATACTACTATTACTAGTAGTAGTAGTAGTAGTAGTAGTAATATTGTTATTGCCCGCCCATTCAAGAAATTAAATTTAGACTGCAAAACATTTTATCCAACTGTTCTGCAAGAATATCCAAAAAAAGTAGCCCTCTCATCCGTTTTTACTTTATAAAGAAAACTCCATGAAATCAACTACTAGGCATCACCATCATATGTGCGTGTAGAACTAGATCAGAGAAGTCTGAAGTACAAAACAAGAAACCAGCTGTCTACATTATACATTAGCTTTATCAACTAGATTGTCTTTGCCATCCCTCTTTCAAATGTGGTTGATTTATAGATAAAATGGAAAAAACACTAAAAGTGAAAAGTAAGCACATTTTGTTAACTCTGTTGCATTAGATTGTGAGACTATGAGGTTCACCTCATTTTTTCAATTCAGTACTTTGAAGTGTGGAAGATAAAACAAGTTTGTAATTTAAAAGTATATGTTATGTGCATCTTTTTACTGAAACAAATCCCATCACCTCCCCTGTGGAACAGGTGCTCGAAAATAGGCCAGATCAGAAAATAAGCTGAATCATTATGCCTTTACCTTCTGGAATTCTAGAATATCTGGCATATATTTCTATGTCTGCCTCCAAAGAGAACCTTGTTTGGTTTCACAGTGATTAGGATTAAAATCAGGGCCTTGTGCTTGATCTACAGAAAATCTGCCATTGAGCTTGAGCTTGAGCACATCCACACAGAGTCTTGAAATCATACAGTGTGTTTATTGCAATTCTAGCTTGCTGCAAATATGCTACCCCAAAAGTTAGTGGTCCAGGCAGCACCTGTATATCTCGTCACTTTGTGAGTTGACAAATCAACTTGGTAGTTAGAATAACTGGTGTGACTTCATGGAACTGGACAATCAACTCTGTGATAGATTCTTTTTCTTTGCACTTGAACAGCTAGTACTCTGCTTTCTCTGTCTTAATTCAGCGGGAATTTCATCCTCCAGAGGTAACTTGCACTCATATAACATGACCACCATACAGGACAGAAGGGTCATTTTACTGACTTCTATCAAAGCTGACCCTCCTAGAATCCTCCATTGCAGAGCCACAGGAAATCTAACCAAAGCTCATTTAGTTTAACTGTACATGTCCCAGATATCACCTGCAACCCATTCTGATTGCCAAGCAAATGAAGTCTAGTCTGGACATAAATAGATAAAAGAAGTATAATACCCAAGATACAAGATAAAATTTGCAAAACACATGAAACTCAAGAAGAACGAAGACCAAAGTGTAGACACTTTGCCCCTTCTTAGATTTGGAAACAAAATACCCATGGAAGGAGTTACAGAGACAAAGTTTGGAGCTGAGAGAAAGGATGGGCCATCTAGAGACTGCCATACCCGGGGATCCATCCCATAATCAGCCTCCAAATGTTGACACCATTGCATACACTAGCAAGATTTTGCTAAAAGGACCCAGATATAGCTGTCTCTTGTGAGACTATGCTGGGGTCTAGCAAACACAGAAGTGGATGCTCACAGTCAGCTATTGGATGGATCACAGGGCTCCCAATGTAGGAGCTAGAGAAAGTACCCAGGGAGCTGAAGGGGTCTGCAACCCTATAGGTGGAACAACAACATGAACTAACCAGTACTCCCCGGAGCTCGTGTCTCTAGCTGCATATGTATCAAAAGATGGCCTAATCGGCCATCATTTGAAAGAGAGCCCCATTGGTCTTGCAAACTTTATATGCCTCAGCATAGGGGAATGTCAGGGCCAAGAAGTGGGAGTGGGTGGGTAGGGGAGTGGGGGGGGGGGAGGATATGGGGGACTTTTGGGATAGCATTGGAAATGTAAATGAAGAAAATACCTAATTAAAAAAAGGAAGTATACATGTGAATATGCCCTGTACCATAAGGAGATGAGAAACAATGGTGATTGTCTTGCCATCGATGTCTTTCTCTTTTTCGTAGTTTGCTCTTAAAGAAAAAACAGTAACAAAATAAATTATACTAAAATAAAAGAAAAACCATCATCTCTCTGTAATTGTGTGTGTGTGTGTGTGTGTGTGTGTGTGTGTGTGTGTAATGTCTGGCATTGAGTCTCTCTATTTGTGCCCATCTGCTGCAGGAGGGAGTGAGATGGCAGGATAAAGTACCAACCTATAAGTATAGCAAAGTATCATTAGAAGTTAATTAGCGAAGTATCATTATTGTTAGTTTTTCTTGTTTTAAAGACCAGTATTGTTTGGTGTGCTTAACTCATCATCATTTTCAGTCTTTAGAGCTAATATGACCGTGAGTCTATGCCAGCACTCATCTTTTCCCTTTACACATTTACTTGGGTTTACTACTTCTAACTTTGGGGTGGGACATTTAGATAGGGTTTCTCTGTGTAACCCTGCTTGTCCTGAAACTCATTCTGTAGACCAGGCTGGCCTGGAATGCACAAAGATTCAACTGTCTCTGCCTCCAGGGTACTGGAATTAAAAGTCTGTGCCACTATCTATTACCATGCAGCTGTGTTCCTTATTTCTTAATATTTTTGTAAAATAAGCATAACAGAATCTTTTCATTTGATTCATTTTAAATATAGAGTATACTGAAATTAATCATATTATTGTCCAACAATCACCAGTATCCTTGAGGTCAGGGATGGTGATTACTGTTATTTTATTAATGAGAAGAGTTTTCACTATCCTAGGTTTTTTGTTATTCCAGATGAATTTGCAAATTGCTCTTTCTAACTATATGAAGAATTGAGTTGGAAATCTAATGGGGATTACATTGAATCTGTAGATTGCTTTCAACAAGGTGGCCATTCTTTTCTATATTAATCCTGTAAATCGATGAGCATGAGAGATCTTTCCATCTTCTGAGATCTTCTTTAATTTTTTTTCTTCAGGGACTTGAAGTTCTTGTCATACAGATCTTTCAGTCACTTAGAGTCACACCAAAGTATTTTATATTATTTGTGACTATTGTGAAGGGTGTTGTTTCCCTAATTTCTTTCTCAGCCTGTTTATTATTTGAGTAGTGGAAGGTCACTGATATGTTTGAGTTAGTTTTATATCCAGGCTCTTTGCTGAAGTTGTTTTTCAGGTTTAGGGGTTCTCTGGTAGAATTTTTGGAGTCAATTAAGTATACTATCATATGATCTGCAAATAGTGACATTTTGACTTCTTCCTTTCCAAATTATATCCCCTTGATCTCCTTTTGTTGTCTAATTGCTCTGGCTAGGACTTCACGGACTATGTTAAATAGGTAGGGAGAGAGTGGGCAGCCTTGCCTAGTCCCTGATTCTAGTGGGATTTCTTCAAAGTTGCTCTCCATTTAATTTGATATTTGCTACTGGTTTGCTGTATATTGCTTTTACTATGTTTAGGTATGAGCCTTGAATTCTTGATCTTTCCAAGACTTTTATCATGAAGGAGTGTTGAATTTTGTCAAATGCTGAGATTATCATGTCAGGTTTTTTTTTTTTTTTGGATATATATATATATATATAATGAATTACGTTGATGGATTTCCGTATATTGAATCGACCCAGCATCCCTGGGATAAAGTCTACTTGATCATGATGGATAATGGTTTTGATGTGTTCTTGAATTCGGTTTGTGATAATTTTATTGAGTATTTTTGCATCGATATTCATAAGGGAAATTTGCCTAAAGTTATCTTTCTTTGTTGGTTCCTCGTGTGGTTTAGCTATCAGAGTAATTGTTGCTTCATAGAATGAGTTTTGTAGAATTCCTTCTATTTTACTTTGTGGAATAGTTTGAGGAGTATTCGTATTAGGTCTCCTTTGAAGGTGTGATAGAACTCTGCACTAAATCTATCTGGTCCTGGGCTTTTTTTGATTGGGAGACTATTAATGACTGTTTTTATTTTTTTAGGGAGTATGGGACTGTTTAGATCATTTATCTGATCCTGATTTAACTTTGGTACCTGGTATCTTTCTAGAAATGTGTCCATTTCATCCAGAGTTTCCAGTTTTGTTTAATATATGCTTTTGGAGTAGGATTTGATGATTTTTTAGATTTCCTTGGTTTCTGTTGTTATATCTCCATTTTCATTTCTGATTTTGTTAATTTGGGTACTGTCTCTGTGCCCTCTGGTTAGTCCAGCTAAGGGTTTATCAATCTTGTTGGTTTTCTCAAAGAACCAGCTCCTGGATTGGTTGATTCTTTGTATAGTTCTTTTTGTTTCTATTTGTTTGATTTCAGCCCTGAGTTTGATTATTTCCTGCATCTACTCTTCTTGGGTGTATTTGCTTCTTTTTGTTCTAGAGCTCTCAGGTATGCTGTTAAACTACTAGTGTATGCTCTCTCCTGTTTCTTTTTGGAGGCACTCAGTGCTATGAGTGTTCCTCTTAGGTCTGCTTTCATTATGTCCCATAAGTTTAAATATGTTGTATCTTCATTCTCTTTAAATTCGAAACGGTCTTTAATTTATTGTTTTCTTTGACCAAATTACCATTGAGTATAGCATTGTTGAGCTACCATATGTATGTGGGCTTTCTCTTGTTTTTCTTGCTATTGAAGACCAACCTTAATCCATAGGTTCTGATAGGAGACATGGGATTATTTCAATTTATATCTGTTGAGATCTGAATTGGGACTGAATATATAGTCAGTTTTGGAGAGTGTACCATATGGTGCTGAGAAAAAGGTATATTCTTTTGATTTAGGATGAAATATTCTATTAGGTTTCTTTTGAAGATATGATAGAACTCTGCACTAAACCTGTCTGGTCCTGGGGTTTTTTTCAACTGGGAGAGTATTGATGACTATTTTTATTTCTTTAGGGAATATGGGACTATTTAGATCATTTATCTGATCCTGATTTAATTTTGGTATCTGGTATCTTTCTAGAAACTTGTCCATTTCATCCAGATTTTCCAGTTTTGTTCAGTATATGCTTTTGGAGTAGGATCTGATTATTTTTTAGATTTCCTCAGTCTCTGTTGTCATGTCTATAGATATCTTTTAAATCCATTTGGTCCAAATTTGTTAGTTTAGTTTGTGTTTCTCTGACCATTGATGAGAGTGGGGTGTTGAAGTACCCCACAATCACTGTGTGAGATACAATGTGTGCTTTTAGCTTTAGTAAAGTTTCTATTATAAATGTGGGCACCCTTGTATTTGGAACATAGTGCTCCAGAATTGAAAATTCTTCTTGGTAGATTTTTTCCTTTGATGAGTAGAAAGTGACTTTCCTTATCTTTTTTGATGAGTTTTGCTTGAAAGTTGGTTTTATCTAATATTAGAATGGCTACTCCCATTTGTTTCTTGGGACCATTTTCTTGGAAAATTGTTTCCCACCCCTTTACTCAGAGGTAGAGTTTCTCTTTGACACTGAGGTGCATTTTCTGTATTCAGCAATATGTTGGGTCAAGGTTACATATCCAGTCTGTTTGTCTTTTTATTGGGTAATTGAGTCCTTTGATGTTAAGAGATATTATGGAATAGTAATTGTTGCCCCTGTTATTATTGATGTTATTTTTATGTTTTTGTGGTTTTCTTCTTTTGGGTTTGTTGAAAGAAGCTTACTTTCTTGTTCTTTATAGGGTGTAGTTTCCCTAGTTGGCTTGCCTTTTTCCATCTATTTTCCTTTGTAGTGCTGAATTCAAGGAAAAATATTATGTAAATTTAGATTTGTCATGGAATATCTTGGTTTCTCCCTGTATGGTATTTGAGAGTTTTGCTGTGTATAGTAATCTTGGTAGTCATTTGTGTTCTCTTAGAGTCTGCATGATATCTGCCCAGTATCTTCTAGCTTTCATAGTCTCTGGGGAGAAATCTGGTGTAATTCTGCCTTTATATGTTACTTGAACTTTTTCTCTTACTGCTTTTAATATTCTTTCTTTGTTTAGTATGTTTGGTGTTTTAATTATTATGTGATACGAGGAATTTCTTTTCTGGTCCAAACTATTTGGTGTTCTGTAAGCTTCTTATATGTTTGTGGGCATCTTTTTCTTTAGGTTAGGAAAGTTTTCTTCTATAATTTTTGTTGAAGATATTTACTGGCCCTTTAAGTTGAAAATCTTCATTCTCATCTATATCTATTTTCCTTAGGTTTCATCTTCTCATTGTGTCCTGGATTTCCTGGATGTTTTGGGTTAAGGAGCTTTTTGCATTTTGTATTTTCTTTGACTTTAATGTCAATGTTTTCTTTGGTATCTTCTGCCCCTGAGATTCTCTCTTCTATCTCTTGTATTCTGTTAGTGATGCTTGCATGTACTACTCCTGGTCTCTTTTCTAGATTTTCTATCTCCAGAGTTGTCTCCCTTTGTGGTTTCTTCATTGTTTCTATTTTCATTTTTAGATCCTAGATGGTTTTGTTCAATTCCTTCACCTGTTTTTAGTTCTTTCCTAAAATTTAAGGGATTTTTGTGTTTCCTCTTTAAGGGCCTCTACCTGTTTGCCTGTATTCTCTTGTATTTCTTTAAGGGAGTTGTTTATGTCCTCTTAAATTCCTCTATCAGATTCATGAGATGTTATTTAAATCATAGTCTTGCTTTTCTGGTATGTTGAGATAACTAGGGTTCACTGTTGTGGGAAAACTGGGTTCTGATGATGCCAAGTAGCCTTGGTTTCTTTTAGTTATGTTCTTGAGCTTGCATTTTGCCATCTGTTTATCTCTGGCTTAACTGGCATTGTTTTCTCTGACTTTGGCTTGTCCCTCCTGCAAGCCTGTGTGTCAGTACTCCTGGGAGACCAGCTCTCTCTGGGAGTATTTTGGGTATGGAGAGCTGTGGCACAGAGTCAGGTCTGGGGTATAGACCTAGACCAGAAGGTTTCTCTTACCAGTTCATCCTTTGTCCTGTGTCCTGATGGCTCTGTGAAGGTCCCTCTTGGGCCAGGAATTTGAAGAGAAGTAGTGGTCTTATCTCTTTTCACAGATGTGTAGGCACTCCTGGGAGACTAGCTCTCTCCTGATGTTATTTGTGTATGTAGCTCTGTGGCACAGGATCAGCTCTGGTCTCTGGTCGCAGACAGAGACTGGAAGATTCCTGTCCCAAACAGCTCCTACTTTCCTGTGTCTTGAGGGTTCCGGGCAGGTTCCTCTGAGCACCATATAATAATATAACATAATAATTAATATTAAAAATATAATATTTTAATATTAATGCCAAATTTTAAAACTGCACTATGGATGCTACAGTATTATAATTCTGATATCAAATAAATTATTCTGACCAAGGATGTCTCTTATTTAAATTATTATATTTTCTAACACTATTTCTATGTACTTTTTTGTTTGTTTGGTTGGTTGGTTTTTCGAGACAGGGTTTCTCTGTATAGCTCTGGCGGTCCTGGAACTCATTTTGTAGACCAGGCTGCTCTCAAACTCAGAAATCTGCCTGCCTCTACCTCCCAAGTGCTGGGATTAAAGGCGTGTGCCACCATGCCCGGGTCTATGAACTTTTAAATGAACCAAAACATGGCACTATTTCTAAGGAATTAATTCTAATAAGGTTCTAAAATAGTGCTCTAAAACATTTTTGAATTTACAATTTTGCCATACAAGGTATAGTGAGTAGATAACTTAAGAATCATTAATATACAATAGAAAGTTGGGCTTATTTGTGTAAAATTTAAAGGAACAATAGTTTGAGCATGATGCCATTGACATATATAATTGAGTAGGAAGAAATCACTTTAGGGTTCAAATAAAAGTCTCTCATACTATTCTAATTTTATTTCTGATGCTATTGCAAAATATTCTAAAAAAAAATTAGGTGAGAAAATCATTGTAGCTAATA